>NC_084550.2:60552500-60657500 GCF_033978685.3 Nerophis lumbriciformis | reverse complement strand
TTATTTATTTATATATATATGTAATACTATATATATATATTAGAGATGCGCGGATAGGCAATTATTTCATCCGCAACCGCATCACAAAAGTCGTCAACCATCCGCATCCACCCGAATTAACATTTAATCAACACCGCACCCGCCCGTTGTTATATATCTAATATAGACGATGCAAGGCATTAGTGAGGTTATAAAGCTTTTGCCTGTTAAAGAAAGGAGACTGATGCAGAGACATTCAATGCGTGCCACGCTGTCACGGCCCAGACGCACACCAGTGCGCAATCATCTGGGAGCCGCGCTGAGCACACCTCCAAGCGCGTAGAGGTGCGATGTCCCTTGCACCCGCGGCGGCTCCACCCGGGCTCGCGCTCGAGGCTTCAGCGCGCACCGCGGCGGCCATCCTACTCGTCACGGCCTAGCCCTCGCGGCTCTCGCTGCCGGCGACGGCCGGGTATGGGCCCGACGCTCCAGCGCCATCCATTTTCAGGGCTAGTTGATTCGGCAGGTGGGTTGTTACACACTCCTTAGCGGGTTCCGACTTCCATGGCCACCGTCCTGCTGTCTATATCAACCAACACCTTTTCTGGGGTCTGATGAGCGTCGGCATCGGGCGCCTTAACCCGGCGTTCGGTTCATCCCGCAGCGCCAGTTCTGCTTACCAAAAGTGGCCCACTCTGCTCACCAGGGTGAAACCCACCCCTTTCGTGAGCGCACTGCGCGCGGAGTGACCCCTGTTACGCGCCCCCGGCAACGGGGGTGGCGGGCAGGTAAGCTGCGCGGGCGGAGCGCGCGGAGTGACCCCTGTTACGAGCCCCCGGCCACGGGGGTGGCGGGCAGGTAAGCTGCTTACCTGCTGCGCGTGACGCCGGCCGCGGCGAAGGCGGACGAGGCGGGGTGTCGTGCGGTGGGCGCGGTGGTGACCCTGGACGTGCGTCGGGCCCTTTTCGCGGATCACCTCAGCTACGGCTCCCGGTGGAGCCCTCTCGGGGGAAGGGGCCTCGGTCCCGGACCCCGGCGAGGCGTCCCTTCTCCGCTCCGTAAAAGTGTCCATCTCTTTTTTTTTTTTCTTCTTCTGTTGTGGCATATGCTGCAGGTGCCTGCTCGTTTTTCGTATGTGGGTAACAACATTTAACTATGTATATATATTTCCGAATTGGTTTAACTGCCACCCGCCTGAATCCATTTAAAATCTTTTTTTTTTTTTTTCAACCGCCCGATCCGACCTGCGGATAAAATCAATTTTTTTTTTATTTCAACCGCCCGATCTGCGGAAAATCCGCGGACTCCACGGTTGTGTCCGCAAACCGCGCATCTCTAATATATATATATATATATATATATATATATATATATAGCTAGAATTCACTGAAAGTCAAGTATTTCTTATATATATATCTTAACCACGCCCCCCACCTCCCGAAATCGGAGGTCTCAAGGTTGGCAAGTATGCTCAGTACTTGAGTAGTTTTTTCACAACATACTTTTTACTTTTACTCAAGTACATATTTGGGTGACTACTCCTTACTTTTACTTGAGTAATAAATCCCTAAAGTAACAGTACTCTTACTTGAGTACAACTTCTGGCTACACTGATGGATGAATTATTCCGCTTACCTGACGTTCACCACCCCGATCAGCTCCTTGGACACAAAGCGCAGAGTGAAGGCGTTCAACAGAAAGGTAAGCACACGGAACATCACCTGCCATGAAAACATAATCATTGTATGAACATGACCGGACATTTTTAGACGATTATATGAGGAGCTCACCTGTAGCAACACATTGTACGACGCCAAAGTGGACGCGCTCTTCAGGACGTCCTGAGAGCTCATTGTCAACCTTTATGTCACTTCCGCTCTAAGTTTGACATCATGTTTCCGACGTTAAAAGTGCAACTTTAATGTTCCGCACCGCGTGGAAAGAGCCAGACGAGCACACGGTCGGGACGAATTGAGCGGCGTTTCCACTTCCGGACACATTGGACCTAATAGCACGGTGCGTGATGACGTCACGTGCGTTACGCACCACGCTGTGGTGTGCGTACGGCAACGTTGCCAGATGGGAAAGGGCAAATTATCGTGTTTTTTTTTTTTTTTTTTTAAAGCAAAACCACCGTGTATCTAATTTAACATTGCTCGGGAACATAAAACACAGTCCAACATGAACACAGACCGTGTGTAGGATAACTTGAAAATGCAGTTTTACTTGAAATCAACTAACTACCGTACACTGTTGAGGGGGGGGGGATGCCACTAGTAGAACAGCGCCCCCACCTGGCTGTGGAGAGGCACATGAGACGATGCACCACGCAGGATATATGCTCGTGTGTTCAAGTCGCCAATCGATTATTATATATTGATTATATCGCACAAATACAGTAACTATTGTACGTCTGGCAACGCTGTCGGCATGACGCTATTTGGCGTGCGCGCGCACCCTACTAGACCACAGGTGTCAACACTTCAGTTTATATGGTCCGCCAGATAATATGCGTCAATAAAGTCCTTAAATATTGTCTTACTAAATGTATTTGTTCTTTCGTTTTTAATCATATTTATTTTTATATTTTCTTGATTTTTAGTTTTTATTCAGCTAAGGATATCCATCCATCCATCCATTTACTACCGCTTATTCCCTTCGGAGTCACGGGGGGTGCTGGAGCCTATCTCAGCTACAATCGGGCGGAAGGCGGGGTGCACCCTGGACAAGTCGCCATCCTCATAGAGGGCCGAGATAAGGATAATATTTGAATATTGTTTTTAATATTGTTGTGCAGCACTTTGGAAACATTTTTGTTGTTTAAATGTGCTATATAAATAAAGTGGATTGGATTTCCATTTTTATAAAAAAAAAATATATATATGAAAGCTACTGCATATTTTAAACTTGAATATTATCTAACATTACAATAAGTCTCCTAAATTCCAACCATTTTTCATTGTTAAAAATAAATACTTAAGTGTCTGCTTGTTTAATGATCAGAAATTGTACACCTTAACAACTGTAGATTTTACGGTAAAAAACAAACAAACTGGCAGCATTCTTTTTTACATTACACGAAAAAAAAGATATAATCAAATGCATAGTCAATTGTGTAATATCATGAGACAAATACTTATATTATATTGATATATTATTCACTGTTACAATGAAAAAGGCATGCAAATAAATGCAATAAATTACATGCTTTTTTTTATTTCTCTTTGCTATTTGGGCTTATTGAACCCCAATTGCTATAAAAACTAAGTATCATCTTTTGATATAATGTACTTAGTCCATAAGTACACAAACGTGTACTTCATGTTTAGTGACATGCTAATTCTTATTTTTACACCTTTTTTTCCAAATTCCATTGTATGTTATACTCTTCTGACACCACCAGATGGCAGTATAAGTGTCCACATAAGACCCCAATTCAGTAGTGTACACAATTTTGGAAATAAGAGCTGAAAGGTGCTGTCCACGTATGTGGCCACTAAGCCTTTAGAGGTTTTAAGGTGGATTTGCAGGTAAATGTGGTGTTATTACAGCTAAACATAAACAACATTATGGTGTGTTTTTGTGCAGAATGTTTTGTCATTGCACGTTGGAATAAAACTGTGACTTAATGAATTGTAGGAATAATTCATCACTATTGAAACGTTCCAGCATTTTCCTTAATAAAAAAAAAAACATTCATGTGGTTTGGAGTCTTTGAGGGTTTTAATTAGATGTAAAAGATGAAGACAGTAAAAAACAAAAGAAAAACAGCCAACCAATATACATGTTACTCCAATACACACAATCTATGTACACAGTCTCAGCTACTTCACATAATGTAGATAAACTGTACTTATACTGTATATATCATGTAAATACTGTATTCATTCAGCAGTCACAGGAAGGAATCTCACAAAAATGTCAAATCTACAATTCAAGATGACTCCCGTTTTTGTTCATCTCAGGTGTACGTACATTTAATCAACACATTTAGCTATTACTAAAGTTGCAATATTTTTAACGGATTAATATGAAACATGACACCAGATGGCAGTAGTGACATTAGGTGTCCAAAGGACCGCATACTGAGAAATGAATCTGGGGACATTTCCATATCTTAAAATTGTAAACGAGATAAAAACCAATCTAATATAGATGTGCTTAAGAAGCTTTTTACAGTTTCGGTGACAACGTGTGTCATTATTAACATTTTCCCGCGTTACCTTTTGAGTATTGTGTGTCGAATAATTTTTGTTTTCTGGGGACCTGCAGTACGGGCCGAAAGGTTTGGACACACCTTCTCCTCATTTAATGAGTTTTCTTTATTTTCATGACTATTTACATTGTAGATTGTCACATCAAAACTATGAATGAACACATGTGGAGTTATGTACTTCACAAAAAAAGGTGAAATAACTGAAAACATGTTTTATATTCTAGTTTCTTCAAAATAGCCACCCTTTGCTCTGATTACTGCTTTGCACACTCTTGGCATTCTCTCCATGAGCTTCAAGAGGTGAGGGTGGTTTTCACTTCACAGGTGTGCTTGAAGCTCATGGAGAGAATGCCAAGAGTGTGCAAAGCCGTAATCAGAGCAAAGGGTGGCTATTTTGAAGAAACTAGAATATAAAACATGTTTTTGGTTATTTCACCTTTACGGAGCCCCTAAAGCAGGGGTCGGCAACCCAAAATGTTGAAAGAGTCATATTGGACCAAAAATACAAAAACAAATCTGTCTGGAGCCGCGAAAAATTAAAAGCCATATTACATACAGATAGTGTGCCATGAGATATAAATTGAATTAAGAGGACTTAAAGGAAACTAAATGAGCTCAAATATAGCTACAAATTAGGCATAATGATGCAATATGTACATATAGCAAGCCTAAATAGCATGTTAGCATCGATTAGCTTGCAGTCATGCAGTGACTAAATATGTCTGATTATCACTCCACACAAGTCAATAACATCAACAAAACCCACCTTTCATGCACAACGTTAAAAGTTTGGTGGACAAAATGAGACAGAAAAAGAAGTGGCATAAAACACGTCCTAGAAAGTCATACATGTAAACAAACTACGGTGAGTTCAAGGACCGCCAAAATTAGTAGGACAAAACAGCGCTCGCCAAATACTCGAATCAGTGCAGCATGTTTAATATAAACAGTGTAACAATTAGGGAGGCTTGTGTCATGTTTGTCCTCCTACAGAAACCATATTAAAACAAAAACATTTTTTTTTCCCCCTCATCTTTTGCCATTTTTCATACATTTTTAAAAAAGCTCCAGAGAGCCACTAGGGCGGCGCCAAAGATGCGGATCTAGAGCCGCGGGTTGCCGACCCCTGCCCTAAAGGGACACGGGGGAAAAAAAACATTTTTATTTTTATTTTTTTAGACGTGCGCACGAGAAACTTTTTATAAAATTATAAAAAAAAAATTTAAAAAATGTATTTAATTTTTATTTTAAATTTTTTTTAGACATGTATCTCGTGGACACGATAAACTATCTCGTGCGCACGAGAAAGTTTATTTTTATAAAATTATTTTTAAAAATGTGAAAATTAATAATCTTTTTTTAAATTAATTAATTAATTTATTTTTTGTTTGTTGACATGTATCTCGTGCGCACGAGAAACTATACATACATGTCTAAAAAAAAAAAAAAACTAATTTAAAAATTAGAAAAACAAATTTTTCCCCCCAAGTCCCTTTAGGAGCTCCGTACACCTTTTTTTTTGTTAAGTACATAACTCCACATGTGTTCATTCATAGTTTTGATGTGACAATCTACAATGTAAATAGTCATGACAATAAAGAAAACGCATTGAATGAGAAGGTGTGTCCAAACCTTTGGCCTGTACTGTACTTCACTTTAATTTATGGCGTATTTAAAGGGGAACATTATCACAATTTCAGAAGGGTTAAAACCATTAAAAATCAGTTCCCAGTGGCTTATTATATTTTTCGAAGTTTTTTTCAAAATTTTACCCATCACGCAATATCCCTAAAAAAAGCTTCAAAGTGCCTGATTTTAACCATCGTTATATACACCCGTCCATTTTCCTGTGACGTCACATAGTGATGCCAACACAAACAAACATGGCGCATAGAACAGCAAGCTATAGCGACATTAGCTCGGATTCAGACTCGGATTTCAGCGGCTTAAGCGATTCAACAGATTACGCGTGTATTGAAACGGATGGTTGTAGTGTGGAGGCAGGTAGCGAAAACGAATTTGAAGAAGAAACTGAAGCTATTGAGCCATATCGGTTTGAACCGTATGCAAGCGAAACCGACGAAAACGACACGACAGCCAGCGACACGGGAGAAAGCGAGGACGAATTCGGCGATCGCCTTCTAAACAACGATTGGTATGTGTTTGTTTGGCATTAAAGGAAACTAACAACTATGAACTAGGTTTACAGCATATGAAATACATTTGGCAACAACATGCACTTTGAGAGTGCAGACAGCCCAATTTTCATCAATTAATATATTCTGTAGACATACCCTCATCCGCGCTCTTTTCCTGAAAGCTGGTCTGTCCAGTTTTGGAGTTGATGTCAGCAGGCCAGGGAAGCTAGGGTCGATATTCTTCTCTTGATCATCTTCGGTGGCATAAGGGACGGTGTGAGCCAAGACATCCAGGGGGTTTAGCTCGCTCGTCTGCGGGAACAAACTGCCGCCATTGCTTGCCGTGCTACCGAGGGCCTTTGTCCCTGAATTGCTCACACACTCCGGCAGATTCAATGGGGGTCTGGCGGCAGATTTCTTTGACTTTATCGTTGGAAATGCATCTGCTTTGAGTGTCGCAGGATATCCACACATTCTTGCCATCTCTGTCGTAGCATAGCTTTCGGCGGTAAAGTGTGCGGAACAAACCTCCAATTTCTTGCCACTTTCGCATCTTTGGGCCACTGGTGCAACTTGAATCCGTCCCTGTTCGTGTTGTTACACCCTCCGACAACACACCGACGAGGCATGATGTCTCCAAGGTACGGAAAACAGTCGAAAAAACGGAAAATAACAGAGCTGATTTGACTCGGTGTTTGAGAAAATGGCGGATTGCTTCCCGATGTCGCTCCGAGAGCGAATATTAGAAAGGCGTGTAATTCGCCAAAATTCACCCATTTAGAGTTCGGAAATCGGTTAAAAAAATATATGGTCTTTTTTCCTTAACATCAAGGTATATATTGACGCTTACATAGGTCTGGTGATAATGTTCCCCTTTAAAACAAGTATTTTATAAAGTGCTCCACTGGGGTCCACCTTGGGCCCCTTAAAGTTAGATTTGAGGATGTGCTGCAGGCCGCTAAAAAAAGGAGCAAGGTGTACCGTCCTATTATTATGATTCTTGTATTCATTAAGGCATGCACATTCATATTTACACTTCCTCTTAATGCGCTAACAATCTAAGGCGAGGCAAATACTGCTGGCGGAGCAGCTCCTTGGCAAGTGGAGCCGTGCGACTCGGGAGGTGGAGGGTTACTTCTCTAAAAGCTGCTCCATCTTGGGGTTGATGAAAGAGAAGCCGGCGAAGGCGGCCTGGTCCATGGAGTCGATGAAGTTCTTGTCGCTGTAGGACAGGCGAGGCTTCTCGCTCAGGAACTCGCGGTCAAAGTTGCTGCAGTCGTTGGGCGCTCGCTGGAGTCGGCGGGAAAAGGTGCAACGTCAGCAAACACGGTGTGTTGTGTGTGTGTGTGTGTGTGTGTGTGTGTGTGTGTGTGTGTGTGTGTGTGTGTGTGTGTGTAGGTGTGTGATATTGTTTTTTTGTTTTGTTTTGATAGTGATGACACACAGGCTATTTAAATGGATTCTGTATACTTGAATGAACTTACAAAATCTATTGCAGCAGAGTGACTTATAAAAATAAAAAAAGGTGAGGCGGACCTTAAAAGTATGGTAAACATTTTTGAGAAAATATACATATATGTTTTTTGCGTGCATATCTTAAATCTGAGGTGATATCATTTAAATGGATGTCTTTCATTTTCTCCTATAATGTCTAGAAAGGGTAGTACTAAAGAGAGGAGGTCTCAAGAAGGTAAGAAATACAAGAGTGTGTGTGTGTGTGTGTGTTCTGGCAATGCTTACTTAATGGGGACACCGCTCTGTTTACACGGTCACCTTTAGGGGACCTCTGACGGTATGGGGACAAAAAAACAGGTCCCCTAAAGGGAAAAGGTTTGTATTTTATTTCTGTGGTTTAAGGTAAGATAAGATCATTTTTTATTGATCCCACAACAGGGAAATTTGGGTTACTTTGTTTCAAATATTGGTAAAAGAGAACATACATTTTGTTGAAAAGTGAAACATTTGTTATCCTGGCATTAATAGTACTGTGATTCTGTATGGTATCCATCCTTAGTTCAAACTAATATATTTTTCTAAAAAACAAAATGTGGTTTAGTGTTCCTTAGGATGACATTTCCATACAGCATGATTATAAAACATTATTACCTTAAAGTATGATTCACATCCAGAATGTTCCATCCTTCTATATATGCTAGTTGGAGTTGCAGACAAGTTCATTACTGCTAAATAGCAGTTTTCAGTAATGTCACAGAAGATGCAGGATTTGCTTGAACATTTAAGTGGTGAAACTTAGGACAGCTGTAGTGCTGTATTCTCAGCATCATGTCATATTTACTTTACACTTCTTCTTTTTTTTTTTTTTTTTTAAATGGTCCTCAGTCCAAAGACATGCACCTGGGGATAAGTTGATTGGCAACACTAAATTGGCCCTAGTGTGTGGATGTGAGTATGAATGTTGTCTGTCTATCTGTGTTGGCCCTGCGATGAGGTGGCGACTTGTCCAGGGTGTACCCAGCCTTCCGCCCGATTGTAGCTGAGATAGGCTCCAGCGCCCCCCGCGACCCCAAAGGAAATAAGCGGTAGAAAATGGATGGATGGATGGATGGATGGTCCTCAGTAGTCACGTACAAATTTGTGTGAATTATGCAACATTATTTAAATTTGGTCCCCATGAACCATATGAAGTCTTTTTCCCCAGGGTCCCCAGTAAGAATGATCAGCACATTACTTCATCAATCCAGAGATTTAAAGATGTGTATGAGCTAACTGGCCAGTGGACATTTTACCTATTTTTTTAATGCCTCCACAACCTGTAGAAAGGCTGGTCCCTACAAGTCATGATCAAAAACTTGGTCCCCATTCCAAATGATAAACAGTTTGTGTGTGTGTGTGTGTGTGTGTGTGTGTGTGTGTGTGTGTGTGCGTGTGTGTGTGTGTGTGTGTGTGTGTGTGTGTGTGTGTGTGTGTGTGGGTCATACCACTTTGGGCTTGAAAGGCGGCTCCACATCTTTGTCCTCCAAGGCCTGCCAGTCGATGGACTTGAAGAAGGCGTGTGAGCGGATGTCACCTGTGATGCCCAGCCTGCGTGTGGGGTCTCTTTCAAACAGCTGCACACAAACACATTCCATGAAGAGAAGAAAAGCAAGTCTGGATGTTTTCCTTCTCAATGTGTACATGACACCAAGTACCAGGTTCTTGTTGAGACCTGGCATCAGTGTTTCCATCCCTGGGAATCATTTGGGACTTTTGTTAAGATTCCCTTTTTCCATGCCTGTGGGCACGCATGATGTCCTTATCATGACGTCACCACGCATGAGGTCACCTGGCATGACGTCACGGCGCATGAGGTCACCTGGCATGACGTCACCACGCATGATATCACCAGGTGTGACGTCACCACAACATTAGCATGAGGTCACCACGCATTACAACATTAGCATGACATCACCACGCATGATGTCACCACGCATGACGTCATTAGCATGAGGTCGCCACGCATGAGGTTATTAGCATGACGTCGCCACGCATGAGGTTATTAGCATAGCATCACCTTGCCACGCATGACGTCACCACGCATGAAGTCATTAGCATGACATCACCACGCATGAGGTTATTAGCATAGCATCACCTTGCCATGCATGACATCATTAGCATGACATCACCACGCATGATGTCATTAGTATGACATCAACATGCATGATGTCATTAGCATGGCGCCGCCACACATGATGTAATTAGCATGACATCACCACGCATGACGTCTTTAGCATGACATCACCACGCACAATGTAATTAGCATGACATCACCACGCACAATGTCACCACTCATGACGTCACCACGCTTGATGTCACCATGCATGAGGTCATTAGCATGAGGTCATTGGCATGATGTCACCACACATGACGTCTTTAGCATGACATCACCACGCACAATGTAATTAGCTTGACATCACCACGCATGACATAATTAGCATGACGTCGCCATGCATGATGTCAATAGAATGACATCACCACGCATGATGTCATTAGCATGCCACCACGCACAATGTAATTAGTATGACATCCCCACGCACGATGTCACCACTCATGACGTCACCAAGCTTGGTGTCACCATGCATGAGGTCATTAGCATGAGGTCATTAGCATGATGTCACCACATATGACGTCTTTAGCACGACATCACCACGCACAATGTAATTAGTATGACATCCCCACGCACGATGTCACCACTCATGACGTCACCAAGCTTGATGTCACCATGCATGAGGTCATTATCATGATGTCACCACACATGACGTCTTTAGCACGACATCACCACGCACAATGTAATTAGTATGACATCCCCACGCACGATGTCACCACTCATGATGTCACCAAGCTTGATGTCACCATGCATGAGGTCATTAGCATGACATCACCACACACAATGTAATTAGCATGACATCACCATGGACGTTGTCACCACTCATGACATCACCAAGCTTGATGTCACCATGCATGAGGTCATTAGCATGACATCACCACACACAATGTAATTAGCATGACATCACCATGCATGTTGTCACCACTCATGACATCACCAAGCTTGATGTCACCATGCATGAGGTCATTAGCATGATGTCACCACGCATGAGGTCCTTAGCATGATGTCACCACGCATGTGGTCCTTAGCATGATGTCACCACGCATGAGGTCATTAGCATGAGGTACTTAGCATGATGTCACCACGCATGATGTCATTAGCATGCCACCACGCACAATGTAATTAGTATGACATCCCCACGCACGATGTCACCACTCATGACGTCACCAAGCTTGCTATCACCATGCATGAGGTCATTAGCATGAGGTCACCACATATGACGTCTTTAGCACGACATCACCACGCACAATGTAATTAGTATGACATCCCCACGCACGATGTCACCACTCATGACGTCACCAAGCTTGATGTCACCATGCATGAGGTCATTAGCATGAGGTCATTATCATGATGTCACCACACATGACGTCTTTAGCACGACATCACCACGCACAATGTAATTAGTATGACATCTCCACGCACGATGTCACCACTCATGACGTCACCAAGCTTGATGTCACCATGCATGAGGTCATTAGCATGACATCACCACACACAATGTAATTAGCATGACATCACCATGCACGTTGTCACCACTCATGACATCACCAAGCTTGATGTCACCATGCATGAGGTCATTAGCATGATGTCACCACGCATGAGGTCCTTAGCATGATGTCACCACGCATGAGGTCCTTAGCATGATGTCACCACGCATGAGGTCATTAGCATGAGGTCCTTAGCATAATGTCACCACGCATGAGGTCATTAGCATGAACAACAAAGTTGACAGTGATCAAATTTGTTGTCTTTTTCTCCAAAAGAGACTGGATGAAGAACCGAAGCGTTAAGCAAATCCTGATCAAATGCCATCACTGCATGTGGGAGAATGACAGATTACCATGGAATGTCAGTGATTCCTTTAGAAGAAGAATCCACCCCTCCCCCTCCCCCTCCAGGCTGTTCTATGGTCTGGCAGTGACGGTGCAGACCTTCTCCAGCAGCTCCTTGGCCTCCTTGTTGATCCAGCGGGGGTAGTGCGGGGTGTCCATGCGGATGGACTCAAACAACTCATCCTCATCGTCTCCGTGGAAGGGGGATTGTCCCACCAGCATTTCGTAGAGCAGCACGCCAAGGGACCACCAGTCCACTGAGAAGGAGTACTTCTGGCCCAGCAGGATCTGCGACCAGACAACAGAGACTCAGACTGCTTATTGGAGGACACACCAACACCAGTGCATCCTTCTTCACTAAGAAAGGACAGAAGAACACTTTAGGATACAAAATAAGAAGATTTGTAAATCTATAAAGCTTTACCTACTATAAGCCGCTACTTTTTTCTTACACTTTAATCGGTGAGGCTAATTGTTTTTTTCATAAGAGACGCTGAAAAGGTGTGTTATTGTTTGTGCTACTGCGCCATCTTTTGGACGAGCTCGCTCGCTGCAGGAGCTACAGTTTGAAAGTCTGTAGTATTTCCTTCTGTTTCCTGCCTCAAACCGGAAGTACACGTGCCGTTCCGCCCACTAATCGTCCATAGCGTTTCTACTTGTATGGTTTCCTCATCACTCCAAGCAACGTTTGTAAGTTTTACAATATAACTACAACTATTCATACTTACTTAATAGTCCTGTGTGAGATGTCCGTAGGAATGTTTTCATGCATGTTTGTATGTGCTATCGTAATGTAATGAAGCTAGCATCATTACCATTAGCTAATATGCTAACACGTTTACAAATGTCTTAGTTAGTATTATTAACTTACAATGGCATTCTTTTTCTATTGTTTCACTTTCACAAATTCCTCAGTGAATTCACCAAAATGTCACCGTGGAGTTATTGAGTCTGTTTAGCTGATTGGAGAGCTAGCTTCCACAACAAGTGGGTCCATGACGATGACTTCTGTTTTGTTTGATCAGCCATTTTACTGCTGTGTCACAGACACCGTTTGGAAACAATTATATAAACATTTCAACAATCTTTTTGAGTAAATAACTCATTTCACAACGTGTATATCTGCGGCATGTAGTCGGCTGCCGCTAATATATGGAAAATGGTTTTCTCCCCTAAAATTTAGTGGGTGCTCCTTATATAGTCCAGAAAATACGGTATGCTGTCATTAACAATGATATACTGTAACAATACCAAACTATACTAACAGCAGTTGGAGGGAAAAAAGTCGAGATTTTTTCTAAGTGTCACAAAATTGGGATTTTTTTATATACAATCTGTGTACTGTATATACAATCTGTATATAATTTGTGTATGTACAATCTGTGTATAATTTGTGTAAGTATATACAATCTGTGAATACATTTGTGTATATACAATCTGTGTATAATTTGTGTATATACTATCTGTTTATACTTTGTGTATATACAATCTGTGTATATAAATGTTTTTATAATTTGTGTATATACAATCTGTGTACTGTATTTTTCGGAGTATAAGTCGCACCTGCCGAAAATGCATAATAAAAAAAGAAAAAAACCTATATAATTCGCACTGGAGCCCGGCCAACTATGAAAAAAACTGCGATTTATAGTCCGAAAAATACGGTATATATAATTTGTGTATATACAACCTGTGTATAATGTGTGTATATACACAATTTGTGTATATATAATTTGTGTATATACAATCTGTGTATAATGTGTGTATATATACACAATTTGTGTACCGGTATATACAATTTCTGCATAATTTGTGTATATACGATCTGTGTATATACAATCTGTATAATTTGTGTATATACGATATGTGTACATACAATCTGTATACAATCTGTGTATATACTATCTGTGTATAATTTGTGTATATACAATATAGGTACATACAATCTGTATACAATCTGTGTATAATTTGTGTATATACAATCTGTGTATATACAATATAGGTACATACAATCTGTGTATATATTATCTGTGTATAATTTGTGTATATACAATTTTTGTATAATGTGTGTTTATAAAATCTGTGTATAATTTGTGTACCGGTATATACAATCTGTGTATATACATTTTTAAAATAATTTGTGTATATACAATTTGTGTGTAATGTGTGTATATACACAATCTGTGTATATACATTTTTTAAATAATTCGTGTATATACAATTTGTGTGTAATGTGTGTATATACACAATCTGTGTATATACAATTTTTGTATAATTTGTGTATATACAATCTCTGTATGATTTGTTGTATATACAATCTGTGTACATACAATATGTGTATATAAATGTTTTGTATAATTTGTGTTTGTACAATTTGTGTGTATTTAATATGTGTGTATATGATCATATGTATGTATAACCAGTGTATATGTTATCTGTGTATTTATAATTTATTTATATATATTCTATGTATAAACAATCAGTGTATATATAATCAGTGTGTATATAATCTGTGTACGAATAATCTGTCTTTATAGCATCTGTATTATATATAAACTGTAGATAAATATTATCTGTGTATCTATAAGTGTATTTATAATCTGTGTATATAGATATATACTATATATAATCTGTATATTTGTATATATATATATATATATATATATATATATATATATATATATATATATATATATATATATATAATATCTGTGTATATACTGTATAATATGTCTATATCCATCCATCCATCTATTTTCTACCGCTTGTCCCTGTCGTGGTCGCAGGGGTGGCTGGAGCCTATCCCAGCTGCAATAGTTTGTATTATATATTCTATATATAATCTGTATATATATTGATAAAATCTGTGTATACAGTATATAAACTGTCTATATAAAATATGTATTATATATACTATATCTACTCTGTATATACATATAATTTGTGTATTTATAATGTGTTTTGTATACATACTGTATAATGTGTGTGTATTTTCCATGCGCACAGTGACAGGTTTGGTGTGACACCACTGACCTCAGGGGCGATGTAGTCAGGCGTGCCACAGAAGGTGGTGGCGCGGTTTTCTCCGAACACGTTCTCCTTGCACATGCCAAAGTCAGCGATCTTGATGTGTCCCTCGTGATCCAGCATGACATTGTCTAACTTTAGGTCTCTGCAGGAAAGAAAAACAAGCGATTTCACAGCAATTCATACGCTTTTTCTTTTAGCAAAACAAAATAAGGAACACAAGCCTTCATGAAGAATGTACAGTGTATACGAAAGTAACCATATGTTGTTAAGGGACAATACTAGAGAAAGTAAAACATGATGTACTTTAGAGCAGGCGTGTCAAAGTTGTGTTCACTGAGGGCCACATCGCGGTTATGGCTGCCCTCAGAGGGCCACATGTAAATATACATGATTACAAATGTGTAAGGATTATATTACAAAATTAATTATGCATTTGAATATTGTATCTTACGTCCGCTGTTAAAAAAAAGAAGCTAATTTGCCAGAATTTTACTATACAATTTGCGGTGGTTTTTACAGCATATTACTGTAAATTTAATGGAAAAACACTACTAAGTTTTTTTTTTAATTTATGCAACTAAGTTGCCTTTTTTTTTTTACAGTAAAATGTACAATTGTTGTTTTTATAGTGTATTAAAGTAGATCAGGGGTGCCCATACGTTTTCAGACCAAGTCGAGGTGATCTACCTTATATATACATATATATACATACATATATAAATAAATATATACATATACACACACACATACAGTATATATATATATATATATATATATATATATATATATATATATATATATATATACATACACAGTTACACACACACACACACATATATACAGCAGTGGTTCTCAACCTTTTTTCAGTGATGTACCCCCTGTGAACATTTTTTTAATTCAAGTACCCCCTAATCAGAGCAAAGCATTTTTGGTTGAAAAAAAGAGATAAAGAAGTAAAATACAGCACTATGTCATCAGTTTCTGATTTATTAAATTGTATAACGGTGCAAAATATTGTTCATTTGTAGTGGTCTTTTTTTAACTATTTGGAAAAAAAGATATAAAAATAACTAAAAACTTGTTGAAAAATAAACAAGTGATTCAATTATAAATAAAGATTTCTACACAAAGAAGTAATCATCAACTTAAAGTGCACTCTTTGGGGATTGTAATAGAGATCCATCTGGATTCTAAACATTTCTTCACAAAAAAAGAAATCTTTAACATCAATATTTATGGAACATGTCCACAAAAAAGCTAGCTGTCAACACTGAATATTGCATTGTTGCATTTCTTTTCACAGTTCTTTTTGACAGACATTTTAGTGAGGGTCAAACCATCATGGCATGGGGGAAACTCTGGGTTTATGGTAATGAATGGAATAGCCTACTTGATTTGATGTTCGGTTTATGAACTTACATTCATATTTTGTTGAAGTATTATTCAATAAATATATTTATAAAGGATTTTTTAATTGTTGCTATTTTTAGAATATTTAAAAAAAAATCTCACGTACCCCTTGGCATACCTTCAAGTACCCCCAGGAGTACGCGTACTACCATTTGAGAACCACTGATATACAGTTTGTGTGTATATATATATATATATATATATATATATATATATATATATATATATATATATATATATATATATATATATATATATTAGGGCTGTCAATTTATTGCATTTTCACCCTAGTAGTTGTGTCCAAATAAAGAAAATGTTATTTATGCAAGCAAATAACCTGTGATTACTCATATTGCTTAATCTGAAAAAAAAAAAATCACTTGACAGCCCTAATATATATATATATATATATATATATATATATATATATATATATATATATATATATATATATATACAGCCCTAATATATATATATATATATATTAGGGCTGTCAAAAAAAAAATCACTTGACAGCCCTAATATATATATATATATATATATATATATATATATATATATATATATATATATATATATATATATATATATATATATTAGGGCTGTCAAGTGATATATATTTTTTCAGATTAAGCAATGTGAGTAATCACAGGTTATTTGCTTGCATAAATAACATTTTCTTTATTTGGACACAACTACTAGGGTGAAAATGCAATAAATTGACCTAATATATATATATATATATATATATATATATATATATATATATATATATATATATATATATATATATATATATATATATTAGGGCTGTCAATTTATTGCACAACTACTAGGGTGAAAATGGAATAAATTGACAGCCCTAATATATATATATATATATATATATATATATATATATATATATTAGGGCTGTCAATTTATTGCATTTTCACCCTAGTAGTTGTGCAATAAATTGACAGCCCTAATATATATATATATATATATATATGTATATATATATATATATATATATATATATATATTAGGGCTGTCAATTTATTGCATTTTCACCCTAGTAGTTGTGTCCAAATAAAGAAAATGTTATTTATGCAAGCAAATAACCTGTGATTACTCACATTGCTTAATCTGAAAAAAAAAATCACTTGTCAGCCCTAATATATACAGGTAAAAGCCAGTAAATTAGAATATTTTGAAAAACTTGATTTATTTCAGTAATTGCATTCAAAAGGTGTAACTTGTACAATATATTTATTCATTGCACACAGACTGATGCATTCAAATGTTTATTTCATTTAATTTTGATGATTTGAAGTGGCAACAAATGAAAATCCAAAATTCCGTGTGTCACAAAATTAGAATATTACTTAAGGCTAATACAAAAAAGGGATTTTTAGAAATGTTGGCCAACTGAAAAGTATGAAAATGAAAAATATGAGCATGTACAATACTCAATACTTGGTTGGAGCTCCTTTTGCCTCAATTACTGCGTTAATGCGGCGTGGCATGGAGTCGATGAGTTTCTGGCACTGCTCAGGTGTTATGAGAGCCCAGGTTGCTCTGATAGTGGCCTTCAACTCTTCTGCGTTTTTGGGTCTGGCATTCTGCATCTTCCTTTTCACAATACCCCACAGATTTTCTATGGGGCTAAGGTCAGGGGAGTTGGCGGGCCAATTTAGAACAGAAATACCATGGTCCGTAAACCAGGCACAGGTAGATTTTGCGCTGTGTGCAGGCGCCAAGTCCTGTTGGAACTTGAAATCTCCATCTCCATAGAGCAGGTCAGCAGCAGGAAGCATGAAGTGCTCTAAAACTTGCTGGTAGACGGCTGCGTTGACCCTGGATCTCAGGAAACAGAGTGGACCGACACCAGCAGATGACATGGCACCCCAAACCATCACCCAACGATGCAAAGTTTGCATTTCCTTTGGAAATCGAGGTCCCAGAGTCTGGAGGAAGACAGGAGAGGCACAGGATCCACGTTGCCTGAAGTCTAGTGTAAAGTTTCCACCATCAGTGATGGTTTGGGGTGCCATGTCATCTGCTGGTGTCGGTCCACTCTGTTTCCTGAGATCCAGGGTCAACGCAGCCGTCTACCAGCAAGTTTTAGAGCACTTCATGCTTCCTGCTGCTGACCTGCTCTATGGAGATGGAGATTTCAAGTTCCAACAGGACTTGGCGCCTGCACACAGCGCAAAATCTACCCGTGCCTGGTTTACGGACCATGGTATTTCTGTTCTAAATTGGCCCGCCAACTCCCCTGACCTTAGCCCCATAGAAAATCTGTGGGGTATTGTGAAAAGGAAGATGCAGAATGCCAGACCCAAAAACGCAGAAGAGTTGAAGGCCACTATCAGAGCAACCTGGGCTCTCATAACACCTGAGCAGTGCCAGAAACTCATCTACTCCATGCCACGCCGCATTAACGCAGTAATTGAGGCAAAAGGAGCTCCAACCAAGTATTGAGTATTGTACATGCTCATATTTTTCATTTTCATACTTTTCAGTTGGCCAACATTTCTAAAAATCCCTTTTTTGTATTAGCCTTAAGTAATATTCTAATTTTGTGACACACGGAATTTTGGATTTTCATTTGTTGCCACTTCAAATCATCAAAATTAAATGAAATAAACATTTGAATGCATCAGTCTGTGTGCAATGAATAAATATAATGTACAAGTTACACCTTTTGAATGCAATTACTGAAATAAATCAAGTTTTTCAAAATATTCTAATTTACTGGCTTTTACCTGTATATATTTTTAATTTTTTTTTATTTACTTAATTTCACTTTTTTACACTTTATTTTATTACACTCTATTTTACTTGATTATACTTTATTTTTTACTTTATTTCACTTGATTACATTTAATTACACTTTATTACACTATATTTCAGTTTATTACACTTTATTACACTTAAGAACATGACATTTCACTTTATTACCTTTTAAACTTGCGAGTTGGACCTGAGTGTGAAAAAAGCATGCTCTCTGACCTGTAGATGATGCCTTTAGAATGTAGAAACTGAAGGCCACAAATGATCTCTGCAGAGTAAAACCTGGAAGGACAAAGACAAGGCAGAAACAAGATGTCTTTCAGCAGGAAGCAAGACGTTGACAACGACACATTTCAGCGCAGACTTGAATTATTAAGGAGAACATTTGTATAGAGCATGGTGTCAAACTCTGGCCCGCGGGCCAAATTTGGCCCGCCGTGTAATTTAATTTGGCCCTTGAGGCAATATCAAATTAACATTAGAGCTGGCCCGCCGGTATTATACAGCGGCAGTGCCGCTGTAACACCGCATTCACCGCTAATACTTATACTTGCCAACCCTCTCGATTTTCCCGGGAAACTCCCGAAGTTCAGTGCCCCTCCCAAAAATCTCCCAGGGCAACCATTCTCCCGATTTCCACCCGGACAACAGTATTGGGGGTGTGCCTTAAAGGCACTGCCTTTAGAATTCTCTACAACCTGTCGTCACGTCCACTTTTCCTCCATACAAACAGAAAGTCACATAATATATGCGGATTGTACACACACATAAGTGAATGCAACTCATACTTGATCAACAGCCATACAGGTCACACTGAGGGTGGCCGTATAAACAACTTTAACACTGTTACAAATATGCGCCACACTGTGAACCCACACCAAACAAGAATGACAAACACATTTCGGGAGAACAACCGCACCGTAACAAAACATAAAAATACCCAGAACCCCTTGCAGCACTAACTTTTCCGGAACGCTACAATATACACCCCCGCTACCACCAAACCCCGCCCCCCAACCATGCCCACCTCATTGTTATTTTATTTTAAAATTTATTAGCCTGTGGAAAAAGTTACTGTTGATATTTACCTCAGAAGGCCGCAAATAGAAAAGAAGCATTACATTTTTTATTTAAATTTGATTTAATATAACATTGATGTTTTTTGAAAGTTGATTTTGCACTATTAAGTTATATAAGCGTTGCTTGTTCCATATTCAGTGTTAAAGCAAATCAGTGTAGCAAACTGAGCAATAATTAACGTTTTATTCATGCTCTTTCTCTTGCTACTTCAAGGCTTGAATGTTTGAATTATTCATTATTGTTATTTTATTTTCAAATGTATTATTAGCCTTATTTTGATATTTACCTCAGAAGGCTGCAAATAGAAAAGAGGCATTCCATTTTTATTTAAATTTTATTTGATATGCCATTGATATTTTTTAATTATTATTATTATTATTATTATTATTATTTGAAATTTGATTTTGCATGTCACTATAAAGTTATATAAGCCTTGCTTGTTCAATATTCAATGCAAAACTTGTTTGGGTCCCTATTAAAAGGTTAATTTGTTCAACCTTGGCCCGCGGCTTTGTTCACTTTTAAATTTTGGCCCACTCTGTATTTGTATGATGGGAAACCTAAAAGCGGCTGGAAGCTTAAAAGAGTCGAGTGTCTCTGAAGCGCTTCACTTGTCATCTGTGTCGGGTATACAGTACACTATACAGTATACATTATACATTTTATAATGTATAATAATGGAAAAAGGGTTGAACGAGAGTTCCCGCTAGAATCTTCATGGTGCTTTTGTTGACCAGAGAGGAGATTCTGGAGAGAAATCTCGTTCGTTGGTTGACCTTTTTGATTACCTTGGTTGCCATTTTATCACAGGAAAGATTAGCCTCTAGAATAGAACCTAGGTAGGTGACCTCATCTTTCCTGGTGATAACAATGTCACCCACATTTATAGTGAAGTCATTGACTTTCTTAAGGTTGATGTGGGACCCAAATAGGATGGATTATTATAACATTATACCGACAGGGGGAAAATAACACTGTTACGTTGCTACACCTTATTATTCATTTGTTGATCCTAAAAAAAATATTACAAAAAAAGCTTACTTGGTGAATACCGTATTTTTCGGAGTATAAGTCGCACCGGAGTATAAGTCGCACCTGCCGAAAATGCATAAAAAAGAAGGAAAAAAACATATATAAATCGCACTGGAGCCCGGCCAAACTATGAAAAAAACTGCGACTTATAGTCCGAAAAATACAGTAAGCATAACAAAAACAGTAATTCAATACTATTGTTTAGTATTGGTAGTTCAATTGGGGCTACTAGTACTCCTGGGGATATCTGAAGGCACTCCAGTGGGTACTTAAGATTTAAAAATAAGTATTCGTTTAACTGCTGATTTTGCAAGTTTACCTTTGTATGAAGATATGAACAGTACATAATCTTTTTGGAATACTTATAGGACCTGAGGAAATCAAATGTACAAAGGGATCAAATTTACTGTATATATATATATATATGTCTTAATAAGGTTATCCAAAAAATAGTGCTCGATACCGTAGTAGAGCGCAATATATGTATGTGTGGGAAAAAAATCACAAAAATCACAGGCCTGTTTCATGAGGGGGGGTACCCTCAATCGTCAGGAGATTTTAATGGGAGCATTCGCATACCATGGTTTATATAGGGCACAGAGTGGGTGGGTACAGGCTGGCCTAGGGGCGTGGTGATTGGCTCATGTGTTACCTAGGAGGTGTTTCCGTCTATGGCGGCATGTTGTTACAATTTCGCTGCGCTTGTTGAGAGATGACAGGTCTGGACGGTAAATAATAAACAGTTTCTCTTTCAAGCATAGGTTGCATCTTTTATTACCACTATTGTAAGGTGTGCTGGATGCAAGAATTTGCCATGTTATTGAATATTCAACATTATTGTCTTTGAGGTCCCAAATGTGTTTGCTGAGTTCCGTGGTATTTCGCAGGTTTTTGTTCCTGAAAGAAGCCTTGTGATTGTTCCATCTGGTTTTGAATTCTCCCTCGGTTAATCCTACATATGTGTCGGATGTGTTAATGTCCTTGCGTATTACCTTAGATTGGTAGACAACTGATGTTTGTAAGCACCCCCCGTTGAGAGGGCAATCAGGTTTCTTTCGACAATTACATCCTTTGTTGGTTTTGGAGTCGCTCTGTCTGAGGGCCGACGGCTCATTTGCAATTGTTTTGTTGTGGTTTGAGATGATTTGTCGTATATTGTTCATGCAGCTGTAGCTCAATTTAATGTTGTTCTTGTTGAATACTTTTCTTAGGATGTTGTCTTTGGGAAAGTGTTTGTCAATCAGATTGAGGAATTTGTGTCCAATGTTTGTTGAGACGTTTTTGCTGTATGGGGGGTTGTACCAGATGATGTCGTTCCGTTTTCTGTTCTTTTTTGGCTGGTTTCCTGGCGTGGGTTCATAGGTGAGGGTGAAATTGTATCCGCTTTCATCAAGGGCTTTTTGGTACGGGGGGGTTGCTTGGTCAAATTCAGCTTTGCTAGATGACAGCATCGATAGCCTTTTATTGATTCCGGTAGGTATTCTTTCCGTGGTGGTGGGTGGGTGGTTGCTGTCATGGTGCACGTATTGGAGTGTTGTGTTGGGTTTCGTGAATGGTTGGTAGCTGTTATTTCTCAGGTTGAAAGTGACGTCAAGGAAGTTGACGGTTTGCTTGTTGGCTTCAATCGTGATCCGTAGGCCGTTCTCTTTGAAAATTTGGCATATGCGCTTCTTGGTATTCTCGCTGCTCCTTGGCGAGGCGCGACACACTGCCAGTCCGTCATCACGGTAAATACCAAGGTTCAGATTGAGGCTAGCGAGCTGGGAGAGGAGGAAACTCCCAACGAGTTCACACGTTTCTGCTCCGTCAAAACTTCCCATAGTGACGTCAAATGTTGCATTGTTCTTTTTTTGCCATGGTGTACTGTTGTGGATGAGAATGGAGTTTTTTGCGTGGATGATGATGTTTCTTTCGTTGCCTGTGATTGAGTCGTAGTCTGAGGCGAAGTCTAGTGCTTGAGTCAGTAGGTCTTGCGTGATGGAAGGGTAAAATTCCTCGATATCAAAGGAGATAAAGTTGTGCTGTTGTTTGTCTTGGATGTTGTTGAACCATTTGATTACTGCTGCTGTATTTCTCCATTGGTTGAGTGGTGTTTTGTCCTTGATTTTTGTGTTGACTCTGTCCAGGATTATTTTGCTGATTTTTCCTATTTCAGATTTAGTTGGGTTTATTAGTCGGCATGTTGGGTTATTTGCGAAGTTGGGTTTGTGGTCCTTCAATGTAATGAAGGCTTCCTTGTTGGCTGTGGCGTCCACCCTGTCCTCAATGTCCAGTTCAGCCGCGATCCTTTTATTTTCCAGGTGGATGTTCTGTAAGGTGTTGGGTTGCGCTTTTTTGTATGATTTGGTGATGCTTCTGTCCAGTAAGGTGTGGTGTTCTGGTATGTCCATTCTGTAGAAGTTTGTGGTTTTATCGGCAGCTATGATGAGGTTGTTTACTTTCTTGATGCGCTCCTTGTCATTTTTCAGCTTGGTGAGGAATGGGTTGCGGATTGGCTTGAATTTGACTGATTGTATCATTTTGAGCATGTCGTTCTCAAAATCCTTTAGTTCCTCAACTGTGGGTGGGTTCTTGGTAGATTTGAATCCGTAAGTTTCCTTTTGCATTCCTTTTGTTTCAGGGTGGAGGAAAAAATGTGCTTTCCACCGCATCCTTCTTAGGAAGTGTTCCGTCTTTTCTATGAGCCTTAGCTTGTAGTCATTCTGCGCGGGTATGGGAATGTTCTTCGTGGAGTAGTCGATGTTGAATTTTTCCATTTCTGATCGTCGTACAGTGCTCAACAAATGTCAATTTGGAGCGGAGTATATGTCTTAATAAGGTTATCCAAAAAATAGTGCTCGATACCGTAGTAGAGCGCAATATATGTATGTGTGGGAAAAAAATCACAAGACTATTTCATCTCTACAGGCCTGTTTCATGAGGGGGGGTACCCTCAATCGTCAGGAGATTTTAATGGGAGCATTCGCATACCATGGTTTGTATAGGGCATGGTATGCGAATGCTCCCATTAAAATCTCCTGACGATTGAGGGTACCCCCCCTCATGAAACAGGCCTGTAGAGATGAAATAGTCTTGTGATTTTTTTCCCACACATACATATATTGCGCTCTACTACGGTATCGAGCACTATTTTTTGGATAACCTTATTAAGACATATACTCCGCTCCAAATTGACATTTGTTGAGCACTGTACGACGATCAGAAATGGAAAAATTCAACATCGACTACTCCACGAAGAACATTCCCATACCCGCGCAGAATGACTACAAGCTAAGGCTCATAGAAAAGACGGAACACTTCCTAAGAAGGATGCGGTGGAAAGCACATTTTTTCCTCCACCCTGAAACAAAAGGAATGCAAAAGGAAACTTACGGATTCAAATCTACCAAGAACCCACCCACAGTTGAGGAACTAAAGGATTTTGAGAACGACATGCTCAAAATGATACAATCAGTCAAATTCAAGCCAATCCGCAACCCACTCCTCACCAAGCTGAAAAATGACAAGGAGCGCATCAAGAAAGTAAACAACCTCATCATAGCTGCCGATAAAACCACAAACTTCTACAGAATGGACATACCAGAACACCACACCTTACTGGACAGAAGCATCACCAAATCATACAAAAAAGCGCAACCCAACACCTTACAGAACATCCACCTGGAAAATAAAAGGATCGCGGCTGAACTGGACATTGAGGACAGGGTGGACGCCACAGCCAACAAGGAAGCCTTCATCACATTGAAGGACCACAAACCCAACTTCGCAAATAACCCAACATGCCGACTAATAAACCCAACTAAATCTGAAATAGGAAAAATCAGCAAAATAATCCTGGACAGAGTCAACACAAAAATCAAGGACAAAACACCACTCAACCAATGGAGAAATACAGCAGCAGTAATCAAATGGTTCAACAACATCCAAGACAAACAACAGCACAACTTTATCTCCTTTGATATCGAGGAATTTTACCCTTCCATCACGCAAGACCTACTGACTCAAGCACTAGACTTCGCCTCAGACTACGACTCAATCACAGGCAACGAAAGAAACATCATCATCCACGCAAAAAACTCCATTCTCATCCACAACAGTACACCATGGCAAAAAAAGAACAATGCAACATTTGACGTCACTATGGGAAGTTTTGACGGAGCAGAAACGTGTGAACTCGTTGGGAGTTTCCTCCTCTCCCAGCTCGCTAGCCTCAATCTGAACCTTGGTATTTACCGTGATGACGGACTGGCAGTGTGTCGCGCCTCGCCAAGGAGCAGCGAGAATACCAAGAAGCGCATATGCCAAATTTTCAAAGAGAACGGCCTACGGATCACGATTGAAGCCAACAAGCAAACCGTCAACTTCCTTGACGTCACTTTCAACCTGAGAAATAACAGCTACCAACCATTCACGAAACCCAACACAACACTCCAATACGTGCACCATGACAGCAACCACCCACCCACCACCACGAAAAGAATACCTACCGGAATCAATAAAAGGCTATCGATGCTGTCATCTAGCAAAGCTGAATTTGACCAAGCAACCCCCCCGTACCAAAAAGCCCTTGATGAAAGCGGATACAATTTCACCCTCACCTATGAACCCACGTCAGGAAACCAGCCAAAAAAGAACAGAAAACGGAACGACATCATCTGGTACAACCCCCCATACAGCAAAAACGTCTCAACGAACATTGGACACAAATTCCTCAATCTGATTGACAAACACTTTCCCAAAGACAACATCCTAAGAAAAGTATTCAACAAGAACAACATTAAATTGAGCTACAGCTGCATGAACAATATACGACAAATCATCTCAAACCACAACAAAACAATTGCAAATGAGCCGTCGGCCCTCAGACAGAGCGACTCCAAAACCAACAAAGGATGTAATTGTCGAAAGAAACCTGATTGCCCTCTCAACGGGGGGTGCTTACAAACATCAGTTGTCTACCAATCTAAGGTAATACGCAAGGACATTAACACATCCGACACATATGTAGGATTAACCGAGGGAGAATTCAAAACCAGATGGAACAATCACAAGGCTTCTTTCAGGAACAAAAACCTGCGAAATACCACGGAACTCAGCAAACACATTTGGGACCTCAAAGACAATAATGTTGAATATTCAATAACATGGCAAATTCTTGCATCCAGCACACCTTACAATAGTGGTAATAAAAGATGCAACCTATGCTTGAAAGAGAAACTGTTTATTATTTACCGTCCAGACCTGTCATCCCTCAACAAGCGCAGCGAAATTGTAACAACATGCCGCCATAGACGGAAACACCTCCTAGGTAACACATGAGCCAATCACCACGCCCCTAGGCCAGCCTGTACCCACCCACTCTGTGCCCTATATAAACCATGGTATGCGAATGCTCCCATTAAAATCTCCTGACGATTGAGGGTACCCCCCTCATGAAACAGGCCTGTAGAGATGAAATAGTCTTGTGATTTTTTTCCCACACATACATATATATATATATATATATATATATATATATATATATCAGTGACATGCGGTCATCATGGAAAGAAAAAAAAAGTAAAAAGAAAAAAAAAAATTAAATTGTTATATGTATGCAGTGATTATACTTTAAAGTTATTTTCTATTTAACTTCACCAGTTTTAGATTATTTGTATTCAAAATCGCTGAATTTTCACATTTGCCGTTCAAATACTGAGAAGAGACGGTGCGGTGATCAGCAGCCAGTTGAGGCACGTCACTCAATTGTGCCTCAACATGGATTGCGGACTCGACTAACTGCTGGCCTGCTGTGCAGTGAGACCGTATTGCTATATGAACTATATTATACATTTCCATAGTTTAGTTAGCTGAGGTATATAATGTACAGTGTATTTTGTCAACAACTGTATGTGTGTAACGTATTTCTTATGCTGAGCGATCATAAAACTGCTGCGAAGACGCACTGTGTGAGGCTCGCAGTAATCCCGCCTCCCGGTGCCGGTTAATGCACCTCCGCCGCAGAATGCACCCACCGACGGGAGCGCCACACCAACCAAAGCCCACACCCAAACCCTCCACGTGCAAGACCGAATCCACCCAAAAAAAGTCACTTAACAAGAAGCCAAAAAGTGCAAAAACAACAATGCTCGCGCCGGAGGAGCCGTGAACGACTGCAGGGACACAACATTAGGTACACCTGCAGACTGCAGCACGGATTTCATATTTCATTCATTCACAACTCCTCCAACACGAACACCACTGTTTCCGCACTTATTAATAAAGGTAAGACCATAATAACGTTTTTTTATTAAATGTGCTTTTTTGTGTGCTACAGTTTGTATGTGTAAAGTTAAAGTTAAGTTAAAGTAGCAATGATTGTCATACACACACTAGGTGTGGTGAAATTTGTCCTCTGCATTTGACCCATCCCCTTGTTCACCACCTGGGATGTGAGGAGAGCAGTGGGCAGCAGCGGCGCCGCGCCCAGGAATAATTTTTGGTGATTTAACCCCCAATTCCAACCCTTGATGCTGAGTGCCAAGCAGGGAAGAATGCTGGTATGAGCTTTTAAACATTACCCGTTAACTGCTGCCAATCAAATGGTGAATAAGATACTCTTTAGGGTTCATATGTTTGTAAATCTGACTGTGATGAAGTCAGTGCCTCACTAGCCATCATATATATATATATATATATATATATATATATATATATATATATATATATATACAATACATACATACATATACATATATACTATGTTAAATCAATTTAATCTTTATTATCATCTCAAAAAAGGGAATTTTAAGTTGATACATTTTTTTTATTTGCACAATAATTATTTCTTTGTTTGCATGTTAAAAAACTGTTAAAGTTCATCTTTATTATAATCCCCAAAAATGCATTTTAAATCGATAATTATTGTATGTGCACAGAGAGGACTATTTTTTTGTTTACATGTAGTTGTATTTCCAAATACTTCACATAAGAACACGAGAAGAAATTAAAATATGAATGCTACATTGCTGTGTTTCACATCTTTTTTTATCAAGCTAAAATGTTTTTCTGTGGTGAGGAGTCTTGGCTGATCTGTATTAGGCCCCTGCACAAGATGTAAATGACTTACTTTCGTTAAACGAAGCAGCGTTGTGCATACGGCTTGGATATGAGCGTACTTTAAAACAGCCTGAGTGTAAATCTGTCTGCCGTTTATGCAAAAGCGAGAGTAAATAAATGGAAATGGGCCACTGAGTGTGATGTTATCGTTTGGTTCCAACAGGGTCTTTGTAGACGAAGAGGCCATTTGAGGCTTGGCAAGCACTTCAGTTGCTGCCTAAGGAAAAACTATTGCATAACCAAATGCAGCCCATCCATTCCACTTGTTTAAATATTCACGCACATCTGATCTAATGGAAAGCAGATGCAAGCGTAATACTTCCTTTAAATGTGACCTGATGAGAAAACCTCTCGTATTTGTAGAAAAGAAAACCCAGCAATCAATTTCCTGCCATAATAAGAAGAAAGCAAGTTTCTTCCATGACATGTTGGTCTTAGATTATTATTATTATTATTATTATTAAATGTGTTTCTTCTTAAAGGGGAACATTATCACAATTCCAGAATGGTTAAAACCATTAAAAATCAGTTCCCAGTGGCTTATTTTATTTTTCGAAGTTTTTTTCAAAATTTTACCCATCACGCAATATCCCTAAAAAAAGCTTCAAAGTGCCTGATTTTAACCATCGTTATATACACCCGTCCATTTTCCTGTGACGTCACATAGTGATGCCAACTCAAACAAACATGGCGCATAGAACAGCAAGTTATAGCGACATTAGCTCGGATTCAGACTCGGATTTCAGCGGCTTAAGCGATTCAACAGATTACGCATGTATTGAAACGGATGGTTGTAGTGTGGAGGCAGGTAGTGAAAACGAAATTGAAGAAGAAACTGAAGCTATTGAGCCATATCGGTTTGAACCGTTTGCAAGCGAAACCGACGAAAACGACACGACAGCCAGCGACACGGGAGAAAGCGAGGAAGAATTCGGCGATCGCCTTCTAACCAACGATTGCTATGTGTTTGTTTGGCATTAAAGGAAACTAACAACTATGAACTAGGTTTACAGCATATGAAATACATTTGGCAACAACATGCACTTTGAGAGTGCAGACAGCCCAATTTTCATCAATTAATATATCCTGTAGACATACCCTCATCCGCGCTCTTTTCCTGAAAGCTGATCTGTCCAGTTTTGGAGTTGATGTCAGCAGGCCAGGGAAGCTAGGGTCGATATTCTTCTCTTGATCATCTTCGGTGGCATAAGGGACGGTGTGAGCCAAGACATCCAGGGGGTTTAGCTCGCTCGTCTGCGGGAACAAACTGCCGCCATTGCTTGCCGTGCTACCGAGGTCCTTTGTCCCTGAATTGCTCACACACTACGGCAGATTCAATGGGGGTCTGGCGGCAGATTTCTTTGACTTTATCGTTGGAAATGCATCTGCTTTGAGTGTCGCAGGATATCCACACATTCTTGCCATCTCTGTCGTAGCATAGCTTTCGTCGGTAAAGTGTGCGGAACAAACGTCCAATTTCTTGCCACATTCGCATCTTTGGGCCACTGGTGCAACTTGAATCCGTTCCTGTTCGTGTTGTTACACCCTCCGACAACACATCGACGAGGCATGACATCTCCAAGGTACGGAAAACAGTCGAAAAAACGGAAAATAACAGAGCTGATTTGACTCGGTGTTTGAGAAAATGGCGGATTGCTTCCCGATGTGACGTCGAGAGCGAATATTAGAAAGGCGTTTAATTCGCCAAAATTCACCCATTTAGAGTTCGGAAATCGGTTAAAAAAATATATGGTCTTTTTTCTGCAACATCAAGGTATATATTGACGCTTACATAGGTCTGGTGATAATATTCCCCTTTAAAGAGAAATTGCACTTTTTTCGAAAAATGTTGTCTATCATTCACAATCCTAATGTGACACAAAAACACATGTTTTTCTTTTTTGATGCAACCTAAGTCGTAAAATACGGCAAGTACGGGGTGGATAATAATGCAGCTAATGGGAGAACACTAGGGGTGTACTGGGACGTGTTGAACCGTTTCGGTACGGGGGTTTCGGTTCGATTCGGTTCGGAGGTGTACCGAACGAGTTTCCACACGGACATATTAAGTAGCGTACCGCACGTTGTGCAAACAATGCACACCGAGGCACAACACACTGTAAAAGCCAGAGCCTCGTTAAGATCTCCCGTTTGGAAACACTTTGGCTGCGCGATACAACAATGGAGGACGGAGGTTTGCCGACATTGTTCAGCAGCTGCTTGCTTCTAACAACACGTCAAACATGCTAACCCATTTGAAGCGTCACCACCGCATTCAAGCAGCCTCTCCTTGGCGAGTCAGGCAGGGCTAAAGCAATGACAATGTTTTTATAGCAACAGATTTAAGTCCATATTGCATTAAAAACTAGATTTTGACCCACTTCTATGGTGGAAGAACAATAAGCCCATATATCCTCTTACTGCCAAGTTAGCCAGTAGAGATGCGCGGTTTGCGGGCACAACCGCGGAGTCCGCGGATTATCCGCGGATCGGGCGGATGAAATTTAAAAAAATTAGATTTTATCCGCGGGTCGGGTCGGGCGGTTGAAAAAAATAAAAAATAGATTTTAAATAGATTCAGGCGGGTGGCAGTTAAACCAATTCGGAAATATATATACATAGTTAAATGTTGTTACCCACATACGAAAAACGAGCAGGCACCTGCAGCATATGCCACAACAGAAGAAAAAAGAAAAGAAGAGATGGACACTTTTACGGAGCGGAGAAGGGACGCCTCGCCGGGGTCCGGGACCGAGGCCCCTTCCCCCGAGAGGGCCCCACTGGGAGCCGTAGCTGAGGCGATCCGCGAGAAGGGCCCGACGCACGTCCAGGGTCACCACCGCACCGACACCCCGCCTCGTCCGCCTTCGCCGCGGCCGGCGTCACGCGCAGCAGATAAGCAGCTTACCTGCCCGCCACCCCCGTGGCCGGGGGCTCGTAACAGGGGTCACTCCGCGCGCAGTGCGCTCACGAAAGGGGTGGGGCTCACCCTGGTTGATATAGACAGCAGGACGGTGGCCATGTAAGTCGGAACCCGCTAAGGAGTGTGTAACAACCCACCTGCCGAATCAACTAGCCCTGAAAATGGATGGCGCTGGAGCCTCGGGCCCATACCAGGCCGTCGCCGGCAGCGAGACGCGCTTGGAGGTGCGCTCAGCGCGGCTCCCATATGATTGCGCACTGGTGTGCGTCTGGGCCGTGACAGCGTGGCACGCGAATGTCTGTACTGCATTGGATCAGTCTCCTTTCTTTAACAGGCAAAAGCTTTATAACCTCACTAATGCCTTGCATCGTCTATATTAGATATATAACAACGGGCGGGTGCGGGCGGATGCGGTTCTGATCAAATGTTACATCGGGTGGATGGCGGATGGTTGACGACTTTCTGATGCGGTTGCGGATGAAATAATTGCCTATCCGCGCATCTCTATTAGCCAGTCTGGGGGGGAAGAAAAGTTAATCTGAGGCCGAGTTGACTTGAAACTGTTTAATGTTGCACTTTTTATATGTAGAAGAAAAGTTTTGTCATTTTATTTAATCTGAGCAACAACTTGAGGCAGTTTAATGTTGATTAACGTGGACCCCGACTTAAAGGGGAACATTATCACCAGACCTATGTAAGCGTCAATATATACCTTGATGTTGCAGAAAAAAGACCATATATTTTTTTAACCGATTTCCGAACTCTAAATGGGTGAATTTTGGCGAATTAAACGCCTTTCTATTATTCGCTCTCGGAGCGATGACGTCACATCGGGAAGCAATCCGCCATTTTCTCAAACACCGAGTCAAATCAGCTCTGTTATTTTCCGTTTTTTCGACTGTTTTCCGTACTTTGGAGACATCATGCCTCGTCGGTGTGTTGTCGGAGGGTGTAACAACACGAACAGGGACGGATTCAAGTTGCACCAGTGGCCCAAAGATGCCAAAGTGGCAAGAAATTGGACGTTTGTTCCGCACACTTTACCGACGAAAGCTATGCTACGACAGAGATGGCAAGAATGTGTGGATATCCTGCGACACTCAAAGCAGATGCATTTCCAACGATAAAGTCAAAGAAATCTGCTGCCAGACCCCCATTGAATCTGCCGGAGTGTGTGAGCAATTCAGGGACAAAGGACCTCGGTAGCACGGCAAGCAATGGCGGCAGTTTGTTCCCGCAGACGAGCGAGCTAAACCCCCTGGATGTCTTGGCTCACACCGTCCCTTATGCCACCGAAGATGATCAAGAGAAGAATATCGAACCTAGCTTCCCTGGCCTGCTGACATCAACTCCAAAACTGGACAGATCAGCGGATGAGGGTATGTCTACAGAATATATTAATTGATGAAAATTGGGCACTCTCAAAGTGCATGTTGTTGCCAAATGTATTTCATATGCTGTAAACCTAGTTCATAGTTGTTAGTTTCCTTTAATGCCAAACAAACACATACCAATCGTTGGTTAGAAGGTAATCGCCGAATTCGTCCTCGCTTTCTCCCGTGTCGCTGGCTGTCGTGTCGTTTTCGTCGGTTTCGCTTGCATACGGTTCAAACCGATATGGCTCAATAGCTTCAGTTTCTTCTTCAATTTCGTTTTCGCTACCTGCCTCCACACTACAACCATCCGTTTCAATACATGCGTAATCTGTTGAATCGCTTAAGCCGCTGAAATCCGAGTCTGAATCCGAGCTAATGTCGCTATAGCTTGCTGTTCTTTCCGCCATGTTTGTTTGTATTCATTATGTGACGTCACAGGAAAATGGACGGGTGTTTATAACGATGGTTAAAATCAGGCACTTTGAAGCTTTTTTTAGGGATATTGCGTGATGGGTAAAATTTTGAAAAAAACTTCGAAAAATAAAATAAGCCACTGGGAACTGATTTTTAATGGTTTTAACCATTCTGAAATTGTGATAATGTTCCCCTTTAAACAAGTTGAAAAACTTATTGGGGTGTTACCATTTAGTGGTCAATTGTATGGAATATGTACTGTACTGTGCAATCTACTAATAAAAGTCTCAATCAATCAATCCAAAAAAGCACTTTATATGTAGAAAGGTTTTGTTAAGAAACCATTCTGAGCCTTATCTTATTTAGTTTTTATTTTATATATGTCGACCACATAAACCCTGGCAATGGACCCTGTGTGTATATGTATGTTATGTCATTGTTTGTTTGTGTGTGTGTGTGTGTGTGTGTGTGTGTGTGTGTGTGTGTGTGTGTGTGTGTGTGTGTGTGTGTGTGTGTGTGTGTGTGTGTGTCACGGACAGCAAAGCCCTGTCTGTCTGTTATTTCACTTTACCTTTTTCTGTGTTGATTGAGCTGTGTTGAAGCAGCAAAAAAGGACATAATGTTAAATGAAGAGTTTCTGTCTCATATAGTTGATATAATAATGTAAGTGCATCATTAAGCCTACATGAACTCCATGGTGTTCAGGGATGAATAGTCTCTCCTATTGCTATTGTACCATTTTTTTCAGCTATAGTAACATTAATCATTAGTAATGGAGCAGCCTAGTTTTGAATGGCAGGGTCCCTGCTATCACATGTTGATAAAAATATAACATTTACATAATAAATCAGCTACAGGCTTCCCAAATGCTGTAATAAATGAAGCATGATGAGTTGACTTGAAGCTGTTTAATGTTGCGCTTTTTATATGTAGAAGAAAAGTTTTGTCATTTTATTTAATCTGAGCAACAACTTGAGGCAGTTTAATGTTGATTAACGTGGGCAGAATTATTATAGTGTTCCCAATGTTAAAAGGATAAAGCCATTGTTTACAAATTTGGTAAATAAATACCGGTAACCAAAAAATGTATATTTAGTTGTTTTCTTACTGTACCGAAAATGAACCGAACTGTGACCTCTAAACCGAGGTACGTACCGAACCGAAATTTTTGTGTACCGTTACACCCCTAAAGAACACTATTTTGCCCTCTAAAGAAATGTCCAAAAAGCCCCAGAAATACTCCATTTGCATGTTGTGACCTGAATATTAACCAAGTATTAGTAATATTGTTATTATAAGCGCTAACGCAGAGGAGGTACTTTTAGCGGCGCTGTGATCAAAGAGAGCTATTTAGTTTATGCTACTATATTTACATACTGTGAGCTGCTGCATCGCCTCTGAGTTGGTGAAAGTTAATTCTAGATTATAAATCATGCCTCTCACCTGGATAGTAGAAGGTTGTAGACATAGCCAACGTTGTCTCAATTTACAAATACAACTATTTTGCAAGGTTTTAAAAGACATGCATGTATAATCAACGTTGTATCAATGTCTTGTGCTTGCTGGGATATTAGGGGTGTAACGGTACACAAAAATTTCGGTCCGGTACGTACCTCGGTTTAGAGGTCACGGTTCGGTTCATTTTCGGTACAGTAAGAAAACAACAAAATATAAATATTTTGGTTATTTATTTACCAAATTTGCAAAATCTTCCACCAAAAATATTTTTCTTAGTGGAATATTTGATGTGAAGTAATGGGAACCTTGGATAGGTCAATAATTCATAATAACATTGATTTTGATTCAATATTATGTTTTGAGCAATGACAGTTTGAAAGAAAAAAAAAACAGCTTTGTTTCATTAGTCAACATTGCAACTTTTTCTAAATTACATTTCACCTTTAAGCTTTTTTATTTCACTTTTCTTATGATTTTGTTTATTTTATTTTAATAGTATTTTTAGAACGTGCCGTGGGCCTTTAAAACATTATCTGTGGGCCGCAAATGGCACACTTTTGACACCCCTGCTATAGATAATAAAAAATTAAATGTGATAAATCCATGGATAAAAAGCAGAGCCTGGCGACGCATGCGCGTTTATCATAACTCTCTCTCTCTCTCTCTCTGTCTCTGCCCCTCCCTCACCAATGCTGCTGCTGCACAATTTGTTTTGTTTTTAACCCCTTCTTAACCCTGAATGTACATAGAAAATACACGCAACCCTCACTCAAAATGCCGGACATTTGAGGCATTTAAGAAACTCCGCCCTGACAGCTCCGCAAAAGAGGACATGTCCGGTGAAAAGAGGACGTATGGTCAGTCTATCGTAGCCCGTTAGCTGCTAGCATGCCGTGTGTTGTGCCTCGGTGTGCATTGTTTACACAACGTGCGTTACGCTACTTAATATGTCCGTGTGGAAACTCGTTCAGTACACCTCCGAACCGAACTGAAACCCCCGTACCGAAACGGTTCAATACAAATACACGTACCGTTACACCCCTATGGGATATGCACTTAAGAGTTCCACTTGTGTGTGACATATTACAATTTCAGCTCTAGTTAAATGTAAGATTTGCAGAAACATCACTTTTGAAATATTTATTTTTATCAGGTAATGCAGCAGAAAGCTTTGTTTGAATATTATTCATTATTAATAGCAACATTACAGCTTTTTCTCTTGACATTGTGGCTTTTTGCTATTTGTTTTTTTTTTACCATTTTTGCTGGGTTTTCTTTTTCTATTTTTGGAACAACGTGCTGCAGGCCAATAAAAACTAAGCGATAGGCTGCTAGCACTTTGGCAACCCTGCTTTTGTAGCTCTTTGGGTGGAGAAACCTCAGATTTCATCGAACATTTAAAGGGGAACATTATCACCAGACCTATGTAAGCGTCAATATATACCTTGATGTTGCAGAAAAAAGACCATATATTTTTTTAACCGATTTCCGAACTCTAAATGGGTGAATTTTGGCGAAATAAACACCTTTCTATTATTCGCTCTCGGAGCGAAGACGTCACAACGTGATGTCACATCGGGAAGCAATCCGACATTTTCTCAAACACCGAGTCAAATCAGCTCTGTTATTTTCCGTTTTTTCGACTGTTTTCCGTACCTTGGAGACATCATGCCTCGTCGGTGTATTGTCGGAGGGTGTAACAACACGAACAGGGACGGATTCAAGTTGCACCAGTGGCCCAAAGATGCGAAAGTGGCAAGAAATTGGACGTTTGTTCCGCACACTTTACCGACGAAAGCTATGCTACGACAGAGATGGCAAGAATGTGTGGATATCCTGCGACACTCAAAGCAGATGCATTTCCAACTGGACTGGACAGATCAGCTTTCAGGAAAAGAACGCGGATGAGGGTATGTCTACAGAATATATTAATTGATGAAAATTGGGCTGTCTGCACTCTCAAAGTGCATGTTGTTGCCAAATGTATTTCATATGCTGTAAACCTAGTTCATAGATGTTAGTTTCCTTTAATGCCAAACAAACACATACCAATCGTTGGTTAGAAGGCGATCGCCGAATTCGTTCTCGCTTTCTGTCGTGTCGTTTTCGTCGGTTTCGCTTGCATACGGTTCAAACCGATATGGCTCAATAGCTTCAGTTTCTTCTTCAATTTCGTTTTCACTACCTGCCTCCACACTACAACCATCCGTTTCAATACATGCCTAATCTGTTGAATCGCTTAAGCCGCTGAAATCCGAGTCTGAATCCGAGCTAATGTCGCTATAGCTTGCTGTTCTATGCGCCATGTTTGTTTGTATTGGCATCACTGTGTGACGTCACAGGAAAATGGACGGGTGTATATAACGATGGTTAAAATCAGGCACTTTGAAGCTTTTTTTAGGGATATTGCGTGATGGGTAAAATTTTGAAAAAAACGTTGAAAAATTAAATAAGCCACTGGGAACTGATTTTTAATGGTTTTAACCCTTCTGAAATTGTGATAATGTTCCCCTTTAAGCTTGTCAGCGTGATGCATAGCGAGCAAACAATGCTGATTAAAGACAGGAAGGGAGTGTTATTGCAGCTGGAACTAATACATGTGTTTCAATAGTCACTTTTATTGCACACGTTGACCTGAAATTGGAGTATAAACGCAGGAAATATTATTTAAAAAAAGACGGAAAAAAACATGGCAAGGTTGAAATGTTTTGGAGGGGGAGAAGCAGCTGCATCCTACTACAGGCTTCAGAGACTGAACTCGGAACTGAAACAAACGCGAGAAAATGTGTACCTGGATATTCAATAGTTCTAATAAGTATAAAAAACGCTGGCAAGTAATTGATAGCTCATTCTGCCTCAGTCCTTACAAGGTCATTGAGCACCAGGGAATGCACACCTGCCCAGGTAGAGCCCATAAGGACTCAAAATGTGATATCAAAGCCCAAAGCAAAATCCCATAAAGGGAGGAAGACAAAGAGAGGGTCAACATGCAGAACAAATATTGGCTAATTTTTGCTTGCGTCTGCTTTCCATCACACTTGATTCAGTGTGTGTGTGTGCCGAGTAAAGAAGAAGGAGACAGGCTTTTGCTTCCTTACGTGGATCTGGCGACATCAAAACGTCCTTTTTCCTGAATATGAAACATTAGGTCTCCTCCGTTCAAATACTCCATGACAAAGAAGAGATGTTCCTGCAGTGGATGACGAGGAGCATCGTTAAGAGTTGTCACTGCCGGCAGTAAGGAAATGAAAGCTGGCTTTACCTTGGTCTGGAAAGTTGAGTACAGGTGTGTGAGGAAGGGATTTTCCCAGGCCAGAGCTAAGACTCTCTTCTCCACCATGGTGCACTCCACATCGTCGTCCATCAGCACCACGTCCTTCTTCAGAGCTTTCACTGCAAAGTACTCTTCGCGACCTTTCAGCTCCGCCAAGAGAACCTGAAACAGAAATCACCTTTTTGCTACAGTGTCTAATATATGTATGTATATATATATATATATATATATATATATATATATATATATATACATATATATATATATATATATATATATATAATATATATATATATACATACCGTGTGTAATATATATATATGTATATACATTTTTTGGTTATTTATTTACCAAATTTGTAAACAATGGCTTTATCCTTTTAACATTGGGAACACTATAATAATTCTGCCCACGTTAATCAACATTAAACTGCCTCAAGTTGTTGCTCAGATTAAATAAAATGACAAAACTTTTCTTCTACATATAAAAAGTGCAACATTAAACAGTTTCAAGTCAACTCATCATGCTTCATTTATTACAGCATTTGGGAAGCCTGTCGTTGATTTTTATTATGTAAATGTTATATTTTTATCAACGTGTGATAGCAGGGACCCTGCCATTCAAAACTAGGCTGCTGCATTACTAATGATTATTGTAACTAAAGCTGGAAAAAAAAGGTACAATAGCAATAGGAGAGACTATTCATCCCTGAACACCATGGAGTTCATGTAGGCTTAATGATGCACTTACATTATTATATCAACTATCAGAGACAGAAACTCTTCATTTAACATAATGTCCTTTTTTGCTGCTTCAACACAGCTCAATCAACACAGAAAAAGGTAAAGTGAAATAACAGACAGACAGGGCTTTGCTGTCCGTGACACACACACACACACACACATACACACACACCGCAAAATGATCCAACGTTACGCTAAAAGCGAATTAGCCTTCACCGCAAGCCAGGACTGCGAGCGAGCTGAGCTGCCTTTTATATTTCTAGAAGGTCAACGGGCTCATAGTGATGTTACTAGTAGTTGACTGGGAGGTGTTTATTATCATTTGGGGAGAGTCCGCTGCCTGATGCTTACCTGCTAAACGCTAAGCACTGACTACATGCGCTCTGAATACGCACTGCTGATTGGCTGTTACCACTCTGTTTGTAACCAATCAGATGGTTGTGTGGGTGGGACAATGCTGGGTGCTGTGGAGAGGACTGACAGAGACAGAGGCAGAAGTAAGCGTTGGCGGCTACTTAATATGTTCGTGTGGAAACTCGTTGGGTACACCTCCGAACCGAACCGAAACCCCCGTACCGAAATGGTTCAATACAAATACACGTACCGTTACACCCCTAGGAAATACTAAATGTCAAAAGTATATCAAAACAAACCTTTAACAAAATGATCACTGCAAACTTGTGCGTTCTTCGACTCTGCTCCATTGCACTGGAGTGTGTGCCACTTTTGTCAATGTCTTTCGTAAAATCTTGCATTTTTCCCGCCATTCTTGATGACCTGTCAAGGAACTCTGAAGAAACGTTTATCCTTTTCACGATTTGAACGGCCGAAAACATCGCAAGCATAGGGGCATTTTTCTTCGAGACCGTGCATATTTAATGAGCCGGACGTGACGTCATTAAAATCCAGGCAATTGATAAACCCTGGATGGAGTGGCTGCTTACCTTGCCAAAGCTGCCTTTTCCTAGGACCTTTTGGAAGACAAAGTTGTCCACATTGATGTGTGTCAGATGGGTGAGACGGGTCTGAGGCTGCAGGCTGGAGCCATCCCATATTCTACCATAGTGACTTAGTGAATCTGACAAAGGAACAACAGTTATTTATCACATTCACCGCTATAGTCCCAGTGTTGGCGCTAGGAATTTTCAAAGTCATCATCGAGTCATAAAAATGAGGTACATTTTCGGGGTCACAGTTTGAATGTCCAGAATAAGTGGAATGTGTTGAAGGTGGAATGATTTGAATCGGTTGAAAAATGTGGAAATGGTGGAAGTTTGAAAAATGGCCAATTCATTTTAAATGGGAAAAATGTCCCGGAAAACCTGGAGTTCTGGGAAATCTGGGAATTTTTGAAATTTGTCAAGGGAAAGCCCGCGATTCCCGAATAGGCTGAACGGTTTGAAGTTGGAACGGTTTCAATCGGATGAAAAATGTGGTAGGTAGAGCGCGCCAAAATCTGGAGACGAAGAAGAAGAAAAGAAAGCATATGTGTGAATGCTTTGGAGCATTCACACAATTAATAATTTGACCAGGCAAATATAAACAAAACAAAACACCGGCGGAAAGCGATAATCGAGAAAAAAAAGTTTTTTTTAAAGGGGAACATTATCACCAGACCTATGTAAGCGTCAATATATACCTTGATGTTGCAGAAAAAAGACCATATATTTTTTTAACCGATTTCCGAACTCTAAATGGGTGAATTTTGCTTAATATTCGCTCTTGGAGCGATGACGTCACAACGTGATGTCACATCGGGAAGCAATCCGCCATTTTCTCACTTTCGTCGGTGTGTTGTCGGAGGGTGTAACAACACGAACAGGGACGGATTCAAGTTGCACCAGTGGCCCAAAGATGCAAAAGTGGCAAGAAATTGGACGAAATTTGTTCAAAATACGAGGGTGTGGGGAAAGCCGACGAAATGGTCAGTCGTTTGTTCCGCACACTTTACCGACGAAAGCTATGCTACGACAGAGATGGCAAGAATGTGTGGATATCCTGCGACACTCAAAGCAGATGCATTTCCAACGATAAAGTCAAAGAAATTTGCCGCCAGACCCCCATTGAATCTGCCGGAGTGTGTGAGCTATTCAGGGACAAAGGGCCTTGGTAGCACGGCAAGCAATGGCGGCAGTTTGTTCCCGCAGACGAGCGAGCTAAACCCCCTGGATGTCTTGGCTCACACCGTCCCTTATGCCACCGAAGATGATCAAGAGAAGAATATTGACCCTAGCTTCCCTGGCCTGCTGACATCAACTCCAAAACTGGACAGATCAGCTTTCAGGAAAAGAGAGCGGATGAGGGTCTACAGAATATATTAATTTATGAAAACTTTATTCATTACTCGCGGTTTTACGTAAATTATTATACATAAACTGTGTTTACCAATAATTTAGCTTAAAAACATTTATTTTTTTCAATCATTCGACTACATTCGGGTAGTCTTGTGTAATGCAGTATTTTGTGTCTATTTAGGTATGGTTAACCTGAGTGCTGAAATCGTGGAAAAATATATGTTCTTAGCGCGCCTGAAATGGGCTGTCTGCACTCTCAAAGTGCATGTTGTTTCCAAATGTATTTCATATGCTGTAAACCTAGTTCATAGTTGTTAGTAATTATCTTATCAGACAGTGTTAAGCCGCTGAAATCCGAGTCTGAATCCGAGCTAATGTCGCTATAGCTTGCTGTTTGTTTGTGTTGGCATCACTGTGTGACGTCACAGGAAAATGGACGGGTGTATATAACGATGGTTAAAATCAGGCACTTTGAAGCTTTTTTTAGGGATATTGCGTGATGGGTAAAATTTTGAAAAAAACTTCGAAAAATAAAACAAGCCACTGGGAACTGATTTTTAATGGTTTTAACCCTTCAGAAATTGTGATAATGTTCCCCTTTAAATCTGCGCGGACTTCCAAAATGTTCCGCCCTTTTTTGATTTCAATGCGTAAAGAGACATAAAAAGTGCGTTAACGCCAACACTGAGTCCTGTTAGGAGACGCAGACACTCGCTGACCGTTGATGTCCAGTTCAGACAGCTTGTTAACCTCGTCGTAGATTCCAATATCCGGCAGATTCGGAAGGTTTGGATCAGAACGACGAGTGAAGGATTTCTGATGGGGACAAAGAAGAGGTTTTAAAAAAAAAAACAAATTCTCCTTTATTGTCCATAAAAAAAACACCAGGACAATCCACACACACACACACACACACACACACACACACACACACACACACACACACACACACACACACACACACACACACACACACACACACACACACACACACACACACACACACAGAAAGTAAACAGTCAGCAGAGTGTGATGTAAGCTTAAATGTTTGTGTCAAGACTACCATCTGTATGTGAGCTACATTTCCTCATTCCGCTCATTCCTCTCCTTTATTGTCCATAAAAAAAACACCAGGACAATCCACACACACACACACACACACACACACACACACACACACACACACACACACACACACACACACACACACACACACACACACACACACAGAAAGTAAACAGTCAGCAGAGTGTGATGTAAGCTTAAATGTTTGTGTCAAGACTACCATCTGTATGTGAGCTACATTTCCTCATTCCTCTTACTAAGAATGAGAAATATGAGTGTCAAAAAAAGATTAAAAAGATGATTTAATATTTAATATTTTATTTCTATGTTGTTAATCTGTCCTGTCCAGCCACTCAGACAAATCCTATTGTAGATCAGGGGTGTCAAACTCATTTTCATTGAGGGCCACATTGCAGTAATGGCTGCTTTCAGGGGGCCGCTTTTTTTAAATTAATTGACATTATGCACGCGGGTAATAACCTGTGATTAATCGTGATTAATCAAAGTGCATATGCATTTGATTATTAGATTTTTTTTTTATGTATGAAATCATGAATAAAGGTGACAAGCAGATATTTAACTATTTGTTTTTGTCATGTCTGTGTAATCATGTTTTGTTTTAAGTCATGTTTTGTTTAGTTATTGGACTCTTTAGTTGCTGGCTTTTCACCCCCTTGTCTTGTTTCCATGATTACCCCATTAGTTTCACCTGTTCCACGTTTGGACTCATTGTGCACTCTTGTTTGTCACCATAGCAACCCATTAGTTTTCACCTGTCACGTCACGCACCTGTTTCACGTTTTGAGTCACGCACCTGTTTTCGTTAATCATGTCTGTAGTATTTAAGTTCAGTGTTTTCAGTTTGTCTTTCTGGTGACATCCCCACATTTATGCTCTGCACATTTCTGACTCTTTTTTGATGTCCATCGGTCACGCTGCTCCTTTTTGTCCATGCCAATGTTTAAATAAAACTGTACCTGCATTCCCGTCTCGCCCGAGCCAACTTTCCGTTGCCTTCGAGAAAAACTAAACCCCAGGACCAAGTCATGACAGTTTTTATCTGCAAATATAGTTCTGCAGTACAGTATATAATAATATAATTGGCACGATCAGATAATATTAAAGTTTAAAATATGCATTTTTTTATCTGTCAAAATTGAAAGAACGAATGCATTTAGTAAAAAAAATAAATTAAAAAAAAAGTATTTTTTTATTTAACCCCACATAAAATGATGTAGTGGGCCAAAACTGGCGAGTTTGACACCTGTGATGTAGATCAGTGGTCCCCAACCACCGGTACCTGTCTGTGACACATTTGCGACCGGGCCACAGAGAAACATTAAATAATGTATAAAGGACTGCATTTTCTCCGACTTACATTGGCCTGTCCCACAAGACACACCAATACGCTTGTTTATAGATGTACAATAAAACTCCTCATAGGAGTTTTCCATTTGTTATATCTGTTATAAATTTGTGACATGATCAAATTCTAAAGTTAATGATTATTTGCAAAAAAAAAAAAGTTTATCAGTTTGAACATGAAATATGTTGTCTTTGTAGCATATTCAACTAAATATGGGTTGAAAAAGATTTGCAAATCATTGTATTCCGTTTATATTTACATCTAACACAACTTCCCAACTCATATGGAAACGGGGTTTGTGTATATATATATATATGTATATATATATATATATATATATATATATATATATATATATATATATATATATATATATATAAATATATATATATATATATATATATATATATATATATATATCAGTGACGTGCAGTCACTAGAGGCAGGTGAGGCCCCGCCTCACCTGCCATCATGGAAAGAAAAAAAATGTAAAAACAAAAAAAAAAAATTAAATTGTTATATGTATCCAGTGATTATACTATAAAGTTATTTTCCATTTATTATTTTATTATTTTTATTCAAAATCTCTGAATTTTCACATTTGCCGTTCAAATATTGAGAAGAGACGGTGCGGTGAACCGCAGCCAGTTGAGGCACGTCACTCAGTGCCTCAACATGGATTCTGGACTCGGCTAACTGCTGGCCTGCTGTGCAGTGAGACTGCATTGCTATATGAATTATATTATACATTTCCATAGTTTAGTTAGCTGAGGTATATAATGTACAGTGTATTTTGTCAACAACTGTATGTGTGTAACGTATTTCTTGTGCTGAGCGATCATAAAACGGCTGCAAAAGACGCACTGGCTGAGGCTCGCCTCCTGCACCCCCGCCGTAGAATTGTTATATCAACTAAAGCCCACACTTAAACTTTACACGTGCAAGATTGAATCTATTTTAAAAAATTATTTCATAAGTGAAGTGAAGTGAATTATATTTATATAGCGCTTTTCTCTAGTGACTCAAAGCACTTTACATAGTGAAACCCAATATCTAAGTTGCATTTAAACCAGTGTGGGTGGCACTGGGAGCAGGTGGGTAAAGTGTCTTGCCCAAGGACACAACGGCAGTGACTAGGATGGCGGAAGCGGGGATTGAACCTGAAACCCTCAAGTTGCTGGCACGGCCGCTCTACCAACCGAGCTATACCGTCCGTGTTGGAGGAGTTGTGAATGACTGCAGGGACACAACATTAGGTACACCTGCAGACTGCAGGTGTATCTAATTCACAACTCCTCCAACACGAACATTATTGTTTTTGCACTTTTTGGCTTCTTATTAAATAACTTTTGTAACCTATTTTCATGGGCTTTCCTCTTTGTGATGTTAAGTTCCTGTTATGCGCTGTTATACAGTATATGCCTTGAGCTCTAATTTTGAAGGCGCTAAGAGCGGAAGTGATGTCACGTTGCGAAGGTTTTTGAAAGAAGGTAAATAAAGTGGTCCTCGTGTAAACTGGAGCCTCCGTGTTTGTTATTTTGTAGTTTCATACAGTATAGGCGACATTTATAAACCCTCGGTTACACTTTTTTAAATAGATTCAATCTTGCACGTGGAAAGTTTAAGTGAGGGCTTTAGTTGCGGCGCATGGACTTAATTTCTAAGTAAAGGTAAGACCATAATAACGTTTTTTTTTATTAAATGTGCTTTTTTGTGTGCTACAGTTTGTATGTGTAAAGTTAAAGTTAAGTTAAAGTACCAATTATTGTCACACACACACTAGGTGTAATGAAATTTGTCCTCTGCATTTGATCACCCCCTGGGAGGTGAGGGGAGCAGTGGGCAGCAGAGGCGCCGCGCCTGGGAATCATTTTTGGTGATTTAACCCCCAATTCCAACCCTTGATGCTGAGTGCCAAGCAGGGAAGAATGCTGGTATGAGCTTTTAAACATAACCCGTTAACTGCTGCCAATCAAATGGTGAATAAGATACTCTTTAGGGTTCATATGTTTGTAAATCTGACTGTGATGAAGTCAGTGCCTCACCAGCCATCAACCTCACCGCACGTCACTATATATATATATATATATATATATATATATATATATATATATATTAAAACATAGTTGACCCAGGGGTAGATCTTGCTTTGGTTTTTGGTTGAGACAAGGAATCTTGGGCTGGAAAAAGTTGGTGACCACTGCTGTAGAAGACTTGTGTACATCTCACCTGGCTGACTTGTGTCAGTGCTTCAGCAAGCAGCTTCTGGTTGATGCCACAAAGGTTGGCCACTTTATGCTGACACTTGTGGTGAACGTTCATGGAGCAATCTGCCAACACGACACAGACAACATTACAACGTACATGGCGGTGAGCGGGTCGCTGGCGGATGCGGGCTCTACCTTCACATTTCAGTCCTTGCTTGACAAGACCCCACAGCATACTCCCACAGTGGTCGCAGAAAGTGGGACTCATGTAGTTGTGCCCCTTGAAGCGGTGCGGCATGTCGATGTTGAAGCGCTCCTTCTGGAACTGCGGAGACAAACAGGGTTCGCCCTTTCCGTTATTGAGCCGTGACGAGGGAATCCGTCCGAGGGCTCGGTGACACCTCACAGCTTTGCGCATTTGTCTCATCTTAGCTCCTTTCTCTACTCCCTGTTGGATCCCAAATTCTTGTTTGGCCTTTATAGAGCCCGCCCTATCTTGCACACTGTGTGAACATTTGTGCTTGATCATTTCCACCCAACTCTTATCTAGGTAAGTCGCTCTTTCTTGATGCTTAATATTGATGACCTACTAGGATGTGGACCCTGACTGCTGCCTGCCTTTGTTCTAAACTGACCTGGCAACCCCCTCCAAAATGTCATTATTGACGTGACATCTGGAGACATTGTATTACGTCAGTGTAAATCAGACCTGGGCAAATTAAGCCACTAAGCTTTTCAATGTGGCCCGCCGAACATTCCCAAATATTTTTTTAGATATTTAAAAGGGAACATTATCACAATTTCAGAAGGGTTAAAACCATTAAAAATCAGTTCCCAGTGGCTTATTATATTTTTCAAAGTTTTTTTCAAAATTTTACCCATCATGCAATATCCCTAAAAAAAAGCTTCAAAGTGCCTGATTTTAACCATCGTTATAAACACCCGTCCATTTTCCTGTGACGTCACATAGTGAAGCCAACACAAACAAACATGGCGGAAAGAACAGCAAGCTATAGTGACATTAGCTCGGATTCAGACTCGGATTTCAGCGGCTTAAGCGATTCAACAGATTACGCATGTATTGAAACTGATGGTTGTAGTGTGGAGGCAGGTAGCGAAAACGAAATTGAAGAAGAAACTGAAGCTATTGAGCCATATCGGTTTGAACCGTATGCAAGCGAAACCGACGAAAACAACACAACAAGGGAGAAAGCGAGGACGAATTCGGCGATCGCCTTCTAACCAAAGATTGGTATGTGTTTGTTTGGCATTAAAGGAAACTAACAACTATGAACTAGGTTTACAGCATATGAAATACATTTGGCAACAACATGCACTTTGAGAGTACAGACAGCCCAATTTTCATCAATTAATATATTCTGTAGACATACCCTCATCCGCTCTCTTTTCCTGTAAGCTGATCTGTCCAGTTTTGGAGTTGATGTCAGCAGGCCAGGGAAGCTAGGGTCGATATTCTTCTCTTGATCATCTTGGGACGGTGTGCGCCAAGACATCCAGGGGGGTTTAGCTCGCTCGTCTGCGGGAACAAACTGCCGCCATTGCTTGCCGTGCTACCGAGGTCCTTTGTCCCTGAATTGCTCACACACTCCGGCAGATTCAATGGGGGTCTGGCAGCAGATTTCTTTGACTTTATCGTTGGAAATGCATCTGCTTTGAGTGTCGCAGGATATCCACACATTCTTGCCATCTCTGTCGTAGCATAGCTTTCGTCGGTAAAGTGTGCGGAACAAACAATTTTCGTCCAATTTCTTGCCACTTTCGCATCTTTGGGCCACTGGTGCAACTTGAATCCGTCCCTGTTCGTGTTGTTACACCCTCCGACAACACACCGACGAGGCATGATGTCTCCAAGGTACGGAAAACAGTCGAAAAAAACGGAAAATAACAGAGCTGATTTGACTCGGTGTTTGAGAAAATGGCGGATTGCTTCCCGATGTGACGTCACAACGCCAAAATTCACCCATTTAGAGTTCGGAAATCGGTTAAAAAAATATATGGTCTTTTTTCTGCAACATCAAGGTATATATTGACGCTTACATAGGTCTGGTGATAATGCTCCCCTTTAAGATGGAAAGTGTAGCTGCCATTATGATGTGCAGTGATGTTTTCTAATGACTGTAAGTCTTCAACTATATAAAGTATTTCAATGCTTGGAATCTGCACTTTTGCATGATATACTAGTTACTATGGTAACCTAATTAGTTACTATGGTCATCTAATTAGTTACTATGGTAATAATCTAAGTCACAGCAACTCAGACAAGGCACCAAGCAGTGTGGGTGGGGAGTGTTTCCAGACCCACCAACCTGAAATGCGGGTGTCAGGCACAGACACGGAAGGAGATTTTTACAACAAACTTCTGAAGCTTAGTGATATATCAGATGTATCAGATTGTAGGTAGGGTTTTTTTTTTTTTACTCTTCGCGTTCATATTTCGCTGTTTGTTGCATTTTTGTTGTGTTTCGCTTCATTGTAAGATATGTCAATCAAGAGGGGGTGTGAGGTTCATATGTTGTCAATATTCAGTGTTTTATCCTTAATAGTTAATATTGTAAATGACTTAGTTTCACGTACATTCTGGGTGTCTCATTCAGTAAAAAAAATTACAATTCTGTTCAGTTTTTTAAGGCGGTCTGTCATAACGTTTTTAGCTTTCAATAACACGTTATTGTGAGGTTTTGTATTAGTCATACTTGCCAACCTTGAGACCTCTGATTTCGGGAGGTGGGGGGAGGGGGTGGGGTGGGCGTGGTCGGGGCTGGGGCGGGGGCGTGGTTAAGAGGGGAGGAGTATATTTACAGCTAGAATTCACCAAGTCAAGTATTTCATAGATATATATATATATATATATATATATATATATATATATATATATATATATATATATATATATATATACAACAAGTATATATATATATATATATATATATATTTCATATATATATATATATATATATATAAATATATATATATATATCTAAAGAAATACTTGACTTTCAGTGAATTCTAGCTATATATATATATATATATATATATATATATATATATATTTATTTTATTATATATATACTGTATGTATATATAAATAAAAGAAATACTTGAATTTCAGTGTTCATTTATTTACACATATACACACACATAACACTCATCTACTCATTGTTGAGTTAAGGGTTGAATTGTCCATCCTTGTTCTATTCTCTGTCACTATTTTTCTAACCATGCTGAACACCCTCTCTGATGATGCATTGATGTGTGGCACGCACAAAAGTGCTTTCATCAAATGCGCTCGAGTCTGGAATCTTCCATCGCTCCCTAGCATGGCCCAAAACCGGTCAATCTTTGCTTCCTGAGGAAGATCTTCAGTGCCAAGCACTTGGTAGTCCACTACTTCTTCCCGGAGGCTATCCAGGTCCAATCGCAGCTGCGGCTTAGAACTTACAAGCTGTTATGAGAGTAGCGTATGTGTGTGTGTGGCCCTTTAATAGGTGAGCATGTGACGTGAGTGACGTCAGTGAGTGTGTGGGCGAGAGAAGAGAGGGAGCGGTAGCGTGAGTGCGGGCGGGACTAGTTTGTTTTGTGTTGGATTGGCTGTGTGCAAGCAATCAATAAAGCAAGATTTGCAACTAATCGCCGGACTCAGGCAGGAAAGGTGCAACAAAGCGTATTTCTTCATCTTACTCGTCGTCGGCGTCGCCATGGCTGTATCTTCCTCGTTCTTCTGCTTCGTCTCCTTGTGACCGCAGTTGTGCACTGCACTCTCTAAAAGCTGTATATGTTATTGATGTTATAGATGGCAGTATTGTCCTGTTTAAGAGTGTCACAACATTGCTGTTTACGGCAGACGAACTGCTTTACGGTAGACAAAAACATGACTGCTGTTGTTGTGTGTTGTTACCGCGCTGGGAGGACGTTAATGAAACTGCCTAACAATAAACCCACATAAGAAACCAAGAACTCGCCCTCGATCATTCTACAGTTATAATGTGTTTGGGCAGGCACGCTGTTTATATCGTGGGAAAGCGGACTCAGGTCCGCATTGGAGCTGGAGGGGGCGTGGCCTCCAGCTCCGCCTGAATTTCGGGAGATTTTCGGGAGAGGCGCTGAATTTCGGGAGTCTCCCGGAAAATCTGGGAGGGTTGGCAAGTATGGTATTAGTGTCCCTAAAAATCAGATATACCGGCCCCCAGACACATTTTTTTCTCAAAATTTGGCCCCAGAGTCAAAATAATTGCCCATGCCTGGTGTAGATTGTGTTACGTACCACAGTGTCTCGACTGTTGGCAGCAGTACCGGTGCATCTGCCGATGATTTTTTCTATGCATTTCTTGTGGATGGCTGCATTGCATTCTGGGGAACAAATCTCAGTCAAAATAATGGGATGACAAAAAGTACACACCATTACACACAAGTACACACTAGGGATGTAACAGTATTGCGGTTTTTAAATCCTCACAATAATGCCGTTTCATGTGACGGTATCAAACAAAAACGTGTGTAGTTTTTTTCTGGAGCTTTTGCATTGACCGGGCTGAAAATAACCATGAGAGGGAGAGAGTCCCTATGACCTCAGAGGTTCAGCTATCTTTCAGAAAGCAAACATAAGAACGAGCTTAAAAAGTAGATGTGTTTCTGTCAGGGGAGGTTCATCTGTGGAACAGCTTGGATGATTCCTTAAAATGTTCCAGTTCCATTCACACATTTAAAAAACACTTTAAGACCAATGTCTTGAAAAAATATATCACTCTTTAATCAACACAGTAGTTAATACTATGATCAATGTTAATTAAAAACTAAATGTGGGATATAAATAATAATGGAAGTATAAGTGTTTGTACAAACCCCGTTTCCATATGAGTTGGGAAATGATGTTAGATATAAATATAAACGGAATACAATGATTTGCAAATCATTTTCAACCCATATTCAATTGAATATGCTCCAAAGACAATATATTTGATGTTAAAACTCATAAACTTTATTTTTTTTTGCAAATAATAATTAACTTAGAATTTCATGGCTGCAACACGTGCCAAAGTAGTTGGGAAAGGGCATGTTCACCACTGTGTTACATGGCCTTTCCTTTTAACAACACTCAGTAAACGTTTGGGAACTGAGGAGACACATTTTTGAAGCTTCTCAGGTGGAATTCTTTCCCATTCTTGCTTGATGTACAGCTTAAGTTGTTCAACAGTCCGGGGCTTCATAATGCGCCACACATTTTCAATGGGAGACAGGCCTGGACTACAGGCAGGCCAGTCTAGTACCTGCACTCTTTTACTATGAAGCCACGTTGATGTAACACGTGGCTTGGCATTGTCTTGCTGAAATAAGCAGGGGCGTCCATGGTAACGTTGCTTGGATGGCAACATACTGCATGTTGCTCCAAAACCTGTATGTACCTTTCAGCATTAATGGCGCCTTCACAGATGTGTAAGTTACCCATGTCTTGGGCACTAATACACCCCCATACCATCACAGATGCTGGCTTTTCAACTTTGCGCCTAGAACAATCCGGATGGTTCTTTTCCTCTTCTGTCCGGATGACACGACATCCACAGTTTCCAAAAACAATTTGAAATATGGACTCGTCAGACCACAGAACACTTTTCCACTTTGTATCAGTCCATCTTAGATGAGCTCAGGCCCAGCGAAGCCGACGGCGTTTCTTGGTGTTGTTGATAAACGATTTTCGCCTTGCATAGGAGAGTTTTAACCTGCACTTACAGATGTAGCGACCAACTGTAGTTACTGACAGTGGGTTTCTGAAGTGTTCCTGAGCCCATGTGGTGATATCCTTTACACACTGATGTCGCTTGTTGATGCAGTACAGCCCGAGGGATCGAAGGTCACGGGCTTAGCTGCTTACGTGCAGTGATTTCTCCAGATTCTCTGAACCCTTTGATGATATTACGGACTGTAGATTGTGAAATCCCTAAATTCCTTGCAATAGCTGGTTGAGAAAGGTTTTTCTTAAACTGTTCAACAATTTGCTCACGCATTTGTTGACAAAGTGGTGACCCTCGACCCATCCTTGTTTGTGAATGACTGAGCATTTCATGGAATCTACTTTTATACCCAATCATGGCACCCACCTGTTCCCAATTTGCCCGTTCACCTGTGGGATGTTCCAAATAAGTGTTTGATGAGCATTCCTCAACTTTATCAGTATTTATTGCCACCTTTCCCAACTTCTTTGTCACGTGTTGCTGGCATCAAATTCTAAAGTTAATGATTATTTGCAAAAAAAAACTGTTTATCAGTTTGAACATCAAATATGTTGTCTTTGTAGCATATTCAACTGAATATGGGTTGAAAATGATTTGCAAATCATTGTATTCCGTTTATATTTACATCTAACACAATTTCCCAACTCATAGTTAGTTTTTATGACAAAAATCCACACATACACTATTTAATTGGTGTTTTCACAATTTCATTGGGTATTCAATGCGGAAGTTATCATTTTCATTCAATGTAATTGGCCCAAAAAAGAGGGATTGGTACCTTTTTGCACACAAAAAATGTAATGTTGATGGGCCAACAGAATGACAAGGGGTTATGGATATTTTCCTAGCTTATAGCATATCAATGAAATTCAAGAAAATATAGCTACAGCTGTAATATTTTCCACCATTTTAAGGAATTAGACTGGTTAAAGGGGTTTTAACGGCAAAGCATAAGCTTTTGGAGATGAAGTAGCTGACACATTCATGCCATAACTTGGGATCGTCACATGACAACCACTCCGAAAATGTCAAATCTTGGTTTGTAGGAGTTGGGGTGAGAGACAAAATACTGTCCTGGTTTTGGTGTACAATTTGGGTTATCGTACAAAATACAGGAAAAACATGCACTCTCCAAACATCGCATGTAACAAGCTAGTCTGTTTGCCCGCGAAATCGAGTCCAAAAAAAACCAAAAATCCCTATAGTCCGGAAAATGCAGTAGTTTTTCGTACAGTACATTCAAAAACAGACGACTCGTTAAAACCGAAGTTTGCCTGTTCATTCTTTGGCGACTTCATGAGTTCAAGTCAAGTGAAATCACTTACGTCTACATTTGTAGCCTTGCTTGTTGAGACCCCTGTGAGGCAAAGGAAACATAATTAGCGTCATTACCTGTGATTATAATAAATGATGTGTCTGTGAGCCTTTTTTCTGCATTGATTCCTGTCACTAGGGGTGTAACGGTACGTGTATTTGTATTGAACCGTTTCGGTACGTGGGTTCCGGGTCAATTCGGAGGTGTACCGAACGAGTTTCCACATGGCCATATTAAGTAGCGTAACGCACGTTGTGTAAACAATGCACACCGAGGCACAACACACGGCATGCTAGCAGCTAACGGGCTAGGATAGACTGACCATACGTCCTCTTTTCACCGGACATGTCCTCTTTTGCGGAGCTGTCAGGGCGGAGTTTCTTAAATGCCTCAAATGTCCGGCATTTTGAGTTAGGGTTGCGTGTATTTTCAATGTACGTTCAGGGTAAAGAAGGGGTTAAAAACAAAACAAATTGTGTGCGCAGCAGCATTGGTGAGGGAGGGGCAGAGACAGAGAGAGAGAGTTATGATAAACGCGCATGCGTCGCCAGGCTCTGCTTTTTATCCATAGATTTATCACATTTAATTTTTTATTATCTACAGCAGGGGTGTTAAAAGTGTGCCATTTGCGGCCCACAGCTAATGTTTTAAAGGCCCACGGCACATTCTAAAAATACTATTAAAATAAACAAAAACATAACAAAAGTGAAATAAAAAAGCTTAAAGGTTAAATGTAATTTAGAAAAAGTTGCAATGTTGACTAAAGAAACAAAGCTGTTTTTTTTTTTCTTTCAAACTGTCATTGCTCAAAACATAATATTGAATCAAAATCAATGTTATTATTGTCATGATCCGTTACCCGGATCATGACATGATTTATGTTGGTTATGTTTCGGTTTTAGTCTGTTTCCTGGGTGCACACTCTTTCCCTGTTTACTGTTGGTTTCCATGGGCACTGATTCTCCTCACCTGTCTTAGTTTTGCAATTAGTGTTCCCACCAGGTGTTTTGGTTAATCACTCCCCTTTATAGTTTCCTGTCACTCAGCAGTAGTTGCTGGGTCAATGTTTGCTTTATGCAACATTTACATTCTCCTGGTTTTCTCCTCGCTCTTTATATTATTCTGCCGTCCAGAATCCCCGTTTTTTCACCCTTGGTGACATTTTGGTTTTTGTTTAGCTCCACGCTTGCTAGCGTCCTCAGTTTTGTATTTTTGTCCTGCCTTTTATTTATTAAAAATACTTTAATCCTACCTGCACACTCCTCCTGCTTGTCTTCTGCCTTGGAAGGAACACGACAATCGCAGCCATGCGTCGAAGACGTAACAATTATGAATTATTGACCTATCCAAGGTTCCCATTACTTCACATCAAATATTCCACTAAGAAAAATATTTTTGGTGGAAGATTTTGCAAATTTGGTAAATAAACAACCCAAAAATGTATATTTTGTTGTTTTCCTACTGTACCGAAAATGAACCGAACCGTGACCTCTAAACCGAGGTACGTACCGAACCGAAATTTTTGTGTACCGTTACACCATACTTGCCAACCTTGAGACCTCCGATTTCGGGAGGTGGGGGTTGGCGGGTGGGGGGGGGGCGTGGTCGGGCGGGGGCTAAGAGGGGAGGAGTATATTTACAGCTAGAATTCACCAAGTCAAGTATTTCATATATATATATATATATATATATGAAATACTTGACTTTCAGTGAATTCTAGCTATATATATATATATATATATATATATATATATATATATATATATATATATATATATATATATATTTTATTTATATATATATATATATATATATATATATATATATATATATATATATATATATATATATATATATATATATATATATATAAATAAAAGAAATACTTGAATTTCAGTGTTCATTTATTTACACATATACACACACATAACACTCATCTACTCATTGTTGAGTTAAGGGTTGAATTGTCCATCCTTGTTCTATTCTGTCACTATTTTTCCAACCATGCTGAACACCCTTTCGCAGGTACCCAGAAAGGTTTCGAGTACCACCAAAAAAACTGAATCTCTGAAGACAGTATAAAAATCTGTGTTAAAGGTGTACAAATACTGTTTGTATAATAAGCATGTTATTTTTTACAAATGAGGGTTAAGAGTTCAGTACTAAAAAAAAAAGAAAAGAATGTGACTTAAGTACAGTTTTTTAATCGAGCTGCTGCATTTTTTGGTTGGGTTGTTTATTTATTTTGAGTAACTTCTATACATTTCTAAAAGGGGAGGAATGTGATAGTGATCTATGTTTGTCTGTTGCCATCTCCTGGTGAATGTTGGCTCTCGCGTACTGGGGTTACTTTTTGGTTGGCCAACGATTTACGTGGTGTTGCGCACCTGATGTCACTCAGGTCCGCATGGAGCTGGAGGGGGCGTGGCTTCCAGCTCCGCCTGAATTTCGGGAGAAAATTTGTCCCGGGAGGTTTTCGGGAGAGTCTCCCGGAATATCGGGGAGGGTTGGCAAGTATGCGTTACACCCCTACCTATCACGCCAGAGCCAAAAAAGTGTTCAGGCGGAGCTCTGCCATCATTAAGCGGAACACTCCATCAGCATCTCAAGTGCTAATAGTTTCGTCTAAAGCATGACAGCAAGCAGCATGACAGAAATCAGGATGACGGAGTGGATCAGGAAGCTCTGATATGTGCCCCTAATTCCCATGAAGGTTAGTTTATAGGACTAGAAAGTAGGCTGAACTCACCAGACAAACTCTCTGCACACAGAGCAGAATGTGGGCTGCCTGAAGAAGGTGGCGAGGAACTCGTGGTTCTTTATGAAGTGGATCTTTGCCTGCTTGATGGCACCTCGTCTGCGATTAAGGGTAGGAGCCTCTTCTTCTTTGGACGCCTGCTTGCTCTCTGCAGGAGATACAGGGGCAAAGGGCAATGGACAGACATGACACGTGGACATCTGCTTTATACGTGTCAGTCAATTGTTTATGTGTGAAAAGAGTGCAGGAAGAGTGTGTGTGTGTGTGTGTGTGTGTGTGTTGCAAGGAAAACAAATATCGCTTTGATCAGTTTGGTATTTGATGAATGCGGATGTTAGGCCACTGGAGAAAAAAATCCTGTCACCCACTTTCCTGTCTTGCTCTAAAAACCCATTTTTCTTGCAAAGTCCAGAGGGGTCTCCACTCTCCAATCAACACACACAAGTCTCACTGTAGTTTGTGAAACATATCTGGCTCTGACCTCCTTTACTTTAGTAACACTTGTATAATTTATGATTCCGCCAAGTGGTAGAGCAGAAAATGTAAAATAACAATTTTTCAAATGTCTTGTTGTATACAGCAAATAAGTGTATACATCTTCATGCAATACTAATACATGTGTTATACTATTTAAGCACAGATGTACTCATTTTCAGTACTTATGTATTACTGTGATACTTTGGCTCTGAAATAACACAATATTATGTGCTGTATGTTTGATTTAACTAGGTTTTATTCTGGCCTGCAACTTTCATGTAGATACTGTATACAAGTCCAACCACAGTTTGTTTTGTAGTAAACATGCATTTCAAATACAATTCTTCACAAGTATTTAATTAAAGGGAATGTATATGTTGCAATGATCAAATCTAAGCAAATTATGAAAGCAAAGTACCGTATTTTTCGGACTATAAGTCGCAGTTTTTTTCATAGTTTGGCCGGGCTCCAGTGCAACTTATATATGTTTTTTTCCTTTTTTATTATGCATTTTCGGCAGGTGCGACTTATACTCCGGTGCGACTTATACTCCGAAAAATACGGTACTCAAAATACTTACCGTATTTTTCGGAGTATAAGTCGCACCGGAGTATAAGACTTATACTCCGAAAAATACGATAAGTATTTAGAGTACCGTATTTTTCGGACTATAAGTCGCAGTTTTTTTCATAGTTTGGCCGGGGGTGCGACTTATACTCAGGAGCGACTTATGTGTGAAATGATTAACACATTAGCGTAAAATGTCAAATAATATTATTTAACTCATTCACGTAAGAGACTAGACGTATAAGATTTCATGGGATTTAGCGATTAGGAGTGACAGATTGTTTGGTAAACGTATAGCATGTTCTATATGTTATAGTTATTTGAATGACTCTTACCATAATGTTACGTTAACATACCAGTTGGTTATTTATGCCTCATATAACGTACACTTATTCAGCCTGTTGTTCACTATTCTTTATTTATTTTAAATTGCCTTTCAAATGTCTATTCTTGGTGTTGGATTTTATCAAATACATTTCCCCAAAAAATGCGACTTATACTCCAGTACGACTTATATATATTATGCAATTTCTGCCGGTGCGACTTATACTCCGGAGCGACTTATAGTCCGAAAAATACAGTACATAAAATCGGAAAATGGATTGATTTTGAGGGGTGGCAAACTCGTTTTCATTGAGGGCCACATTGCAGTTATGGTTGCCCTCAGAGGGCTGCGTTTAACAATGAGTAATATCATACTTGCCAACCTAGAGACCTCCGATTTCGGGAGGTGGGGGGTGGGGCGGGAGTGGTTAGGGCGGGGGGCGTGGTTGGGGGCGTGGTTAAGAGGGGAGGAGTATATTTACAGCTAGAATTCACCAACTGGAGCATTTCATTCATATATGTATATATATATATATATATATATATGTATGAAATACTTGACTTTCAGTGAATTCTAGCTATATATATATATTTATTTATTTTATTATATATATAAATAAAAGAAATACTTGAATTTCAGTGTTCATTTATTTACACATATACACACACATAACACTCATCTACTCATTGTTGTACTTGAAAGTACAATGCAATACAATTCCGGGGCAATGGCACCTATCAAATACACAGTAATGAAAACAAGGTTGTTCTACTAACTGTACTGTGTGTTATGAGAGTAGAGTATGTGTGTTTGTGGCCCTTTAATAGGTGACAGCATGTGAGGTGAGTGACGTCAGTGAGTGTGTGGGCGAGAGAAGAGAGGGAGCGTAGCGTGAGTGCGAGGAGGGACTAGTTGGTTTTGTGTTGGATTGGCTGTGTGCAAGCAATCAATAAAGCAAGATTTGCAACTAATCGCTGGACTCATCATTCACCCTAAAGTCGTCCGCTGTGGAGACCCACAGCGGACGAAAGGTGTTGCCCCGAGCATACATCGGCCCTGGAGAAGTGTCTCCCCTGCGCTCTTAGACTATGGTCTCGTTCTTCTGCTTCGTCTCCTTGTGTGCGCACACTGGACTCAGGTCCGCATGGAGCTGGAGGGGGCGTGGCCTCCAGCTCCGGCTGAATTCCGGGAGATTTTCGGGAGAAAATTTCTTCCGGGAGGTTTTCGGGAGAGGTGCTGAATTTCGGGAGTCTCCCGGAAAATCCGGGAGGGTTGGCAAGTATGGTAATATATATATATATATATATATATATATATATATATAATATATTTTTTTACATAAGCTGCAAAACAAATATTTAAATTTTACTTTAAAAACTGGCAGCTCAGTCACCAGAATTTTACAGTAAAAGCAGTGGTTTTTACAGCATATAAAAATGTAATAAATTAAATAGAATGGAAAAACAATACCACTGTTTTTAGCGGTAAAATTCAAGCAACAGAGGTGCCAATTTTTTTTTTACTGTAAAATATTGTTTTAATGTTTTTTTTTGATTTTTTTAATGTTTTAGTGTCTTACTGAATATGGGAAAAAACAGCACCAAAGTTGATTTTACAGTAAAAAACTCAGTCAGCGGAATTTAACCGTACAATCTATTGTCAATTTTACAGTCTACAATTTGATTGATATTTTGTTTTGAAATCATAAGTCAAGCAAATATTTAAGTACAGTATTTATCTTTATTTAAACAAAAACATTTTTTGGAATACATGATAATATAATATTTTGATAATATTGAATTTTAAAAGATATGCAATTGCATGCAGTACATGATTTTTAATGTCAAAAGGGAAAGAACACATATATTTAGTAAGAAAAGATTAAGCATTTTATTAACGCATATTATTTCCAGGCTTTCGCCGGCCACATAAAATAATGTGGCGGGCCAGATTTGGCCCCTGGGCCTTCAGTTTGACACCGGTGATTTACCTGATATAGGTTTCACGCTGGGCTGCAAATTTAATGTGACATATACAGTACACAAGTTACGACAAACACAACTTACCTAGTAGTAAACTAAGTTCAGGAGGGTGCATTATAAGTATGATTTAGCTACAATAAAATACAATATGGAATATTTTCAATGTTGCAAAGTGATTCAGGGTTTCCCTTTTAATCAGTTGTATGCGGCGGCCAGCCACAAATACATTTGGACCGCCACAAATAGATTTGGCACTACTTGTTTAGAATTCTCCGTGTTTATGCAGGTTTGTTGATCCATAAAAATGACATGCAAATTAGATATATAGATTGCTGTCCTGTAGTAACTGCTACATTTTGTGCAATGTAAATTATGGAGGTTCCTTTGTGTCTTTATTACGAAAGCTTTTTTTGACGCTGAATTTATGTAACTGAATTGAGATTGAATTTTGTGAACTAAATTTTTTTTACATCAAATTATGCTGACAAATTTATTTCAAAGAAAAATGTTAGCAAAAGGCGTGTGTTTTCAGAATTCACTATATAAAGATTTAATGTTTTAAAATTCAGTGTATAAAAATTTACATAAAAATACAGAATATAGGATTTACAATATTAACTATGAACAATAAATATTGACAACAGATGTGAACATTGCTCCTCTACTGCAGACCACCCCCTTGAGCAACATCTTTTATAATCGAGCAAGAACAACAAAGATGAAACATAAACACAAAGGGTAAAAAACATCCACTCATTCGTAAAATATCACTGAAATCTGCCTCCATCCGACACTTGCTATCAGGCTTTTTTTTTCTCAGTGAACAAACCCCGCCCACTCTGTTCGTGCCCGGTCTGCATGAAGCAGAGCTTCCTATGTCACACAAAAGTGCAGATTTTAACCATTGGAGTCATTTCTGTAGTTTGAAAATATCTAGCCGGCCGCATTGAAATGTTAATTATGTTGTATTATGCCCAGGTAGCCCAATTAACTGCCTTTTTATGCTGTTTTGCAAGATCCATGACACGTGACTTCAAACTTGACACCTCATTGGCTGCTTCTGAGACAGGATCGATTGCTCCAGTCTTAATTTATTGGAAGTGAGTCTTGCTTTTTTTCGACACTGAATTTTCAGCACGGAATTTTTATACACCGACTTTTTAAACACTGAATTTTTGATGCAAAAAAAAAAATGTTTTCAATGAAATGGTCCGCATAATTCTATGTCAAAAAATTAATTTCACACAATTCAAACAGAAAAAAATCAGTTACATAAATTCAGTGTTTAAAAAAAACACTTTTGTGATAAATACACAAATTAACCTCCATATAAATCAGGGGTGTCAAACTAATTTTAAATGGGGGGCCACATGGAGAAAAATCTACTCCCAAGTGGGCCGGACTGGTAAAATCCCGGCACGACAATTTAGGAATAAAGACAACTTCAGATTGTTTTCTTTGTTTAAAAATAGAACAAGCATATTCTGAAAATGTACAAATCATAATAATAATAATAATAATAATAATCATAATCAAAATGCAGAGGTATGGTTTTAGAGGTCTTGCTCATGATTGGTTGAAAAGTTATCTTGGTGGTAGAGAACAGTATGTGCATATGAACAATGTAGATTCAGATAAAAAGATTATAACACATGGAGTGCCCCAAGGTTCTGTACTGGGACCAAAATTGTTTTTATTGTATATTAATGATATCTGCAAAATCTTTAGAAAAAACTCAATTGTATTCTCTTTGCTGATGATACAAGTCTGTACTGTTCTGGGCAAGACCTTGGCCAACTCTTAGAGACTGTAGAGAGCGAACTCCACATACTAAAGCAATGGTTTGATGCCAATAAACTGTCAATCAACCTAAATAAAACAAAATATATCATTTTTGGAAATAGGAAAAATAACATACAGTGTCATATAAGAATTGATGATATGGAGATAGAAAGGGTGTATTTAACAACATTTTTGGGAATCTATATAGATGATAAATTAAATTGGAAACTGTACATAAATATACTTAAGACAAAGATGGCAAAAAATATTGCTATGTTACATAAAATCAAAAGCTCCGTAAATCAAAAGGCTCTTAATATGTTATATAATTCTTTCGTACTCCCTTATCTTAATTATTGTGTTGAAATCTGGGGTAATAATTACAAAACAAACATCAACTCTATATTCTTACTTCAAAAGAAAGCGATTAGAATTGTAAATTATGCAGATTATCATGACCATACCAATGCTCTGTTTATTAAATTAAAAACATTAAAACTGCATGATCTTGTTGACCTCAACACTGCTATTGTGACGTACAAAGCTCATAACCACATGCTGCCTCGGTGTCTACAGGAGAGGTTCAAACCCAGAGAGAGTCCCTATGACCTCAGAGGTTCAGCTGTCTTCCAGAAAGCTAAGATAAGAACAAGCTTAAAAAGTAGATGTGTTTCTGTCAGGGGGGTTCAACTGTGGAACAGCTTGGATGATTCCTTAAAATGTTCCAGGTCCATTCACACATTTAAAAAACACTTTAAGACCAATGTCTTGGAAAAATATATCACTCTTGAATCAACACAGTAGTTAATACTATGATCAATGTTAATTAAAATACTAAATGTGGGATATAAATAATAATGGAAGTATAATTGTTTGTATATAGTATATAAATTGGTACAAAGGTTTAACACGCGTATAAGGATATTTCACATGCCTTTACTGTGTATATAATTGAACAGTGTTCATATTGTGTATAATGTGTATTTATAATATGTTGTACAAAAGACATTTCATAATTTTCGGAAGTTCATCTTGTACTTGACATTGTTTATAGGGTTAGGCGCTATAAGTGTTCAACTTCAGCCTAAACCCTTTCGGTCTGCAACATTTTCATTTTCAATCTATGAATGTACAACTGTTTGTTTATTTTGTTGACCATTGACCGAAGAATAATAAACTATAATGTTGTTTTCTTTTTACACTTACATGTTGCGGTTTATTGTGTTCTATCTTTATTTGTTGTTATTTATATTTTCTGAATAAATGATGTGATAATGTTCATCAGCCAACTCATTTGTGTTCATTTTCAATCCATCAAGATAAAAAAATAATCTCAAAATCAAATTACAGGATGTTATTTATGTCGTTTGCTCATTTTCCTCGACTGGTGCACTAACATCATGTGGTTTATTTATTTTTTTTACATATGTAGCATAATCTTCAAAGATACAAATACCGTATTTACCGCACTATAAGGCGCACCTAAAAACATCCAATTTTCTGTTGGAGGGCCACACCGACAATATTTCACTTAAATTTTGCTCAAATTATTTTTGATATACCGTAAGATAAATAATAATAATAATAACATTTTCATTTAACCTAACTTATCTTTATACAAAAGCAGATGGCTTTATTTTTAACACTTTCTTACACAACACTTCCTGATGTATAATACAATGCAAAAATGTCAATTTCTGTCACTTTATCCTGCATCCTCTTTGTTGTGAACGTAGCACGCCTGTAAGGTGATTGGCGAAGAAGGAGGAAGCGTTGCTGTTGCGGAAATGAGGAGTGAGGATAGACGTGCGTGTGGAAGGAACGAGATAAGTTGAGCTGTGTTAGTATAGCTTGCTCAATAAAAGTTTAAAAAGAGCATCAGACTTGGTGTGCACTTCTTCTGGACGCTACAATTGGTGTCAGAAGTGGGATGAAATGCTTCCCAGTTCGCCTTGCCATCAAACCTGGGAGTCTTCATTGAAAAAAATTGGAAAACTATGGCCATACTTGCCAACCTTGAGACCTCCAATTTCGGGAGGTGTGGTGGGGGGGGGGGTGGGTGCCTGGGGCGTGGTTGGGGCGGGGGCGTGGTTGGTGGCGTGGTTAAGAGGGGAGGAGTATATTTACAGCTAGAATTCACCAAGTCAAGTATTTCATATAAATATATATATATATACATATATATATATATATATCCCCGCGATCCCGAAGGGAATAAGCGGTAGAAAATGGATGGATGGATGGATGGATATATATATATATATATATATATATATATATATATATATATATATATAAGAAATAATTGACTTTCAGTGAATTCTAGCTATATATATATATATATATATATATATATATATATATATATATATATATATATATATATATAAAATAAATACTTGAATTTCAGTGTTCATTTATTTACACATATACACACACATAACACTCATCTACTCATTGTTGAGTTAAGGGTTGAATTGTCCATCCTTGTTCTATTCTCTGTCACTATTTTTCTAACCATGCTGAACACCCTCTCTGATTATGCATTGCTGTGTGGCACGCACAAAAGTGCGTTCATCAAATGCACTAGATGGCAGTATTGTCCTGTTTAAGAGTGTCACAACATTGCTGTTTACGGCAGACGGACTGCTTTACTGTAGACGTTCTTTATATTGTGGGAAAGCGGACTCAGGTCCGCATGGAGCTGGAGGGGGCGTGGCCTCCAGCTCCGCCTGAATTTCGGGAGATTTTCGGGAGAAAATTTGTCCCGGGAGGTTTTCGGGAGAGGCGCTGAATTTCGGGAGTCTCCCGGAAAATCCGGGAGGGTTGGCAAGTATGACTATGGCATAAGAGGTGTTTCACAAGAGTGGTTAAGTAGTTATTTAAGTAATAGATCTCAATATGTGGAAATCCATAAGACTAAATCACAGCCAAGAAAAGTAACTTGTGGGGTTATTTATACTATATTTAAATTATATTTGTTCAGTATCTAATAAATTGAAATGTATTATGTTTGCAGATGATACAAATGTATATTGTTCAGGAGAAGACTTGAAGGAAGTGTTGAGGTTAATAGAGGTTGAGTTGATTCAGCTAAAAAAATGGTTTGATATCAATAAGTTATCATTAAATGATAAGAAAACTAAATTTACGGTGTTAAGTGGTGCAAGGACAAATCGTGAAGTAAAATTAAAATTAAATCAAGTGGAAATTGATAGACTATATGAAACTAAATTCTTGGGAATAATAATTGATCATAAATTATGTTGGAAACCGCATATTGAATATATAAAGGGAAAAATATCCAAATCCATTGCTATTCTTTATAAAGTAAAACACAAGCTGAATAAGAAATGTCTGCATATGTTATATTACTCTTTTATTTTTCCATATTTAACATATTGTGTTGAGGTTTGGGGAAATGTTTATAGAACAAACATAGACCCAATAATTAAACTTCAAAAAAGGGTCATTAGAATAATACACAAAGCGTGCTACTATGAACATACCAATCCATTATCTATAAGTTCTAATGTGTTAAAATTTTCAGATATTGTGTTTTTAAAAACAATGGAAATGATGTTTGGAGTAAAGAACAACAGCCTTCCAGCTTGTATTCTTAGGTTATTTCAATTAAGAGGAGAAAACCATAATTTACGGGGGGTATTGATTTTTGAAATAGGTAAAGCAAGAACGAATATTAAATACAAATGTATTTCAGTTTTAGGAGTTAAATGGTGGAACAAGCTCAGTGATGAGCTGAAGACATGGAGTTCTTTGTTAAGGTTTAAGAAAACATTGAAAGGTGAGATAATTGAAAATTATAAAATATAGTAACAATTACTTTCATCCCATTGATTTTGATTTTGATTTTTTTTAACATTGATGTTCCAGGTAATCTTATTTTCAGTGAAGGTATAGGATAGGCAAATATAAGCTTTGGCTTCAGCCTATTCCTTTTTCGGTCATGCTTTTTCTTTTCTTTTCTTTTCCTTTTGTGTGTAAATGTGTATGATTGTTATACTGTATATGTATAGTCTGTACTCTTAAACTGGTCACACAAAATGATTAATGGTTGATGGTTGATTATATGACCGAAATAAACTTATTTCATTCAAAAAAAAAAAAAAAAAAAAAGCCTCCCAGTTCGCCTTGCCATCAAAGCATACGTCCACACGGAAGTGATACAAATAACGCTTTTCAAAACAAAAGCAGCACAGTATGATTGGCCTCACGCGGGCCGGACAGGGACACACAATGCGGGCCGCAGAATGCCCAGGTCTGATCTAATGGATGCATAACGCAACCCCAGCCTCTACTGTAGCGTCTATTCTATGCGCCTTATATCGCGGTGCGCCTTATAATGCGGTGCGCATTATATACAGTATGTAGTGAAGTGAACTATATAGCACTTTTCTCTCGTGACTCAAAGCGCTTTACATATTTGAAACCCAATATCTAAGTTACATTTAAACCAGTGTGGGTGGCACTTGGAGCAGGTGGGTAAAGTGTCTTGCCCAAGGACACAACAGCAGTGACTAGGATGGCGGAAGCGGGAATCGAACCTCGAACCCTCAACTTCTGGCACGGCCACTCTACCAACCGAGCTATGCCGCCCCATATATGAACAAAGTTTTAAAATAGGCCATTCATTGAAGGTGCGCCTTATAATCCGGTGCGCCTTATAGTGCGGAAAATACAGTAATTGCTATTGCGACATCTAGTGGACACATTTAGAACGGCAGTTTATTTCATTCAAAAATTTTGGCTCATTTTTAGACTTAAAGGGGAACATTATCACCAGACCTATGTAAGCGTCAATATATACCTTGATGTTGCAGAAAAAAGACCATATATTTTTTTAACCGATTTCCGAACTCTAAATGGGTGAATTTTGGCGAATTAAACGCCTTTCTATTATTCGCTCATCGGGAAGCAATCCACCATTCTCTCACTTTCGTCGGTGTGTTGACGGAGGGTGTAACAACACGAACAGGGACGGATTCAAGTTGCACCAGTGGCCCAAAGATGCGAAAGTGGCAAGAAATTGGACGAAATTTGTTCAAAATACGAGGGTGTGGGGAAAGCCGACGAAATGGTCAGTCGTTTGTTCCGCACACTTTACCGACGAAATCTATGCTACGACAGAGATGGCAAGAATGTGTGGATATCCTGCGACACTCAAAGCAGATGCATTTCCAACGATAAAGTCAAAGAAATCTGCCGCCAGACCCCCATTGAATCTGCCGGAGTGTGTGAGCTATTCAGGGACAAAGGACCTCGGTAGCACGGCAAGCAATGGCGGCAGTTTGTTCCCGCAGACGAGCGAGCTAAACGCCCTGGATGTCTTGGCTCACACCGTCCCTTATGCCACCGAAGAATATCGACCCTAGCTTCACTGGCCTGCTGACATCAACTCCAAACCTGGACAGATCAGCTTTCAGGAAAAGAGAGCGGATGAGGGTATGTCTACAGAATATATTAATTGATGAAAACTTTATTCATTACTCGCGGTTTTACGTAAATTATTATACATAAACTGTGTTTACCAATAATTTAGCTTAAAAACATTTTTTTTTTTTTCAATCATTCGAGTACATTCGGGTAGTCTTGTGTAATGCAGTATTTTGTGTCTATCTAGGTATGGTTAACCTGAGTGCTGAAATCGTGGAAAAATATATGTTCTTAGCGCGCCTGAAATGGGCTGTCTGCACTCTCGAAGTGCATGTTGTTGCCAAATATGTCATGACTTGGTCCTGGGGTTTAGTTTTTCTCGAAGGCAACGGAAAGTTGGCTCGGGCGAGACGGGAATGAAGGTACATTTTTTATTTAAACTACAAAAACAGCTCTTGCTCCGGCTCTAAGAGACATGTATAATGAAGCTTTTCTGCAACATCGCCTCCCAGAAACCTTATCGAGGGCCACCATTTCTCTCATCCTAAAAAAAGAGAAAGACCCCCTGCTTTGCAGCAGCTATAGACCAATTTCGCTCTTAAATGTAGATCTAAAAATTATATCCAAGGTTCTCGCTCTCCGGCTCCAAAGGGTGATGCCTTCCATCATCTCGTTGGATCAAACAGGTTTTATGCTAGGCCGGCAATCCTCACACAACACTCGGCGCCTCCTAAACATTATCCATTCGCCAAACCCTTCGACCCCGGAGGTGGTAGTGTCCCTCGATGCGGAGAAAGCCTTTGACAGGGTTGAATGGGAATATCTATTTGAAGTGATGGGTCGGTTTGGTTTTAACGAAGATTTCATTCTCTGGGTTAAACTTTTGTACTTGTCCCCAATAGCCTCGGTACGTACAAATAATACACTATCCGCCCCAATTTTTCTAAAAAGAGGCACTAGACAAGGTTGCCCGTTATCTCCACTACTGTTTGCTATTGCGATAGAACCCCTTGCTCTTTGGCTGCGCGCTGAGGCGGGCTTTAAAGGTATCACCCGGTCGGACACGTTGCACAAAGTCTCGCTTTACGCGGATGACCTGCTCCTGTACATCTCGGACCCTGCTAGCTCACTCCCGGTAATATTTGACATTTTGGAGCGGTTTGGCACACACTCTGGTTACAAACTTAACTACCAAAAAAGTGAGCTGTTTCCGATTAATTCCTTAGCTAAACAGTTACCACGATCTCTAGCGGCATTCAAATGGGCACATGACGGGATTCATTACTTGGGGATCCTTATTACTCTGGCTATGTCTGATATGCTCCGGGCAAATTTTTTACCTCTAATTGAAAAGATGGAGAAGAACTTTGCCCGCTGGTCTGTTTTACCATTATCTCTCGCTGGCCGGATCAATCTGATCAAGATGATCACTCTGCCTAAATTCCTTTACCTTTTTCAACATATCCCCATATTTATTACTAAAACATTTTTCGATAAATTAGACAAATCAATATCTAAATTTTTATGGGGGCCCGGATTGGCTCGAATCCGCAAGTCTGTCCTACAATCTCCCAAATCTGAAGGAGGGCTTGCTCTCCCCAATTTCAGACAATACTATTGGGCGGCTAATGTACAGAAACTCCTATACTGGATGGATGGAGGCTCTCAGACCCTCCCGGCCTGGGTATCCCTTGAAACGGCAATCCCACACTCCTCATTACATTCTTGCTTATGCTCATCACTCCCTTTCCCATTTAAACTTGAAGGTGCAAACACCATCGTATCAATCTCCATTAAAATATGGAACCAGCTACGAAAACACTTGGGTTCTCAGGGCCCATCTATATTGACCCCGCTACTTAAAAACCAATTATTTAAACCTTCCCGTACTGACCCCGCATTTATGACTTGGCACGATCGTGGTATCACCACTGTGAAAGACCTCTATGCAGACGGAGTGTTCTCATCCTTCACTGAACTCTCTTCCAAATACGATTTGCCGAACTCCCACCTTTTTCGTTTCTTTCAGGCGCGGGACTTTGTAAAGAAGCAGTTCCCACACTTTCCAAATCGTCCTCCGGAAACTCTTATAGATACATTGTTATCTTTGAGCCCTAATCATAAAAAATGTATCTCCGTGTTATATACCTCCTTAAGTTCAGTTGCTCCAAACTCTCTATCAGTGATAAGAGCCTCGTGGGAGAGCGATCTTAACATCAACATATCCGATCAACACTGGAACTCGGCCCTGAAACTGGTTCACTCCTCCTCAATATGTGCCCGTCATAGTCTCATCCAATGCAAAGTAATCCATAAAATTCACTACACTAATTCAAAACTATCCAAAATCTACCCCACTGTTAGCAATACCTGCAATAGATGCAAACAATCTCCGGCTGATCACGTCCATATGTTCTGGTCCTGCTCTAAACTATGTTCCTTTTGGGAGGACATTTTTGACACAATTGGAAAAGCATACGGTCAGAACTTTCCTCCCAACCCATTATCAGCCATTTTTGGCGTATGCCCCGATAACATGTGCCCGGTACCACTAAAACGAGCTGTTGCTTTTACGACCCTGCTGGCCAGGCGATTGATCTTGTTTAATTGGAAGCTGGCTCGCCCCCCATCACACGGCCGTTGGATTAGAGAGGTTCTCTACAATCTAAAACTGGAAAAACTTAGGTTTTCGCTAAAGGGCTCGGTTCAAGCATTTGAAAGCTCATGGAGCCCTTTTTTGCTGTATGTCAACTCTCTTGACCTATGCCCAGACGCAGATGAGGAATAATCTCCCTTTTATTTATTAGTATTATTTTATCCTATTTTTTATTTTATTATATATTATTATTATTATTATTAATTTTTATTTTATTTTATTATTATATATATATATATTTTTTATATATATCTGTCTGTCTCTGGCCGCGTATGTGTGTGTGTGTGTGTGTGTGAGAATGTGTCTGTCTTTGTCGTCTTGTTACATAATTGCGCCATTTGTCCCTCGTTAGTGGGACCTGAGTGGGGTGGGAGGGTGGGTGGGTGGTTTGGGTTTTAAGGGAAAGGGTGTGAATCATTTACTAACTTTAAAATTGTACTGTTTTGACTTGCACTTTTTTTTCTGTCTGTTTGAAAATGCCAATAAAAAAAGTTGGAAAAAACAAAAAAAAATTCAAAAACAGGAAGTAAACAAAAGGCGCGCACAATGGCGGAGAACAAACTATGAAACCAAATACTTGCACAAAGGCAAAAACTATGAACAACAAAAAACACTAACTGTGGCAATAATAAACAAAACTTACTTGGCATGGACAAAAAGGAGCAGCGTGAACGATGGACATGAAAAAATAGCAGCAAGGGTCTTAAGGGTGTGTGGAGAGTGTGCAGAAGCATAAATGTGGAGATGTCACCAGAAAGACAAACTGAAAACACTGAACTTAAATACTTCAGACATGATTAACGAAAACAAGTGTGTGACTCAAAACGTGAAACAGGTATATATTATATACTGTACTGCAGAACTATATTTGCAGATAAAAACTGTCATGACTTGGTCCTGGGGTTTAGTTTTTCTCGAAGGCAACGGAAAGTTGGCTCGGGCGAGACGGGAATGCAGGTACAGTTTTATTTAAACATTGGCATGGACAAAAAGGAGCAGCGTGACCGATGGACATCAAAAAAGAGTCAGAAATGTGCAGAGCATAAATGTGGGGATGTCACCAGAAAGACAAACTGAAAACACTGAACTTAAATACTACAGACATGATTAACGAAAACAGGTGCGTGACTCAAAACGTGAAACAGGTGCGTGACGTGACAGGTGAAAACTAATGGGTTGCTATGGTGACAAACAAGAGTGCACAATGAGTCCAAATGTGGAACAGGTGAAACTAATGGGTAATCATGGAAACAAGACAAGGGAGTGAAAAGCCAGAAACTAAAGAGTCCAATAACTAAAAACATGACTAAAACAAAACATGATTACACAGACATGACAAAATGTATTTCATATGCTGTAAACCTAGTTCATAGTTGTTAGTAATTATCTTATCAGACAGTGTTAAGCCGCTGAAATCCGAGTCTGAATCCGAGCTAATGTCGCTATACCTTGCTGTTTGTTTGTATTGGCATCACTGTGTGACGTCACAGGAAAATGGACGGGTGTATATAACGATGGTTAAAATCAGGCACTTTGAAGCTTTTTTTAGGGATATTGCGTGATGGGTAAAATTTTGAAAAAAACTTAGAAAAATAAAATAAGCCACTGGGAACTGATTTTTAATGGTTTAAACCCTTCTGAAATTGTGATAATGTTCCCCTTTAACAAACTCATCCCGCTGGTCGGATAAAACCTGTTCGGGCCGTAGGTTTGACACCACTGATATAAATCAAACATATCTGGTAAGTAGACAAATACTGTGATTTTTTTTTTTTTTTTTTTTTTTTTTTTACCTGACTCCGCTCCTTCCAAAAAGTACTGCACGGCCATCATAACTTTACCAGAAGGATGGAGATCCACCTAAAAAAAAAAAAACACATTTAGAAATGGTCACAGTCTGACAAAACTGGAGCGACTGAGGTGTCCCACCCAGAATTCAATACGCCCGCTTGCTTTCTTGCAGCGTTCAGCGAGCACAGACACGCCGACCGTGACCTCGGCCAGCTGCTCCTCTGCGGTCTTCATCAGGAGTATCTCCAGCACACGGCCCTCGTGGATGTGCGCGTCGAAACTGGCCTTCCAGGCCGGATACATGGTGGGTTTGCGCTGTACCAGGGCCTTGCCTCGTTCTGCAGGAAACAAACAATGTGACTTTCCTGGAGGCTTCTCTCAGGAGGATTTCCTTACCAGTTGTCAAGGCCTCCTTCATCTTGATTGCACAGAAAGGGGGATCGGATAGGGGGGGATGGTTGCCCAGCTCAAAGGCGTTGAAGGCGATCCTCAAGAAAGGAGGCATGGTGCCAGGAGTCACCTGCTGGCAAAGGCGCACAAAGAAGGGCGTGTTACCTGGAGGACATATCATATGACAGGTATATCCACTATCCAGGTTGTAATGCCACTGAAGTCTCAGAGGCTGGAGGTGCGGCCTTTTTCTCCAATGTTTTCACTCCGAGGACATGTGGATAGACCCAGGGTGCGCTCACACTTGGAAAGTTAAAGTACCAATTAGAGATGTCCGATAATATCGGCCGAAAAATGCTTTAAAATGTAATAGTGGAAATTATTGGTATCTGTTTCAAATAAGTAAAATGTATGACTTTTTAAAAGGCCGCTGTGTACACGGACGTAGGGAGAAGTACAGAAACCTTAAAGGCACTGCCTTTGCGTGCCGGCCCAGTCACATAATATCTACGGCTTTTCACACACATACATATGTGAATACAATTCATACTTGATCAACAGCCATACAGGTCACACTGAGGGTGGCCATATAAACAACTTTAAAGGGGAACATTATCACCAGACCTATGTAAGCGTCAATATATACCTTGATGTTGCAGAAAAAAGACCATATATTTTTTAAACCGATTTCCGAACTCTAAATGGGTGAATTTTGGGGAATTAAACGCCTTTCTATTATTCGCTCTCGGAGCGATGACGTCACAACGTGCAATACGCCATTTCCTCGAACACATTACAAACACCGAATCAAATCAGCTCTGTTATTTTCCATTTTTTTCGACTGTTTTCCGTACCTTGGAGACATCATGCCTCGTCGGTGTGTTGTCGGAGGGTGTAACAACACGAACAGGGACGGATTCAAGTTGCACCAGTGGCCCAAAGATGCGAAAGTGGCAAGAAATTGGACGTTTGTTCCGCACACTTTACCGACGAAAGCTATGCTACGACAGAGATGGCAAGAATGTGTGGATATCCTGCGACACTCAAAGCAGATGCATTTCCAACGATAAAGTGAAAGAAATCTGCCGCCAGACCCCCATTGAATCTGCCGGAGTGTGTGAGCAATTCAGGGACAAAGGGCCTCGGTAGCACGGCAAGCAATGGCGGCAGTTTGTTCCCGCAGACGAGCGAGCTAAACCCCCTGGATGTCTTGGCTCACACCGTCCCTTATGCCACCGAAGATGATCAAGAGAAGAATATCGACCCTAGCTTCCCTGGCCTGAAGACATCAACTCCAAAACTGGACAGATCAGCTTTCAGGAAAAGAGAGCGGATGAGGGTATGTCTACAGAATATATTAATTGATGAAAACTTTATTCATTACTCGCGGTTTTACGTTAATTATTATACATAAACTGTGTTTACCAATAATTTAGCTTAAAACATTACAACACTTAAAAACAAACACATACCAATCGTTGGTTAGAAGGCGATCGCCGAATTCGTCCTCGCTTTCTCCCGTGTCGCTGGCTGTCGTGTCGTTTTCGTCGGTTTCGCTTGCATACGGTTCAAACCGATATGGCTCAATAGCTTCAGTTTCTTCTTCAATTTCGCTTAAGCCGCTGAAATCCGAGTCTGAATCCGAGCTAATGTCGCTATACCTTGCTGTCCATCCGCTATGTTTGTTTGTATTGGCTTCACTATGTAATCTGTCTTGTCTTTTAACAAAGAAACAAGGAAGTCACAATCTTCGTTCAATGAATGTTCTGCAATTTGTCGTCCCCAAAGTAAGAACTGAACTGGGCAAGAAAGCATTTAGGTTTTCAGCACCGAAGGCTTGGAATAACCTACAATCGAACATTAAACTTCAAACCCTAGTTACGCTGAATGAGTTTAAAGCTTCTGTGAAAGGACTGCAGTCTACCTTGTCTGTATGCACATGTGTCATGTGAGCAAGTTTTAATGTTGTAAATGTGATGTTTTATGTATTTGTTTACTGTTTTTAATGTAACCTTGCTGCTGCCCTCTTGGCCAGGTCTCCCTTGGAAAAGAGATCTTTGATCTCAATGGGATTTTACCTGGTTAAATAAAGGCTAATAATAGTAACGTCACAGGAAAATGGACGGGTGTATATAACGATGGTTAAAATCAGGCACTTTGAAGCTTTTTTTAGGGATATTGCGTGATGGAAAATTTTTTGAAAAAAACTTCGAAAAATAAAATAAGCCACTGGGAACTGATTTTTAATGGTTTTAACCCTTCTGAAATTGTGATAATGTTCCCCTTTAACACTGTTACAAATATGCGCCACACTGTGAATCCACACCAAACAAGAATGACAAACACATTTTGGGAAAACATCCGCAACGTAACACAACGTAAACACAACAGAACAAATACCCAGAAGCCCTTGCAGCACTAACTCTTCCGGGACGCTACAATATACCCCGCTCGCCCAACCCCGCCCACCTCAACCTCCTCATGCTCTCTCAGGGAGAGCATGTCCCAAATTCCAAGCTGCTGTTTTGAGGCATGTTAAAAAAAATAATGCACTTTGTGACTTCAATAATAAATATGGCAGTGCCGTGTTGGCATTTTTTTCCATAACTTGAGTTAATAATAATAATAATAATAATAATAATAACTGGGATTTATATAGCACTTTTCTAAGTACCCAAAGTCGCTTTACATGTAGAACCCATCAATCATTCACACCCGGTGGTGGTAAGCTACTTTCATAGCCACAGCTGCCCTGGGGTAGACTGACGGAAGCGTGGCTGCAATTTGCGCCAACGGCCCCTCCGACCACCACCTATCATTCATCATTCAATTCACCGGTGTGAGTGGCACCGGGGGCAAAGGGTGAAGTGTCCCGCCCAAGGACACAACGGCAGCGATTTTTTGGATTGTAAGAGGCGGGGAGCGAACCTGCAACCATCAGGTTTCTGGCACGGTTGCTCTACCCACTACGCCATGCCGCCCCCGAGTTGATTTATTTTGGAAAACCTTGTTAAATTGTTTAATGCATCCAGCGGGGCATCACAACAAAATTAGGCATAATAATGTGTTAATTCCACGACTGTATATATCGGAATCGGTAATTAAGAGTTGGACAATATCGGAATATCAGCAAAAAAGCCACTATCGGACATCTCTAGTACCAATGATTGTCACACACACACTAGGTGTGGTGAAATTATTCCCTGCATTTGACCCATCACCCTTGTTCACCCCCTGGGAGGTGAGGGGAGCAGTGGGCAGCAGTGGTGGCCGCACCCGGGAATCATTTTGGTGATTTAACCCCAATTCCAAGCCTTGATGCTGAGTGCCAAGCAGGGCTCCCATTTTTATAGTCTTTGGTATGACTCGGCCGGGGTTTGAACTCACAACCTACCGATCTCAGGGCGGACACTCTAACCCAGGCCTGGGCAATTATTTTGACTCGGGGGCCAAATTTAGAGAAAAAATGTGTCTGGGGGGCCGGTATGTCTATTTTTAGGAACACTAATACAATAATGTCTGATTGAATGCTAAAAACGTTATGGAATTTATACATTTTTTACTGAAGGAGACACCCAGAATGTACATGAAAATAAAGAATGTGGGATTTACAATATTAACTATGAAGGATAAAATACTGAATATTGACACCATATGAACGTCACACCCCCTCTCCATCCACGTATTTTACAACAAAAATGCAACAAAGACAGCAAAATATGAACGCGAAGGGTATAAAAAAAAACATCTGATATATCTGACACATCACTAAGCTTTAGAACTTTGTTGTAAAAATCTCCCTCCGCGTTTGTCCCTGACACCCGCATTTCAGGCTGACACTCTGTGGAAACACTAGTTACCATAGTAACTAGTGTCAGAATAAGTGTATCTAAGTTATCACAAAACTTTGTGTCACATTGAGTTCAGCTCGCCCTGCGAGAGGACAAAAGCTGTCTTTGATCCTACCAAGCAAAAAGGCTTGTAAAACTCCACTGTGTAGGATGGGGAGCGACATGAGGGTTCTGTTTCTTTGATGTATTGTAATCCACAGGAAGATTTTGTCTTGACCCGAGAACTACAAAGCAGAGAGGAAGCAGGAACAGACTCCCCTCCAGGCGACCTTTTCTTTGAACTGTTTTTGTAATCAAAGGCGATGGCTGTTTACGACCCCCCTCCCTTAGAAACAGCTGTTGCCATGTAATCAGGGAAAGTCCAAATAAAAGAGGAGACGTACAATCTTTCGTCAGAGCGTGGTGACACTGTACAAGGGTACAGGTGTACGTGTTTCTCCTCATTTAGCCAAATTTAATTCTGTCTCTGTTTGATTCCTTGCTTCTTGTCTTGTTTAATAGATGTCATCAGTGTTTGAACCTGACAACTAGTATATCATGCAAAAGCGCAGATTCCAAGCATTGAAATACTTTGTATAGTTGATGACTTACGGTCATTGGAAAACATCACTGCACATTATAATGGCAGCATCTCTTTCCATCTTAAAGATATAAAAAAAATATTTGGGACTGTCCAGTAGGCCTTAGTTTGCCCAGGTCTGCTCTAACCACTAGGCCACTGATGGTAGTTTGGTCCAAACTACTTACAGAGCACACAACTCTCGTGTGTTTTAAAAATGGAAAGTGTGAACACAAACAGGAGATAGGGTGCATTCTAAAAGGATCAATAAAGAGTTGGTGGATGCAGGGACAGTGACACGTCAAAGGGTAAGGGGGCACAATACTCGATTCCCCCCTGGGTACTGGGCCCACGGCTCTCTACGGGTGATCGATACCGGACGTGAGGTATACGTTACACTTGTACCCTCTTACAGACACAGGATGCAAACATTGTATAAGAATTGTCTGGAGCAGCTTTTCATCAAACTCCTCTTTGCTGACATGTTTTTGTAATATTAGCAGTGATGGGCAGTAACAAGCTACATGCAGCAAAGCTACATGTTCAGTTCAGTTTCAGTTTATTTTGAACATGCACACGATACAAAGTAATGCATCACATATTTCCAGTTGTTTCATTACAGCACGCCCGAAAAGGAGAAGGAAGAAGCTGAGCTTATTTAATCATACCCCTTTTCATACCATAGCAATTTTATCCCATTTCCTTGTTCTCTGTAACAGAACAATGAATAAATAATATACCATAGTAAATAAACAAATATGAAATACATAAATAATCTTTAACTAAAAAAAAAAAAAGATAAAAAATAGTTGAAGATGTTCATCATAATTCTGGGGCGATGGGGCGCGGTACACCCCTTTGTCCACAACTACGTGAGCAAATAGTCAAACAGTTTAAGAACAACGTTTCTCAAAGTGCAATTGCAAGAAATTTAGGGATTTCAACATCTACGGTCCATAATATCATCAAAAGGTTCAGAGAATCTGGAGAAATCACTCCACGTAAGCGGCATGGCTGGAAACCAACATTGAATGACCGTGACCTTCGATCCCTCAGACGGCACTGTATCAAAAACCGACATCAATCTCTAAAGGATATCACCACATGGGCTCAGGAACACTTCAGAAAACCACTGTCACTAAATACAGTTGGTCGCTACATCTGTAAGTGCAAGTTAAAGCTCTACTATGCAAAGCGAAAGCCATTTATCAACAACATCCAGAAACACCGCCGACTTCTCTGGGCCCGAGATCATCTAAGATGGACTCATGCAAAGTGGAAAAGTGTTCTGTGGTCTGACGAGTCCACATTTCAAATTGTTTTTGGAAATATTCGACATCGTGTCATCCGGACCAAAGGGGAAGCGAACCTTCCAGACTGTTATCGACGCAAAGTTGAAAAGCCAGCATCTGTGATGGTATGGGGGTGCATTAGTGCCCAAGACATGGGTAACCTACACATCTGTGAAGGCACCATTAATGCTGAAAGGTACATACAGGTTTTGGAACAACATATGATGCCATCTAAGCGCCGTCTTTTTCATGCTTATTTCAGCAAGACAATGCCAAGCCACATTCAGCACGTGTTGCAACAGCGTGGATTCGTACAAAAAGAGTGCGGGTACTTTCCTGGCCCGCCTGCAGTCCAGACCTGTCTCCCATTGAAAATGTGTGGCGCATTATGAAGCGTAAAATACGACAGCGGAGATACGACTGAAGCTCTACATAACAAGAATGGGAAAGAATTCCACTTTCAAAGCTTCTGTTACGGCTCAGGCTTCTGCCAACGCCGCTCATCTGTCTGTGCGCACCTCGGGACACGCCCACGGGTGCGCACATCCAGGGACGTGCCGCGCGCGTCCCCGCCCTGCAGCAACCACCAGCTGCAATCACTCACCGGCAATCTATACACCTGGGTCTGATGAGGGCAAGCTCAATAAAGGACCAGTGGACCCAAGGATCGGGGCAGGAACTTAGTTTTCTCATGGTGTACCGTAAGCAACAAGCTTTATGCTCTATTCGTGTTTCCTCTCCGTGCCTTGATTTGTCTCTTGTCTTCTCCCGTGTCCCCGCAGTACCCTCCGTCACCTGGAAAGTGAACTGTGCGTCTCACTTTTCCCTGGATCTCCCTCTGGACTCTGACTGCCTCCTTCGTTCCTCGACCTTTCTCTCGCCCCTGGATTCTGACGTCTCTCTCTGCCCCCGGATCATCTGCCTGCCCCCTGGACTTCCTCGTATCTCGTTCAACACGTTGGTAACACTCACTTCAGTTAAATTCTACACATAGTCTTACACCATTCCCTTTTGGATATAGTTCACATTCCATTTCCTTAGTTTATTAAATAAGTATGGTTTGTTATTATTATATATATATTGAATATACAGTACATATATATATAATAAATAATTGTATATACTGCCCCCTGGTGTCTGAGCCGTCACTTCCCCTCAGTAAACACAACAGCTTCAACAATTAGTGTCCTCAGTTCCCAATCGTTTATTGAGTGTTGTTAAAAGAAAAGGTGATGTAACACAGTGGTGAACATGCCCTTTCCCAACTACTTTGGCACGTGTTGCAGCCATGAAATTCTAAGTTAATTATTATTTGCAAAAAAAAAAAAAAGTTTATGAGTTTGAACATCAAATATGTTGTCTTTGTAGTGCATTCAACTGAATATGGGTTGAAAAGGATTTGCAAATCATTGTATTCCGTTTATATTTACATCTAACACAATTTCCCAACTCATATGGAAACGGGGTTTGTATATTTACAATCACCGGTGGACAGTTTACAGTGTCTAATTAACACAGATGTCCAAACGGAACTTCGAAGACGCACACGGAGTAAAGTAAGACGTTATATTCAAAATGAGGGTAGTTTACACAGACTCGAACTTGAAATAACTTCCTCTCTTTTGCCGGGCGTCAACTCCGTTCAGGTGCGCGACCAGCTGTCGCGCTGCTGACAGTGAAGTGAAGTGAATTATATTTATAGCCTTTTTTTTTTCTCTAGAGACTCATAGCGCTTCACATTGTGAAGCCCATTGTCTACATCTCAAAGCTCCATTTAAAGCAGCGTGGGTGGCACTGGGGGTAGAGTGTCTTGCCCAAGGACACAACGGCAGCGACGAGGATTGCGGAAGCTGGAATCAAAGCTGGAACCCTCAAGTTGCCGGCAAGGCCGCTAAATATAGCATTGAAGAGCGTTTTTATGGTATTATTATGGCCAAAAGTATGTATATAGCTGACTATATACAGTATAGCCATCCATACAGTATACTACCAAAATGAATCTAAAAAAAAAACAACCTTATCTTTAAGGTGTGGCGGCTTTTATCTTGCCGTGGCGGTGCGCCACGACCAATTACATGTCGGAGACACCCTGCACTTTACCGCAAGTGCCACAAATTACTTATTTCCCGGACTGCATCGTGTGTACCATGACTAATGTGGTTGGCACACCTGTCCTCTCGTTATAATTACAGCTAACAACGGCTGCCATTGCTGATGATTTGCATAGGAGTAATTAATATTATGTGCACCGCCCCTGATGGAGGAAATACACTATATTGCCAAAAGTATTTGGCCACCCATCCAATTACTTGGCCCGGCCACAGGTGTATAAAATCAAGCACTTAGGCATGGAGACTGTTTCTACAAACATTTATGAAAGAATGGGCCGCTTTCAGTGATTTCCAGCGTGGACCTGTCATAGGATGCCACCTGTGCAACAAATCCAGTCGTGAAATGTCCTCGCTCTTAAAGGGGAACATTATCACCAGACCTATGGAAGCGATGACGTCACAACGTGGCGCATACTTGCCAACTCTCCCGGATTTTCCGGGAGACTCACGAAATTCAGCGCCTCTCCCGAAAACCTCCCGGGACAAATTTTCTCCCGAAATTCAGGCTGAGCTGGAGGCCACGCCCCCTCCAGCTCCATGCGGACCTGAGTGACGTGTTGACAGCCTGTTCTCACGTCCGCTTTCCCACCATATAAACAGCTAATGATCGAGGGCGAGTTCTTGGTTTCTTATGTGGGTTTATTGTTAGGCAGTTTCATTAACGTCCTCCCAGCGCGGTAACAACACACAACAACAGCAGTCAAGTTTTCGTCTACCGTAAAGCAGTACGTCTGCCGTAAACAGCAATGTTGTGACACTTTTAAACAGGACAATACTGCCATCTACTGTACATGCATATGTGACCCACCCATAATGTGTCACATTTTTGTGTTGATTTATTTATTTTATTTTGTGGTTTGAATTCGTTTTTGGAGCTGTCATTACACATTTATCAGTATTCACATTGGTCAGTAGGGGGCAGTAGGGCGTTTCTTCCCAATTGAATGCTATCACCTGCAGACCGGAAGTGTCTTGTCATTCTGATGAGCGCGACCAGTCTGTGAACAATTGAAACGTCCTGTGTGTTTTTTCCTCCTGTATAACTCACTGAATAATATCCATGTGATCTTTATAAGTTTAAGTACACATTCTGATGGTGGAGCCTAACTCTAAAGTGTTTGTGAGTTGTAGTTTGTATTTGTGAATGAATCCAGTTGATTTTATAATGTATATTTGTATAATGTGTGTGTTCTGAAATAGTGACAGAGAATAGAACAAGGATGGACAATTCAACCCTTAACTCAACAATGAGTAGATGAGTGTTATGTGTGTGTAAATGTGTAAATAAATGAACACTGAAATTCAAGTATTTATTTTATTTATATATATATATGTAATAAAATATATATATATATATAGCTAGAATTCACTGAAAGTCAAGTATTTCTTATATATATATATCTTAACCACGCCCCCAACCACGCCCCCGCCCCAACCCCGACCACGCCCCCCACCCCCAACCCCCCACCTCCCGAAATCGGAGGTCTCAAGGTTGGCAAGTATGACATGGCATCACATCGGGAAGCAATCCGCCATTTTCTCAAACACCGAGTCAAATCAGCTCTGTTATTTTCCGTTTTTTCGACTGTTTTCCGTACCTTGGAGACATCATGCCTCGTCGGTGTGTTGTCGGAGGGTGTAACAACACGAACAGGGACGGATTCAAGTTGCACCAGTGGCCCAAAGATGCGAAAGTGGCAAGAAATTGGACGTTTGTTCCGCACACTTTACCGACGAAAGCTATGCTACGACAGAGATGGCAAGAATGTGTGGATATCCTGCGACACTCAAAGCAGATGCATTTCCAACGATAAAGTCAAAGAAATCTGCCGCCAGACCCCCATTGAATCTGCCGGAGTGTGTGAGCAATTCAGGGACAAAGGACCTCGGTAGCACGGCAAGCAATGGCGGCAGTTTGTTCCCGCAGACGAGCGAGCTAAACCCCCTGGATGTCTTGGCTCACACCGTCCCTTATGCCACCGAAGATGATCAAGAGAAGAATATCGACCCTAGCTTCCCTGGCCGGCTGACATCAACTCCAAAACTGGACAGATCAGCTTTCAGGAAAAGAGAGCGGATGAGGGTATGTCTACAGAATATATTAATTGATGAAAACTGGGCTGTCTGCACTCTCAAAGTGCATGTTGTTGCCAAATGTATTTCATATGCTGTAAACCTAGTTCATAGTTGTTAGTTTCCTTTAATGCCAAACAAACACATACCAATCGTTGGTTAGAAGGCGATCGCCGAATTCGTCCTCGCTTTCTCCCGTGTCGCTGGCTGTCGTGTCGTTTTCGTCGGTTTCGCTTGCATACGGTTCAAACCGATATGGCTCAATAGCTTCAGTTTCTTCTTCAATTTCCTTTTCGCTACCTGCCTCCACACTACAACCATCCGTTTCAATACATTCATAATCTGTTGAATCGCTTAAACCGCTGAAATCCGAGTCTGAATCCGAGCTAATGTTGTTATAGCTTGCTGTTCTTTCCGTCATGTTTGTTTGTGTTGGCTTCACTATGTGACGTCACAGGAAAATGGACGGGTGGTTAAAATCAGGCACTTTGAAGTTTTTTTAGGGATGGGTAAAATTTTTAAAAAAACTTCAAAAAATATAATAAGCCACTGGGAACTGATTTTTAATGGTTTTAACCATTCTGAAATTGTGATGATGTTCCCCTTTAAATATTCCAAAGTCAACTGTCGGTTTTATTATAAGAAAATGGAAGAGTTTGGGAACAACAGCAACTCAGCCACAAAGTGGTAAGGCCACATAAACTGACAGAGAGGGGTCAGCGGAGGAATTAATGTGTGGGGTTGGTTTTTCAGGAGTTGGACTTGGCCCCTTAGTTTCAGCGAAAGGAACTTTGAATGCTCCAGGATACCAAAACATTATGGACAATTCCATGCTCCCAGTTTGGAGCGGGCCCCTTCCTCTTCCAACATGACTGTGCACCAGTGCACAAAGCAAGGTCCATAAAGACATGGATGACAGAGTCTGGTGTGGATGAACTTGACTGGCCTGCACAGAGTCCTGACCTGAACCCGATAGAACACCTTTGGGATGAATTAGAACATAGACTGAGAGCCAGGCCTTCTCCACTAAACATCAGTGTGTGACCTCACCAATGCGCTTTTTGAAGAATGGTGGAAAATTCCTATAAAACACACTCTGCAACCTTGTGGACAGCCTTCCCAGAAGAGTTGAAGCTATAATAGCTGCAAAAGGTCATGTTGAACCCTATGGGTTAGGAATGGGATGGCACTTCAAGTACATATGTGAGTCAAGGCAGGTGGCCAAATACTTTTGGCAATATAGTGTATATGCTGACAGTGGCAAAAATCAATAACGGGTTTCATGCATGCCTGACCCATGTCTTGCATGAATGTGTACAGTATGAGCAGATGCAGATTACCATGAAATGACCGCTTTTGTGGAGGACCATAAAGTCGTCATTCTTGCCGTCTGCTACCGCTGTTCAGTCACTACGTAGTTCGTCTGAAAGTCAGAAGCTACAAAGATGGAGGACAAAGCGAGCCTCAACATGTCCGCGCTCCAGCAACAAGCCTTCACAGGAAGCTTTGCAATTCCTGAAGCCATAACCGCCCACACTGAGACCAGAAAAGTAAGGCACAGAAAAAGGAACACGGGGAAGAAAATGTGCAGAAAGAACGAGAAGTGGTGTGTGTGTGTGTTTGTGTGTGTGTGTGTTCCGCACCAAAGTCACTATTGATCGTGGTGATTGGGTTTTGCACGACAATCGATACACACACTGCACTGTGTGTGATTGAGGCCAGTAAAGATTGATTGCCCCGCAAACTGTCAATGCACACTTTTGTTTTAGAATAAAAGATGATGTCACATACAGCATATTGCCTCCTTGCAGCGTGTGAGTGACACAAAAGTGCGGTTGCCGGTGAGGACTCTTACTTCACTGTTGCACACACCATCTTTGCTAACAGCTTTCGTGATTGCAACAAAAAAAAAAAACAGTCAGCGTGCGATAATTCAGCTCTGGAACACAACTGTCTTAATAACTGCAATAAAACTCTCAATGGTAAGTATGACGGTTATAAATTTAAGTGATCAAAAACCGTGACTGATAGCCGCACTTTGACAAACTCACTATGGAGGTTCATTTGTGTCTTTACTACGAAGGCTTTTTTACACTGAATTTATGTAACTAATTTTTTTTTGCATTAGAATTTTGTGAACTGAATTTTGTTTACATCAAATTATGCTGACAATTTAATTGAAAAATAAATCAGTGTTTTAAAATTCAGTGTATAAAAATTCAGCGTACAAACATTCAATGTGTAAAAATTCAGTGTAAACATATTCAGTGTTAAAAAAATTCAGTGCATAAAAATTCACTGTATAAATATTCAGTGTACAAAAATCTGTGTAAAAAAATGCAGTGTTAAAAATGTCAGTGTAAAAAATTCAGTGCATAAATATTCACTGTATGAATATTCAGTGTATAAAAATTCAGTGTAAAAAATTCAGTGCATAAAAATTCACTGGATGAATATTCAGTGCACAAAAATCAGTGTATAAAAAATTCAGTGTCAAAAATTCAGTGCATAAAAATTCACCGTATAAATATTCAGTGGACAAAAATCAGTGTATAAAAATTCAGTGTAAAAAAATTCAGTGTTAAAAAATTCAGTGTAAAAAATACAGTGCATAAAAATTAACTGTAAAAATATTCAGTTTACAAAAATCTGTGTAAAAAAATGCAGTGTTAAAAATTTCAGTGTAAAAAAAATTCAGTGCATAAAAATTAAATGGATACATATTCAGTGCACAAAAATCAGTGTATAAAACATTCAGTATTAAAAAATTCAGTGTAAAAAATTATCTGTATAAATATTGAATGTACAAAAATCTGTGTAAAAAAATGCAGTTAAAAATTTAAGTGTAAAAAATTCAGTGCATAAAAATTCAGTGTCAAAAAATTCAGTGTATAAAAAATTCAGTGTTAAAAAATTCAGTGTAAAAAATTCACTGTAAACATATTGAATGTACAAAAATATGTGTAAAAAATGCAGTGTTAAAAATTTCAGTGTACAAAATTCAGTGCATAAAAATTCACTGTATGAATATTCAGTGTATAAAAATTCAGTGTCAAAAAATTCAGTGTTAAAAAATTCAGTGTTAAAAAATTCAGTGTAAAAAATTCAGTGCATAAAAATTCACTGGATAAATGTTCAGTGCACAAAAATCAGTGTATAAAAAATTCAGTGTTAAAAAATTCACTGTATACATATTCAATGTACAAAAATTTGTGTAAAAAATGCAGTGTTAAAAATTTCAGTGTAAAAAAATCAGTGCATAAAAATTCACTGTATAAATATTCAGTGTATAACAATTTTGTGTCAAAGAATTTAGGGTTAAAAAATTCAGTGTAAAAAACTCAGTGCATAAAAATTCACTAGATAAATATTCAGTGCACAAAAATCAGTGTATAAAAAATTCAATGTTAAAAAATTCAGTGTAAAAAATTCAGTGCATAAAAATTCACTGGATAAATATTCAGTGCACAAAAATCAGTGTATAAAAAATTCAGTGTTAAAAAATTCAGTGTTAAAAAATTCAGTGTAAAAAATTCAGTGCATAGAAATTCACTGTATAAATATTCAGTGGACACAAATCAGTGTATAAAAATTCAGTGTAAAAAAATTCAGTGTTAAAAATGCAGTGTACAAAAATCTGTGTACAAAAATTCAGTGTAAAAAAATTCAGTGTTAAAAAATTCAGTATGTTGATGTTGCATCCGTTAATTTTACAGTTTGTAACTGTTTTTGCCTACGGTAAATTACTAAAAAAAAAAAACGGATATACTGTTAACAGGCTTACAAAAAAATATATAAAATTAACGGTAAAATACTGGCAGCTGTGGTTGCCAGGAATTCACCGTAAAAGAAATTAGTGCCAATTTTAGTGTTGCCAATCAGACTGTTTCCAGGGGCATGTGTTTAGAGGAAGCCGGAGTAACCAGAGAAAACACACACAGTCACAGGGAGAACAGGCACACTCCACACAGAAAGAACCATAGCCCAGAAATTGAACCAAAGACCTCCTCACTGTGAGGCACACGTGCTAGCCACTGCTGCACCGTGGTGCCCTGTCACCAATACGAGTGTCTGCAAAATGGCCTATGTTTCTGAGACATCTGAGCGTTACATTAGGATTTTAACTTGAAAGTATTTGTACAACCTTTCACTGGACAACTCACAACATGGCCTTTGGGATCATGTTCCTTCAAGTGAGATATTAAATATGAGTCTTAAAAGCTCCAGATCTGTTAAATAGCTGTTCCAACGCACTTAAACACACATTTCGATGCAGTTTGCAAAGAAACACATGGACACAACCCCTCAATGTCTGAAACCACTTGCCACAAAAATGCAATAAAACATGTTGTTAGCCAAACGTTAACTAGGCTTCTGCTTTAACACAAACCCCCGAAACAATTAAGGTAAGCTAAGCTGTAAAATTAAACGTACACTCTGCAAAATCTTTAATTTAAAGAGAATAATAATACCATACATGTTAGAGTATTTGCATGCCTGTGACATAACAGTATTTGCAAAAGCATTGTATAATTTGTCATTATTTTCACAGTAAAGTCATGTGTTTTCTACGTTTTATAACCATAGTAATTTAGGTTATCTACTGTTTCTTTGTTTGCAGGAATCCACTGCATTTACTACTGGGATTAGGGGTGTAACGGTGCGTGTATTTGTATCGAACCGTTTCGGTACGGGGGTTTCGGTTCGGTTCGGAGGTGTACCGAACGAGTTTCCACACGGACATATTAAGTAGCGTAACGCACGTTGTGTAAACAATGCACACCGAGGCACAACACATGGCATGCTAGCAGCGACCGGACTAGGACAACATGTAAAAGCCAGAGCTGGAAGACCCTCCTGCCTCGTTAAGATCTCCCGTTCGGGAACACTTTGGCTGCGCGATACAACAATGGAGGACGGAGATTTGCCGACATTGTTCAGCAGCTGCTTGCTTCTAACAACACGTCAAACATGCTAACCCATTTGAAGCGTCACCGCCGCATTCAAGCACCCTCTCCTCGGCGAGTCAGGCAGGGCTAAAACAAAAACAAATGTTTTTATAGCAACAGATTTAAGTCCATATTGCATTAAAAACTAGATTTTGACCCACTTCTATGGTGGAAGAACAATAAACCCATATATCCTCTTAATGCCAAGTTAGCCAGGCTGGGGGGGAAGAAAAGTTAATCTGAGGCTGAGTTGACTTCCATCCATCCATCGATTTTCTACCGCTTATTCCCTTTTTGGGGTCGCGGGGGGCGCTGGAGCCTATCTCAGCTACAATCGACTTGAAACTGTTTAATATTGCACTTTTTATATGTAGAAGAAAAGTTTTGTCATTTTATTTAATCTGAGCAACAACTTGAGGTTGATTAACGTGGACCCCGACTTAAACAAGTTGAAAAACTTATTGGGGTGTTACCATTTAGTGGTCAATTGTATGGAATATGTACTGTACTGTGCAATCTACTAATAAAAGTCTCAATCAATCAATCAATCAAAAAAAGCACTTTATATGTAGAAAGGTTTTGTTAAGAAACCATTCTAAACCTTATCTTATTTAGTTTTTATTTTATATATGTTGACCACATTCACCCTAGCAATGGACCCTGTGTATATGTATGTTATGCCATTGTTTACACATTTGGTAAATAAAGAACCCAAAAATGTATATTTTGTTGTTTTCTTACTGTACCGAAAATGAACCGAACCGTGACCTCTAAACCGAGGTACGTACCGGATCGAAATTTTTGTGTACCGTTACACCCCTAACTGTGATAAACTATTTTTTTTAGTTTTTACTGTTGCTATTTAACAATCTGTAGCCGTAGTTTTTAACGGTCATTTTTTACAGTGTTCATATGACCCGGTACCGGTCCGCGGACCGATTGGTACCGAGTCGCACAACAAAAAAGAAAAAAATAATAATAATAATGAATATATATATATATATTTTTTTTTAATTAAATCTACATAAAAACAGAATATATACACAAGATATCAATGTATATCAATACAGTCTGCAGGGATACATTCCTTAAGCACACATGATTGTATTTCTTTATATAAAAAAAAAAAATCGACAACATTCTTCTTGGGACCATTTTTCAACCTGAGGTAGTTCCAAAAAAGAAGTTTCAGGAAGGAGGCGGCGGCCGACCTTAATACACTACTTTTTTATATTTTTATGTAAAAAAAAAAAAAAAAAAAAGAAGAAGAAGAAGAAGAAAAAAAAAACAATAGTGGTTGCTATTTTTTGTCTTTGTCCGCGGGACAAATTTTCAAGCGTTGACCGGTCCACAGCTACAAAAAGGTTGGGGACCACTGCTTTACAGAACATGAATTGGCCAAAGAGGTTTGATCAGCCTGTCGCGATGCAGACACATCAAGGTGAGACGGTCAATGGATTACAGAATGTCCCCAAACAATAACTAGAGCCATTTTATTTATTTTTTTCCAGTGGAGCACAGGCCCCAACATGGTTGAATTATTACCAGAAGTTGTTTTTTTCAAATAAATTCAAGTGTTTCTTTAACATCTAAACAGAAGTCAACTTACGTTCTCTGTCATCCTTCTAAAATGTGTTGTGTTTAGTGTTTAGGTCCACCTGCTAACTACTGTAACTTGTCGTGTGAAAACATGTCTGAACTGCTCGATTAACAGAAAAACTATAAATGGTATGCACTGCCGAACACACCTGTGTTGGCTTAACACACTCAGACTTGCGTGGGCGACGTGGCGTTGGGAAAATACATTTTCTTGGCAACTTTAAGACACTTCACTATCGTCATGGTTTCAGAGTATTCTTAACAAGACACCATACCTTCTGTCATCTCAGTAAAGACATCTCAGTAAAGACTAAAGACTGAACTTTAGGGATCGGTTCGACCGCTTGGAAAGGTGTAATACCCGACTACAACCAGCAGGAGCACTGTTAATTCAATCTTAACGAGCTGGAAGATCATGATGTCAGCTATGAGAAGCTACATTTAGGCTATTATAAGCAATACCAGCCGAGCACATAGGCATGTAACAATAAACGGTATACCGTATTTTTCGGAGTATAAGTCGCTCCTGAGTATAAGTCGCACCCCCGGCCAAACTATGAAAAAAACTGCGACTTATAGTCTGAAAAATACGGTACTTTTTGTACACATTCAACAGTATCGTGATTTAAAATGTTTGTATTGTTAAATCCTTATAGGCAAAGAAACATGAGTTCGGAATATTCTTCTGTCGCTTTAAAAATAATATGCAGTTAATTACAAATAAGGAATAAATGGTTATAGTTAAAGTGTTAATTTATTCCGAACATGCATACAGTTACAATATGATACCTCACATATTTTCATATTACAACATGTCTGAAAAGAAGTAGGAAGAAGCAAAGCTTATTTAACCCTAGCCCTATTTGTATCATAGCAGCTACTAACACATTTGTTACTACACACTCTGTAACTAAACAATGAATTAATAAATCGGTAAATAAACAGACAAATGTATGTAAATAATGATTAAATATAAAAATAATGAATAAAGTTCTCATGAATAAATAGTTAAGTAACTTATGGTTCACTTATGAGGTGAGTAAGATTATCTCATTTTTAAAATATGGTTGAAAATGTTAATCAGGAGTCTTCTTTGTGTATCTTTCCATCCATTTTCTACCGCTTATTCCCTTTTGGGGTCGCGGGGGGCGCTGGAGCTTATCTCAGCTACAATCGTATCTTTAAACAGTTTTATTTAAAGCGGATCATTTAAGTACATTGTTCATTAATCCATTCCATATTCTAATTATGTGGTGTACGTGCATACAAATGTTATAAATTAAATGTTTCTCTAAGGTTATATTCCTCTTCTCTTGTTGAGAAGAATTGTTGTACATTTTTGAGTAGCAAGTCATGGTTTGCATTGTGCATAATTTTAGCTGTTTGCAAATGCACCAAATCACTACATTTTTATATTTTTGATTCAATAAAGTGTTTGTATGACCTCGCAATCCAACATTATGTATTATTTTAACTGACCTTTTTTGTAACACTATTAGTGATTGAAGTGTACTTTTGTTATTATTTCCCCATATTTCTGTACAATAACTCAGATATGTAACACTCGTGAGCAGTAGAGAATACAAAGTGATTTTTTTGGTCTACTATTCATTATATAAATATTTATTGCCATTTTATATTTTTCTATGAGATTTCCAGTTCATTTTATCATCTATTATAATACACCCAAAAATTGTTTTTCTTTCATCCTTTTCATTCCGTCTATTTGTATTTGTGTTTGACTTTCTCTTCTACGGTTACCAAATATCATTATTTTCATTTTACTGAGTTTCAAAGATAGTCTGTGTTTGTCAAACCATATCTTTAATTTAATCATTTCTTCTGTTATTATTTGCATTAGCTTCTGTGTGTTCTTACCTGAACAAAACACAGGCATGTCGTCTGCAGATAAAACTAACTTTAAGTCCTTTGTAACTTTACAAATGTCGCTTATGAAAAGATTGAACAATTTTGGTCCCAGGATTGATCCCTGGGGTACGCCACAAGATATATTCAGCGTTGTAGACGTGTGCTCATCTAGCTTAATGTAGTGCTTCCTGCTACTTAAGTAGCTTCCTCTGATTCCATACCGTTCTAATTTTTGGGATTAAAATACTATGATTAATTGTGTCAAATGCTTTTGTTAGATCCATAAACACTGCAGCTGCACAATGTTTACCATCTATTGCATTGGTAATCTCATATTTGGATTACTTCCATTGATGTTGAAATGTTAGCTCTGTAGCCGTATTGATTGTCCGCAAGTGTTCCACTTTTATATATAAAATACTCCAATTTGTTTTTGAGTAATTTTCCAAGGATTTTAAAATATTGTGGAAGTAAGGAAACAGGTCTATAGTTTGTAAACTGGTGTTTGTCTCCAGTCTTATAAATATTTAGCTATTTTATGTGGAAATTTGCCTGTTTGAAATGATTGCTTGCTGATAGACGTTAACGGTTTCAAAATCTCTTTAATAACCTTTTTTATAATTTCCATATCAATTCCCTTTTTGTATGTGATTGTGGTGGTGCCCCACGGCAATATATAAGCCGCCACACCTTAAAAATCTGTTTTTTTTACTTGAAAACAAAATAAATATAATATATATATAATATAATATGATAATATGATATAATATAGCCTGCTAAGTGGCCTTGTGGTTAGAGTGTTCGACATGAGATCGGTAGGTCGTGAGTTCAAACCCCGGCCGAGTCATACCAAAGACTATAAAAATGGGACCCATTACCTCCCTGCTTGGCACTCAGCATCAAGGCTTGGAATTGGGGGTTAAATCACCAAAAATTATCCCAGGGGGGGTGAACAAGGGAATGGGTCAAATGCAGAGGGTAATTTTACCACACCAAGTGTGTGTGTGACTATAAGTGGTACTTTAACTTTTTTTTAACTTTAATGTATTGTAGCATCCGGAAGAAGACACACAAAGTCCGACGCTCCTTTTAACTTTTATTGCCAATATTATGCTAACAACGGTTTCAATTCCAACAAGTATTTCCTCTGTGTACACACATCTGTCTCTGTGCTTTACTCCGAGGCACACAACACTTCCTCATTCTCCGCCGACACGGTGTGTTCACAGACCATGGAAAAAATGAACATCATAACACACTAACATACACATTAACACCAGCAGGTATTTACAGTTTGAATGGATATGTACTGTATATAAATGGATATTATGTAAGACAACATGTATGTTAATACTATAATAACACATTTGGTTTAAATTTATGTATACTTTTTCTTGCCTTTTAAAAAAAATATATACATCATAGCAAATAATGTGATGACATATTGACCACGCCCCAACCTCCAAAGGTATCTTGGCAATCAAGGGGAAACCCTGATTCTTTTATAATCAGTTGAGGTCTTGGAATAACATTAGAGGTGTAACGGTACGTGTATTTGAATTGAACCGTTTCGGTACGGGGGTTTCGGTTCGGTTCGGAGGTGTACCGAACGAGTTTCCTTCTGCCTCTGTCTCTGTCAGTCCTCTCCACAGCACCCAGCATTGTCCCACCCACACAACCATCTGATTGGTTACAAACAGAGCGGTAACAGCCAATCAGCAGTGCGTATTCAGAGCGCATGTAGTCAGTGCTTAGCGTTTAGCAGGTAAGCATCAGGCAGCGGACTCTCCCCAAATGATAATAAACACCTCCCAGTCAACTACTAGTAACATCACTATGAGCCCGTTGACCTTCTAGAAATATAAAAGGCTGTTCAGCTCACTCGCAGTCCTGGCTTGAGGTGAATGCTAATTCGCTTTTAGCGTAACGTTAGCTCATTTTGTGGTGTGTGTGCGTGTGTGTTACGGACAGCAAAGCCCTGTCTGTCTGTTATTTCACTTTACCTTTTTCTGTGTTGATTGAGCTGTGTTGAAGCAGCAAAAAAGGACATTATGTTAAATGAAGAGTTTCTGTCTCTGATAGTTGATATAATAATGTAACTGCATCATAAAGCCTACATGAACTCCATGGTGTTCAGGGATGAATAGTCTCTCCTATTGCTATTGTACTATTTTTTCAGCTATAGTTACATTAATCATTAGTAATGCAGCAGCCTAGTTTTGAATCGCAGGGTCCCTGCTATAACACGTTGATAAAAATATAACATTTACATAATAAAAATCAACGACAGGCTTCCCAAATGCTGTAATAAATTACGCATGATGAGTTGACTTGAAACTGTTTAATGTTGCACTTTTTATATGTACCGTATTTTCCGCACTATAAGGCGCACCTAAAAACCACAAACTTTCTCAAAAGCTGACAGTGCGCCTTATAACCCGGTGCGCTTTATATATGGATAAATATTAAGATTCATTTTCATAAAGTTTAGGTCTCGCAACTACGGTAAACAGCCGCCATCTTTTTTCCCCGTAGAAGAAGCGCGCGGTGCATGCTGGGATATGTGACGTTTCATTTCCATTTGTGTGTTTATGTAAAGACCCCAAAATGGCTCCTATTAAGTGTGTTGTCTGTCTAATTATAAATAATGCAGACGAGGCGTGTTAACTGAGTTCTCAACGTTTTCTCACAGCGTGCTCATAACCACATTCGAACTCCCAGCATACAACATCGCTTCTCAGGGCTACCGCGCATGCTCGTAACTATCGTTGCATGCTGGGTAGTGTAGTTGTTATATTTGCTAGCTCATAACATCACATTAAGAGACACGCTTACGCGCTTAATTCAATACTCGCCGTCATTCCGGGTGGATTGACAAAAGACCTCCAGCCGCTAGATATTGGTGTCAACAGGGCATTCGAAGCTAGACTGCTAACTGCGTGGGAACTTCTCAGGGCTACCGCGCATGCTCGTAACTATCGTTGCATGCTGGGTAGTGTAGTTGTTATATTTGCTAGCTCATAACAGCACATTGAGAGACACGCTTACGCGCTTAATTCAATACTCGCCGTCATTCCGGGTGGATTGACAAAAGACCTCCAGCCGCTAGATATTGGTGTCAACAGGGCATTCGAAGCTAGACTGCTAACTGCGTGGGAACAATGGAAGACAGAAGGTGAACACACCTTCACTAAGACGAGAAGGCAGCGCCAGACGACGCCAACATCTGCCAGTGGATCGTAAATTTGCCCAACTTTTCACTTCGGACACCGAAGACGAAGGATTTACGAATGAAGAATAACTTCAGAAAGTGAGCGCTATGTTTATTTTGTGTGTTGTGACATTAACGTTCGAGCAACATTATGTTGCTATTGCTCTGCACTATTTTGAATTTTACTATGTTTGTGATTGCACATTTGCGTACATTTTGGGAGTGAACAGAGTTGTTAGAACGCTGGTTTTTAATATATTATTAAAGTTTGACTGACCTATCTGACTGTTTTTTTGACATTCCCTTTAGCGCAGCGTAGGCGCGGCTTATAGTCCGGGGCGGCTTATTGGTGGACAAAGTTATGAAATATGTAATTCATTGAAGGTGCGGCTAATAATCCGGTGCGCCTTATAGTGCGGAAAATACGGTAGAAGAAAAGTTTTGTCATTTTATTTAAACTGAGCAACAACTTGAGGCAGTTTAATGTTGATTAACGTGGGCGGAATTATTATAGTGTTCTCAATGTTAAAAGGTTAAAGCCATTGTTTACAAATTTGGTAAATAAATAACCGAAAAATGTATATTTTGTTGTTTTCTTACTGTACGGAAAATGAACCGAACTGTGATCTCTAAACCGAGGTACGTACCCAACCCAAATTTTTGTGTACCGTTACACCCCTAATTAACATGTATTCATTATTTTGATTACCGTATTTTCCGCACTATAAGGCGCACCTAAAAACCACAATTTTTCTCAAAAGCTGACAGTGCGCCTTATAACCCGGTGCGCTTTATTACGATTCATTTTCATAAAGTTTCGGTCTCGCAACTTCGGTAAACAGCCGCCATCTTTTTTCCCGGTAGAACAGGAAGCGCTTCTTCTTCTACGCAAGCAACCGCCAAGGAAAGCACCCGCCCCCATAGAACAGGAAGCGCTTCACCCGCCCCCGGAAGAAGAAGAAAAAACGCGCGGATATCACCGTACGTTTCATTTCCTGTTTACATCTGTAAAGACCACAAAATGGCTCCTACTACGCGACAAGGATCCGGTTCATAAAAAGACGCAATCTCTCCATCCGCACACGGATTACTACCGTATTTCACAGCAACTGATATTCCTGTGAACTGCACTGTGGAACGGGAGCACGTACGGTGAATATTCGCACCACAGGGAATGAGAAGTCATCCTTCACTGTGGTTCTAGCTTGCCATGCTAACTTCCACACATGGTGATATTCAAAAGGAAGACCTTGCCAAAAGAGACCTTTCCAGCCGGCGTCATCATAAAAGCTAACTCGAAGGGATGGATGGATGAAGAAAAGATGAGCGAGTGGTTAAGGGAAGTTTACGCGAAGAGGCCGGGTGGCTTTTTTCACACAGCTCCGAAGGCGAACACACCTTCACTAAGACGGGCAGATAGCGCCGGTCGACATACGCCAACATCTGCCAGTGGATCGTAAATGCCTGGGCAGATAGTTTCGGTCACAACTGTGGTCCGAGCTTTCCGGAAGGCAGGATTCACAGAACTGCTGCACAACAACAGCGACACTGAATCCGATGACTTCGACGAGGCGGAGCCGGCCATTTTTGGATCCCACGCTTGCGCAACTTTTCAATTCGGACACCGAAGACGAAGAATTCGAAGGATTTACGAATGAAGAATAACTTCAGAAGGTGAGCGCTATGTTTATTTTGTGTGTTGTGACATTAACGTTCGAGCAACATTATGTTGCTATTTATTGCTCTACACCATTTTGAATTTTACTATGTTTGTGATTGCACATTTGCGTACATTTTGGGACAGAGTTGTTAGAACGCTGGTTTTCAATATATTATTAAAGTTTGACTGAACTATCTGACTGTTTTTTTGACATTCACTTTAGCGCAGCGTTTTTTTGACATTCACTTTAGCGCAGCGTAGGCGCGGCTTATAGTCCGGGGCGGCTTATTGGTGGACAAAATTATGAAATATGTAATTCATAGAAGGTGCGGCTAATAATCCGGTGCGCCTTATAGTGCGGAAAATACGGTATTTCCTCTTCTGCCACGTCCGCGTGGAACATTGAGTTGGGATTTCTGTCTATGGTGTCATTTAGGTCTTCAACCCACCCAGGATCTGGAATCTTGTCCTCCAGGATTAGTTCCAAAATTTACAAAATTAGTTATTAAAGCTTTAAACTACTTCGTTCATATTGTCATTTTTTAAATGATGAAAGCTTCTGTAATTCTTGGTGCTATCAATTAACATTTTTTTTTCATCAAATTAATGACAGGTTGCTAAAACATCTTTAGCATAAAGTTAATTAAGGCTGAAACGACGCGTCAACGTAGTCGACGTCATCGGTTACGTAAATACGTCGACGCCGTTTTTGTGCGTCGACGCGTCACATATTTACGTCACACTACTGTCATGGCGGAGCGCAAAGCAGACGATGCGAGCGAGGGGAAAAAAGAACGCCAAAAGTCGTCAAAAGTGTGGGAGTATTTCAATAAACGGCCTAATAATGTTGTATGCACACTGTGTCGAGCGGAAATGGCCTATCATAGCAGCACAACGGCTATGAACGAACATTTGAAAAGAAAACACCCGACAGCGTTCTTGCCTTCACCATCAACTAGTCAATCGTCCGCGTGAGTATACGTTGTCATCATTACACAAAAACATGAATGTGTCATTTGTATCTGCGTTGTAAATTCATAAACTAAAGCACCGTTTCGCTCTGAGAGGCGCGTTTGGCGTGCCTGTTCAGTGTTTACAAAGACGCGCTCCTCTTTAACGCTGTGGAGAGGCGGCGCCGGCGAGCGAGTGGCGAGGCGGGGCGCGCCGGGAGCGACGCCGCAATCGTGCCCAGGTGCGTGATCCGCGCACCTGGGCAAGATCATCCAATCTCCTCTCGCTGATGAAAAGGGGAGCAGCAGAGAGAGAGGGAAGAGAGACTGGAAGGAGCCAAAGTGAAGCTGACGTGGAGCGAGAGAGGAGGAGAGCCAGAGACAGGGGACAACGAGCGAGCGAGGAAGAGGAGCCGAAAAGCGAGGAAAGAAAGAGAAAAGAGTTGGAAGAGAAAAGACTTTGTGTAAAATTAAAAGATTGTAAACCTGGCAAAGCTGTCTGGCGTTCAGTCTGTCGGTCTTGAAAGAACCCCACGGCACAAGACGTGTCACAAACGCTAACGTTAATTAGTTGTGCAAATACCTTTTACAACATTAACAGTTACATATACTATGTACAAACAAACAATTAACTTTCACTTTAATCATACTATCATTGTTGTGTTATTAAGCAAAATAAGCAATACTTTTACTTTTGTTGAAATGTTTACACTGTTGTTACAGAATATTTCGTTTTGCACTTTTTTGTATTGGATGTTTATCTTTATTTTTGCACATTTTAGCAAATAAGCAATACTTTTACTTTTGTTGAAATGTTTACACTGTTGTTACAGAATATTTCCGTTTTGCACTTTTTTGTACTGGATGTTTATCTTTATTTTTGCACATTTTAAAGCAAAATAAGCAATACTTTTACTTTTGAAATGCTTATACTATTGCACAATATTAAGATTTGCACTGGATGTTTACTTTTATATTTGCACATTAAAAAGCAAATAAGCTACTTAATTTTGTTAAATGTTAAAAGTTTTAAATGTTTACATTGTTACAGAATATTTTGTCATGTTGTCAATGTTGACTGAGTGGCCATACTTTTTTTTTTTGTAAATAAAAGCCATGCCTTTTGAAAAAACTGGCCTACATTTATTTTTTCCCTCTTCATTTTAAATAAAAAAAATAATCGGTAAAAGGAAAAATAATCTATAGATTAATCGAAAAAAATAATCTATAGATTAAATCGAAAAAATAATCTATAGATTAATCGATAGAAAAATAATCGTTAGCTGCAGCCCTAAAGTTAATGCATTTTTCGAAATAAATATTCATCCACATTAATGGGGACCGTTTCCTCTTTTTGTGTTATTTATGTGGTATTTTAAGCTGAAAGTACTTCCTGCAGAGTGTGTGTAATACTTTATGTGGGTCGAATGTTCCGTCTGCTCCAACTTGCCAGGGAGCGAGCCAACCTGCTGTTTAGCGTCTTCCATCTTGACCTATTTGCTAGTGCAGCCTGTAACTACAGGATCAACTGGCCCAAATGCACTGCCACAGACCTTTCAGAACCACAATCAGATTTATTGGCCAAGTAGGGTATTTAAGTCCCCGTGCGCTGCAAATTAATTCATTGCGTTAAAATTTTAAATCAGACTATAATGACGATTGATTAATCTTGACAGCCCTGGTCTTTTTTTTTAGTTGTTGAAGGGAGTTTACTCACATCCCCGTTGCTCTTTTCAATACTTAACAATTCAGGAGTGGAAAAAAGTGCTGCCTGGGGGCCGTTTTCAGTCCGCAGCTTTGTTCCACATTCATTATTAAAATACTGTAGTACAGTAATTTGTTTTTGTCGCCTATAACACAAAGCAAAGTGGATGTTTTGTTCAGATTATTTAGCAAACAGTATTTAGAGAGCACTCAATCTTAGAAGAAAAATATATTTTTCATATATAAGCCGCAGATGTGTACCGTATTTTCCGCACTATTAGCCGCACCTAAAAACCACAAATTTACTCAAAAGCTGACAGTGCGGCTTATAACCCGGTGCGCTTTATATATGGATTAATATTAAGATTCATTTTCATAAAGTTTCGGTCTCGCAACTACGGTAAACAGCCGCCATCTTTTTTCCCCGTAGAAGAGGAAGTGCTTCTTCTTCTACGCAAGCAACCGCCAAGGTAAGCACCCGCCCCCATAGAACAGGAAGCGCTTCTTCTTCTACTGTAAGCAACCACCCGCCCGCGTAGAAGAAGAAGAAGCGCACGGATATTACGTTTCATTTCCTTTGTGTGTTTACATCTGTAAAGACCACAAAATGGCTCCTACTAAGCGACAGGTTTCCGGTTCATGAAAAGACGCAATCTCTCCATCCGCACACGGACTACTATTTCACAGCAACTGCCTAAAGACTTTCAAGAAAAGCTGGCTACTTTCCGTGCATATTGTAAAAACAAGATAGCTGAAAAAAAGATCCGGCCAGAGAACATTATCAACATGGACGAGGTTCCACTGATTTTTGATATTCCTGTGAACCGCACTGTGGATACAACGGGAGCACGTACGGTGAATATTCGCACCACAGGGAATGAGAAGTCATCCTTCACTGTGGTTCTAGCTTGCCATGCTAATGGCCAGAAACTTCCACCCATGGTGATATTCAAAAGGAAGACCTTGCCAAAAGAGACCTTTCCAGCCGGCGTCATCATAAAAGCTAACTCGAAGGGATAGATGGATGAAGAAAAGATGAGCGAGTGGTTAAGGTAAGTTTACGCGAAGAGGCCGGGTGGCTTTTTTCACGCAGCTCCGTCCATGTTGATATACGACTCCATGCGCGCCCACATCACGCTGGTTTTTAATATATTATTAAAGTTTGACTGACCTATCTGACTGTTTTTTTGACATTCCTTTAGCGCAGTTAGATGCGGCTTACAACACGGGGCGGCTTATAGGTGGACAAAGTTTTGAAATATGCCGTTCATTGAAGGTGCGGCTTATAGCCCAGGGCGCCTTATGGTGCGGAAAATACGGTAATTTGTTAAATGAGTTATTTACTCAGAAATATTTTGTAAATGTTTATTTACATACCTTAATTGTTTCTAAACGGTGTCTGTAACATGGCAGTAAAACGGCTGATCAAACAAAACAGAAGTCATCGTCATGGACCCAGCTCTCCAATCAGCTAAACAGACTCAATAACTCAACGGTGACATTTTGGTGAACTTACTGAAACAATACAAAAAGAATGCCGTTGTAAGTGTCGGAGGCAGATATTTACATATATCCGTATTTAAGTGTTACTTCTTTTCATTTCATAATCATATTACAAAACAGCTAGTGTTTTTCTTCCAATTGTGGTCTTTTGGTTGTCTGCAATTACAGTGTGCTTAAACCTTGAGTGAGGAATGTAAGAAAGAGAGATACTCCTTTCTCTTATCTAGCCTTATGTCCAGGTGCGGAGGACAATGGGCATGTGTTTTGGCTGGAGGGACAAGACTGCGAGGGTGGGAGGAAGAGAGACTTAAGAGGGGAGAGGGTTTTTCAAGGGGGGGCAGACCATCTTAGCGGCGCGATTGAATGTTCTATGCTGGACTGGTCTCAATGTATTTACAAAGCTTTGCAAATATATTACAAAATACCTATTCTGTCTCTGGTGGTTTTTCTACTCAGCTTTAAGTGTCGTAAAGAGCTTGGGAGCGACCTGCGACTTGAATTCCCTGGGAGGAACAACTGGTCCAAAACGCAACATAAGTTAATAATACTAACACAGACATCCGCAAACGTGTTAGCATATTAGCAATGCTAACAACGCTAGCGTCATTTCAGTACGATAGCACGTACAAAGATGCATGAAAACACTCCTACAGACATCACACATGGGACGGTTTAGTAAGTAAGAATTGTTTTAGTTATATTGTAAAACTTAACAAGCGTCGCTTGGAGCGATGAATGAAGAATCCTTTCGATCAGGACCGCTATGGGCAGTTTTACTTCCGGTTCAAAGCAAAACAGGATGTGCAATCTCAAATCGCAGCACCTGCAGTGAGCGAACTCATCCAAAAGACGGCGCCATGGCACAAATAATAACACACCTTTTCAGTCCTATGCTTGGGAGGGTTTAATGAAAACTATTGAACAAAAAACATGATGAAAATTTGCGGGGGGAAATCCATAAATTACTGGCCAGGATCTTCAGCTCTCACTGGATCGGTTCGCAGCCGAGTGTGAAGCGACTGGGATGGGAATCAGCACCTCCAAGTCCGAGTCCATGGTTCTCGCCCGGAAAAGGGTGGAGTGCCATCTCCGGGTTGGGGAGGAGATCTTGCCCCAAGTGGAGGAGTTCAAGTACCTCGGAGTCTTGTTCACGAGTAAGGGAAGAGTGGATGGTGAGATCGACAGGCGGATCGGTGCGGCGTCTTCAGTAATGCGGACACTGTATCGATCCGTTGTGGTGAAGGAGGAGCTGAGCCGGAAGGCAAAGCTCTCAATTTACCGGAAGATCTACGTTCCCATCCTCACCTATGGTCATGAGCTTTGGGTTATGACCGAAAGGACAAGATCACGGGTACAAGCGGCCGAAATGAGTTTCCTCCGCCGGGTGGCAGGGCTCTCCCTTAGAGATAGGGTGAGAAGCTCTGCCATCCGGGGGGAGCTCAAAGTAAAGCTGCTGCTCCTCCACATCGAGAGGAGCCAGATGAGGTGGTTCGGGCATCTAGTCAGGATGCCACCCGAGCGCCTCCCTAGGGAGGTGTTTAGGGCACGTCCGACCGGTAGGAGGCCGCGGGGAAGACCCAGGACACGTTGGGAAGACTATGTCTCCCGGTTGGCCTGGGAACGCCTCGGGGTCCCACAGGAAGAGCTGGACGAAGTGGCTGGGTAGAGGGAAGTCTGGGCTTCCCTGCTTAGGCTGCTGCCCCCGCGACCCGACCTCGGATAAGCGGAAGAAGATGGATGGATGGATGGATGAAAATCCATAAATTAGCCGCACCATTTTATAAGCCGCAGGGTCCGAAGTGTAGGAAAAAGCAGCAGCTTATAGACTGGAATTTACGGTACATTGTTGACCTACATTGGATTGCTTTAAATTAGCCTAAAATGACTACACACAAAACCAGACATTAAAAATAACATTTACTATATTTTTCGGAGTATAAGTCGCTCCGGAGTATAAGTCGCACCGGCCGAAAATGCATAATAAAGAAGGAAAACAACATATATAAGTCGCACTGAAGTATAAGTCGCATTTTTTGGGGAAATGTATTTGACAAAAGCCAACACCAAGAATAGACATTTGAAAGGCAATTTAAAATAAATAAAGAATAGTGAACAACAGGCTGAATAAGTGTACGTTATATGAGGCATAAATAACCAACTGGTATGTTAACGTAACATATTATGGTAAGAGTCATTCAAATAACTATAACATATAGAACATGCTATACGTTTACCAAACAATCTGTCACTCCTAATCGCTAAATCCCATGAAATCTTATACGTCTAGTCTCTTACGTGAATGAGATTAATAATATTATTTGACATTTTACGCTAATGTGTTAATCATTTCACACATAAGTCGCTCCTGAGTATAAGTCGCACCCCCGGCCAAACTATGAAAAAAACTGCGACTTATAGTCCGAAAAATACGGTACCTTTTAGTGTTAAGATTTCAATTTCCCATTCAAAGTATGCAGCAAGATGTTTTAAGTTTTAAAAGTGAAAACAAGTATCTATATTGATATATTATATGTTTAAAGCAGATTTTGTCCTAAGGACTTCAAGTGTGACTTTTGGATTTTTTTTTTTTATCTGACACTGTCGGAATAAAATGACAATGCATGAAAATCAATGACCCATTTCAGGGTTTAATAATGCAATAATAATAAAATAAAAAAAAGAGCTACTATACTCTTTTAAATCTATTTTACAATAGGAATTTTACCTACATTTATGTAAACCAGGCCTGTTTAACTGGCCATCCTGCCCATGAAAGCTTTTCATTTGGCCCACCGAACATCACCCAAATGGTCTTGATAATACCATTGGGGGGGGGCAGTACATCTAAGAAGGACAGCTCCAGACCGGAGAAACTGATCAGGCGGGCCGGTTCTACGATCGGAATAAAACTGGACTCACTGGTGACGGTGGCAGAGAAGAGGACTGTGGAAAAACTAGTGAGCATCCTGGATGATGCCAGTCACCCTCTGTATACCGTTGTCAGTAGCCAGAGGAGCCTGTTCAGTGCTAGACTGCTTCATCCCAAGTGCAGGACTAATAGACTCAAAAACAATAACAGTGCAATACTTTTCATAACATGGTCACTACTGTCTAGTTTCTCTTGTTATATTCTTATTTTACTGTTATATTTTTATTCTCATTGTGGCTTTTTATTTTTATTCTATTGTAATATTTTTCTATTTTGTTTCCATTTATACCCCCATTATTTACTTTTTAAAATCGATCTCAATTCTGTACACTGCTGCTGGAACTTTAATTTTCCTGAGGGAACTCTCCTGAAGGAATCAATAAAGTACTATCTATCTATTAAAACTAGGGTTGGTCATGTATGCAGTACCCCTGCCACCCCGCGGGGGCAACAGGGAGGCATATGTGTTACAATGAAACAGCAGTGGGGTGAGTAGAAGAAGACTACTCATTCAACCCTGGGAAAAAAATCTAAATAAATAGCAAAAATCAGACTTTTAACAACAACTGGACAACAAAGTAAGAATGTTCTACCCCGAGCAAGTGCTCGAGTCATTGTTTCCTGTTGGACCTTTTAAGCATACTTGCCAACCTTGAGACCTCCGATTTCGGGAGGGGGGGAAGGGGGGGCGTGGTTGGGGGCGTGGTTAAGAGGGGAGGAGTATATTGACAGCTAGAATTCACCAAGTCAAGTATTTCAATTCAATAATATATATATATATATATATATATATATATAAGAAATACTTGACTTTCAGTGAATTCTAGCTATAAATATATATATATATATATATATATATATATAAATGAAAGAAATACTTGAATTTCAGTGTTCATTTATTTACACATATACTTGTTGAGTTAAGGGTTGAATTGTCCAGCCTTGTTCTATTCTCTGTCACTATTTTTCTAACCATGCTGAACACCCTCTCTGATGATGCATTGCTGTGTGGCATGCAAAAAAGTGCTTTCATCAAATGCACTAGATGGCAGTATTGTCCTGTTTAAGAGTGTCACAACATTGCTGTTTACGGCAGACGAACTGCTTTACGGTAGACGAAAACGTGACTGCTGTTGTTGTGTGTTGTTACCGCGCTGGGAGGACGTTAATGAAACTGCTTAACAATAAACCCACATAAGAAACCAAGAACTCGCCCTCGATCATTCTACAGTTATAACGTGATTGGGCAGGCACGCCGTTTACCGTATTTTCCGCACTATAAGGCGCACCGGATTATTAGCCGCACCTTCTATGAATTACATATTTCATAATTTTGTCCACCAATAAGCCGCCCCGGACTATAAGCCGCGCCTACGCTGCGCTAAAGTGAATGTCAAAAAAACGCTGCGCTAAAGTGAATGTCAAAAAAACAGTCAGATAGTTCAGTCAAACTTTAATAATATATTGAAAACCAGCGTTCTAACAACTCTGTCCCAAAATGTACGCAAATGTGCAATCACAAACATAGTAAAATTCAAAATGGTGTAGAGCAATAGTAACATAATGTTGCTCGAACGTTAATGTCACAACACACAAAATAAACATAGCGCTCACCTTCTGAAGTTATTCTTCATTCGTAAATCCTTCGAATTCTTCGTCTTCGGTGTCCGAATTGAAAAGTTGCGCAAGCGTGGTATCCAAAATGGCCGGTTCCGTCTCGTAGAAGTCATCGGGAGTCAGTGTCGCTGTTGTTCTGTGAATCCTGCCTTCCGGAAAGCTCGGACCACAGTTGTGACCGAAATATCTGCCCAAGCATTTACGATCCACTGGCAAATGTTGGCGTATGTCGTCCGAGGCTGTCTGCCCGTCTTAGTGAAGGTGTGTTCGCCTTCGGAGCTGTGTGAAAAAAGCCACCCGGCCTCTTCGCGTAAACTTCCCTTAACCACTCGCTCATCTTTTCTTCATCCATCCATCCCTTCGAGTTAGCTTTTATGATGACGCCGGCTGGAAAGGTCTCTTTTGGCAAGGTCTTCCTTTTGAATATCACCATGAGTGGAAGTTAGCATGGCAAGCTAGAACCACAGTGAAGGATGACTTCTCATTCCCTGTTGCGCGAATATTCACCGTACGTGCTCCCGTTCCACAGTGCGGTTCAGTTGCTGTGAAATACGGTAGTAATCCGTGTGCGGATGGAGAGATTGCGTCTTTTTATGAACCGGATCGCTTTGTAGGAGCCATTTTGTGGTCTTTACAGATGTAAACAGGAAATGAAACGTACGGTGATATCCGCGCGTTTTTTCTTCTTCTTCCGGGGGCGGGTGAAGCGCTTCCTGTTCTATGGGGGCGGGTGAAGCGCTTCCTGTTCTATGGGGGCGGGTGCTTTCCTTGGCGGTTGCTTGCGTAGAAGAAGAAGCGCTTCCTGTTCTACCGGGAAAAAAGATGGCGGCTGTTTACCGAAGTTGCGAGATCGAAACTTTATGAAAATTAATCGTAATAAAGCGCACCGGGTTATAAGGCGCACTGTTAGCTTTTGAGAAAATTTGTGGTTTTTAGGTGCGCCTTATAGTGCGGAAAATACGGTATATTGTGGGAAAGCGGCAATTTCGGGAGATTTTCGGGAGATAATTTGTCCCGGGAGGTTTTCGGGACAGGCGCTGAATTTCGGGAGTCTCCCGGAAAATCCGGGAGGGTTGGCAAGTATGCTTTTAAGTGACGGACACATTGGTCCAAACAAGCGGCAGCAATGGTAGAAATCCCACGAAACTTGGTCAAACATTTGTAAGTAGATATCATTTGTGCATGAAGATATTTAGTTTGTTTCGTATTGAACATTTCGTGATGTCTTTTGTATTTGTGGTCGTATTTTTTTTTTTTGTCTGAAAGTAACGATGAAACCTCGTTTAATACAAGTAGCGACACCCTAGGTTTAACTGCGATAAGTCACATACAATGTTTGCTGTGTGAATGTTGTGCAATTTCTATAAGTGTAAACATTTGTAGTTTAAAACTTTTTTTTCATTTATTTAAAATACACAATGGATGTTATACTTTTGTTGTGTTTATAGTTTCAGTCCTACAAACCTAAATGAACGAAGAAGTGTAAAGAAATAAAACTAGGGAAGGACATTTTTTCAAAAGAAGGAACATCAATCCTCAACAAAAACTGGAGCTTCTGTTTATTGATGTATTTATTGACAGTGCGGTGTGAAGGTCGATGTGTATACTTTGCAATTAAGTAAACAAAGGCTTGCGGAGGCACTTTCTGACTAAACATCCACATTTCGATGCCCCCCTCTTCATTATGATATGAATAGCCCTGATGTAAACATTACAGCCTTTGAAGGATTAAAAAAAAAAAATCATTTTGTGAATAGTAATAGTTGATAGGTATCATACATTTCAGTCTAAAGTAGCTTTAAAATACTGACTCCTTTAAAATGGAAAATATTATGTCATATTTTTACAGCGGTTTTATGAAATTTAAGGACGTAGGGTTATAAAAAGTTGTATCATCATCATCATCATACGCCCATACTGTTGTATTTGTAATAAAGTCTTATCTTTTTGGGGGGATTTTCCAATGTGATTGATGCAATTAAAAATAAAATAAAACAACATGTTCTACATTCAGAAGTATTGGACCATGTGGACATTCAACATGAAGAGTGACAATGTTGTTGTGGAGGGGGGGCGTGGCCTGCGGGCCCGCAGCGAAGCGGGGTGTGCCAGGACCGGCCTCGAAGTCAGCGACAGGTGCGTACATGGCCCACCTGGCGCCTTGTTATCCAATCACATGTCGCTCTGTATAAGCAGCAACCGGGCGGAGAGACGTTGTTGGGAGCTGGGGCGAGAGCACGAGCCAGAGCCACAAAAAAACAATTGCTGGAAAGCAATCGAGAGGCTTTATTCACAAAATAAAACTATCTTGTAACCCTGAACCGGGCTCGCATGGCAATGCTTGGTGGTCTGGAGGACCCACGGGAGGGCAACCTCCACAGCATTGCCATGCGAGCCCGAAATGAAATGTATGATGATATATTTTGTCGTATTATTAGAGATGATTCAAGTGTAAATAGATTATTATACGCAATACATTTATTTTTGTAACACATTTATTAAGACAAGATAAGGTACTTTATTTGCACATATTATTTCCACGCTTTCGGGGGCCACACAAATTGATGTGGCGGGCCAGATCTGGCCCCCGGCCCTTGAGTTTGACACCTGTGGTCTATATTC
>NC_084550.2:60515000-60540000 GCF_033978685.3 Nerophis lumbriciformis | reverse complement strand
GAGCTGCTTCCTCAACGCGCCCCCGTCCAGGTGTGTCCCCCTCACCTCTTGGCCCCTGTAGGTGTAGAGCACCTTGTCTTTCAGGAGGAACCACAGTCTCTTCCAGTTCCTCCTGCTCCTGTGGCTGCGATGCAGACTGCCGCTGATGGAGCCCTCGTCAGACACGGTCACCTGCGGAGGGGGGGGGGGCCACACAGGTGTGTCACTCCTGCAGGGCCCGGGCAATGAGCGCACGTGTGCAATGAGCGCACCTGCTTAAAGGAGAGCGTGCCTTTGCGGTGTCGCCAAATGTTGGGAGGGTGGATGCTCTGGAAGACCGAAGAGAGGGGGCGACTGGCACGGCCCGGACCAGGGCTGCTCTTTGCTGGCGGGTCTTCTTCTCCTAAATATAATAAATGTAATTTATCACATGTATAAATGTAATGATTGTGATGAATGTAATGAAGTAATGAAGTAATTGTAATTCATTGTAATTGTAACTGTAACAAATGTAATTAATGTATAAATGTAATAAATGTAAAAACTATAATGAATGTATAAAAGCATGTATAATGAAAACATATTTAAATGTAATAAATGTAATGAATATAATACATGTAATAAATGTATGAATGTAAAAATATAATGACTGTAATGATTGTAATAAATACAATAAAAGTAATAAATGAAATAAATATAATAAATGTAATAACATGTATAAATGTAATGAATGTAATACGAGAAACAAATGTAATAAATGTAATCAATACAATCAATGAATGTAAATAAATTAAAATAAATGTAATAAAACAGACTACTGCCCCAAGGAAATTGTGACATAAATGTAATAAATGTAACAAATGTAATAAATGTTACAGTATGGGAATTATGATAAAACCTTTTCAAAACAGGTTGCCGGGTACAAAAGCTCCTCTTGGCTGCTAATATTTGTAATAAATGTAATGAATATAATACATGTAATAAATGTATGAATGTAAAAATACAATAAAAGTAATAAATTAAATACATTTAAATAAATGTAATACATATAATTAATGTAATGAATGTAATTATTGTAATAAATGTAATGAATACAATACATTTAATAAATGCATAAATGTAATACATGTAATGAATGCAACAAATGTAATGAATATAATACATTTAATAAATGTGATAAATATAATTAATGTAATGATTGTAATAAATGTAGTACGAGAAACAAATGTAATAAATGTAATGAATGCAATGAATAAAATAAATAAATGTAATAAAACAGACTACTGCCCCAAGGAAATTGTGACGTAAATGTAATAAATTTAATAAATGTAACAAATGTAATAAATGTTACAAATGTTATAAATGTAATAAATGCAATGAATGTAATTAATTTGTTACAAATGTAATAAATGTTATAAATGTAATAAATGCAATGAAATAAACATTATGAATGTAATAAATATAATAAATGTAATAAATGCAATGAATGTAATAAATGTTATACATGTAATAAATGTAATAAATGCAATGAATGTAATAAATGTTACGAATGTAATAAATACATGTAATAAATGTAGTAAATGCAATGAATAAATGTAATTAATGTATACATGTAATACATGTAATAAATGTAATACATGTAATAAATGTAAAAAATGCAACGAATAAATGTAATAAATGCAATGAATGTAATAAATGTTACGAATGTAATAAATACATGTAATAAATGTAGTAAATGCAATGAATAAATGTACTAATCTACTCAGTGGCCTAGTGGTTAGAGTGTCCGCCCTGAGATCGGTAGGTTGTGAGTTCAAACCCCGGCCGAGTCATACCAAAGACTATAAAAAAAATGGGACCCATTGCCTCCCTGCTTGGCACTCAGTATCAAGGGTTGGAATTGGGGGTTAAATCACCAAAATGATTCCCGGGCGCGGCCACTGCTGCTGCCCACTGCTCCCCTCACCTCCCAGGGGGTGATCAAGGGTGATGGGTCAAATGCAGAGAATAATTTCGCCACACCTAGTGTGTGTGTGACAATCATTGGTACTTTAACTTTTAACTTTAACTTTAACGTATACATGTAATACATGTAATAAATGTAATAAATGTAATAAATGCAAAGAATAAATGTAATAAATGCAATGAATGTAATAAATGTTATACATGTAATAAATATGATAAATGCAATGAATGTAATAAATGTTACGAATGTAATAAATACATGTAATAAATGTAGTAAATGCAATGAATACATGTAATAAATGTATACCGTACATGTAATACATGTAATAAATGTAATAAATGCAACAAATAAATGTAATAAATGCAATGAATGTAATAAATGTAATGAATGTAGTAAATGATATATGCAATAAATGTAATAAATGGTGGGCGTGTTCACACCTGTCTTCTGCAGCTGGTTGTAACAGCGGTCACACACTTTGGCCACACGCTCCTTCAAGTACTTGAGAGGATATCTGTTCTTGGAGCAGCTCCTACAAACAATCTGTGGCAGCACCAGAACAGTTTGTGTTTGTTGATTCCTATGACGACTGATTTACATTGGAACTCACCCTCCCACAGCTGTGGCAGCGATGTCTGCGGAGAGTCAGGCCGAAGTGGGAAGTGCAGTTCATACACATCATCACTTGTGACGGCGGGACCAGCGTGGGCGCCTCTTCTCCTAAAGTCAGCCGCAGATCATTCCTCACCTGGACACAGCCAACGTACACACTGCACTTTTGGGAATCCATTCTAATTTGTAATCATTTGTAATAATCGGCTCGTTTTGCCTCGAAACCACTCTAAAAAAACATCCAAAAAGCACCAACAATACTCCATTGACATTACATGCGTTATTGTTATTTTAAGCCTTTATGCCTCTGGCATTTGGCCCGCCGTGTAATTTAATTTGGCCCTTGAGGCAATTTCAAATTAACATTAGAACTGGCCCGCCGGTTTTATACAGCGGCGGTGCCGCAGTAACACCGCATTCACCGCTAATACTCATACATGCCAACCCTTCCCATTATCCCGGGAGACTCCCGAAGTTCAGTGCCCCTCCCAAAAATCTCCCGGGGCAACCATTCTCCCGGATTTCTCCCGATTTCCACCCGGACAACAATATTGGGGGCGTGCCTTGAAGGCACTGCCTTTAGCGTCCTCTACAACCTGTCGTCACGTCCGCTTTTCCTCCATACAAACAGCGTGCCGGCAAGTCACATAATATATGTGGCTTTCACACACACACCCAAGTGAATGCAATGCATACTTGATCAACAGCCATACAGGTCACACTGAGGGTGGCCGTATAAACAACTTTAACACTGTTACAAATATGTGCCACACTGTGAACCCACACCAAACAAGAATGACAAACACATTTCGGGAGAACATCCGCACCGTAACACAACATAAAAACAACAGAACAAATACCCAGAACCTCTTGCAGCACTAACTCTTCCGGGACGCTACAATATACACCCCCCGCTACCACCAAACTGAGCAGTAAAAAGGCCTGGATGGTTGATTTCAGCCTTTCCGGTAAGGTATATTCAGGTGTACTGGAGAGGAGGCTACGCCGGATAGTCGAACCTCTGATTCAGGAGGAACAGTGTGGTTTTCGTCCTAGTCGTGGAACTGTGGACCAGCTCTATACTCTCGGCAGGGTCCTTGAGGGTGCATGGGAGTTTGCCCAACCAGTCTACATGTGCTTTGTGGACTTGGAGAAGGCATTCGACCGTGTCCCTCGGGAAGTCCTGTGGGGAGTGCTCAGAGAGTATGGGGTATCGGACTGTCTGATTGTGGCGTTCCGCTCCCTGTATGATCAGTGTCAGAGCTTGGTCCGCAATGCCGGCAGTAAGTCGGACACGTTTCCAGTGAGGGTTGGACTCCGCCAAGGCTGCCCTTTGTCACCGATTCTGTTCATAACTTTTATGGACAGAATTTCTAGGCGCAGTCAGGGCGTTGAGGGGATCCAGTTTGGTAGCTTCAGGATTAGGTCTCTGCTTTTTGCAGACGATGTGGTCCTGATGGCTTCATCTGGCCAGGATCTTCAGCTCTCGCTGGATCGGTTCGCAGCTGAGTGTGAAGTGACTGGGATGGGAATCAGCACCTCCAAGTCCGAGTCCGTGGTTCTCGCCCGGAAAAGGGTGGAGTGCCATCTCCAGGTTGGGGAGGAGACCCTGCCCCAAGTGGAGGAGTTCAAGTACCTCGGAGTCTTGTTCACAAGTGAGGGAAGAGTGGATGGTGAGATCGACAGGCGGATCGGTGTGGCGTCTTCAGTAATGTGGACGCTGTATTGATCCGTTATGGTGAAGAAGGAGCTGAGCCGGAAGGCAAAGCTCTCAATTTACCGGTCGATCTACGTTCCCATCCTCACCTATGGTCATGAGCTTTGGGTTATGACCGAAAGGACAAGATCACGGGTACAAGCAGCTGAAATGAGTTTCCTCCGCCGGGTGGCAGGGCTCTCCCTTAGAGATAGGGTGAGAAGCTCTGCCATCCGGGAGGAGCTCAAAGTAAAGCCGCTGCTCCTCCACATGGAGAGGAGCCAGATGAGGTGGTTCGGGCATCTGGTCAGGATGCCACCCGAACGCCTCCCTAGGGAGGTGTTTAGGGCACGTCCGACCGGTAAGAGGCCACGGGGAAGACCCAGGACACGTTGGGAAGACTATGTCTCCCGGCTGGCCTGGGAACGCATCGGGATCCCCCGGGAAGAGCTGGACGAAGTGGCGGGGGAGAGGGAAATCTGGGCTTCTCTGCTTAGGCTGCTGCCCCCGCGACCCGACCTCGGATAAGCGGAAGAAGATGGATGGATGGTTGATTTATTCATTATTTTATTTTCAAATGTATTAGCCTGTGGAAAAAGTTAATGTTGATATTTACCTCAGAAGGCTGCAAATAGAAAAGAGGCATTCAATTGTTTATTTAAATTTTATTTAATAAACCGTTGATGTTTTTTCGTTTGTATTTGAAAGATTTTACACTATTACGTTATATAAACGTTGCTTGTTCCATATTCAGTGTTAAAGCAAATCAGTGTAGCAAATAATTAACGTTTTATTGATGCACTTTCTCTTGCTACTTCAAGGCTTGAATGTTTGATTCATTCATTATTGTTATTTTATTGTCAAATTATTATTAGTCTGTGGAAAAAGTTTATTTTGATATTTACCTCAGAAGGCTGCAAATAGAAAAGAGGCATTACATTTTTATTAAAATTTTATTTAATATGCCATTGATATTTTTAATTATTATTATTGTTATTTGAAACTGGATTTTGCATGTCACTATAAAGTTATATAAGCCTTGCTTGTTCAATATTCAATGCAAAACTTGTTTGGGTCCCTATTAAAAGGTTAATTTGTTCAACTTGGCCCGCGGTTTTGTTCACTTTTAAATTTTGGTCCACTCTGTATTTGAGTTTGACACCCCTGCTTTATGCAGACAAACAGAGCTAACATATTGAGCTGGCTGCATCGCCTCCGAGCCGGTGGAAGTTAATTCTAAATTATAAATCATGCCAATCTGTGACATTCAATTTAGATCCAGAGACGGCGAGAAATACAGTCAATTCCGGACTAAAAACCACTGCTTGTTTTTTACGCTTTGAACCCTGCGGCTTATAAGACAGTCCGGCTAATTGATGGATTTTAATCAAATAATTTTCGACAAAAAACCCCCCAAGCAAATACACTGAGAATGTGTTTTATTGTTTGTGCTATGGCGCCAGCTTTTGGACAAGTTTGCTCACTGCAGGTGCTGCAGTGTCCTTCCATTTACCGGCAGTGCTTTCAAGCAAAAATGGAGTGCCGTCCATAACGTTCCTACTCGTATGGATTCTTCATTCGTCACTCTTTGTAAGTTTTACAATATAACTAAAACTGTTCATACTTACTAAACCGTCCCATGTCATCCCATGTGTGACGTCTTGCTGTCGTATTGTAAAGAAGTCAGCGTCGTTAGCATTTGCTAATAAGTTAACAAGTTTACGAGTGTCTGTGTTAGTATTATTAACTTACAACGGCATTCTTTTTGTATTGTTTCAGTTTCACAAATTCCTCAGTTAATTCACCAAAACGTCACCGTGGAGTTATTGAGTCTGTTTAGCTAATTGGAGAGCTAGCTCGTGGGTCCATGACGGTGACTTCTGTTTTGTTTGATCGGCCGTTTTACTGCCGTGTTACAGGCACCATTTGGAAACAATTAAGGTATGTAAATAAACATTTACAAAACCTTTCTGTGTCAATAACTCATTTTGCAACATATCTGCGGCTTATAGTCTGGTGCAGCTAATATATGGGTGGGTGGGTGCGGCTTATATACCAATGCGCTTTATAGTTCGATAAATACAGTACATGTTTGCACTCAACTTTAAGATTTAACGCTTCGTGAGGATAATGAATGATTCCTCATCTAAACAGGAAGATATAAACATCCCATCGGTCGGCATCCCAGTGAAAGCAGACATCGTACGGTAAGTGATTGTTTTATTATGTCTGTTGGCTCTCATGAAGTCTGCTATAATTTGTGTGATGCGTCTGTGAAATCAATACAAAATACCTAAATATTACGTACATGGATGTTACTACATTACATATATACTTACAGTGTGTATATAAAACCCTGAGGGAGGTTTTTGAGTGTTTGTAGGCGGAATAGCGCGACTACCATTACCTCCACTGTTAGCTGACTTTTGCTAGTGTTTATTTACTAGTTAGAATGCATAAAAACAAAACCCAAGTGTTCTTGTTTTACATAAGGATTGCGAATGATAGGCAAAACTTCCCAAAAAATGTAAAGGTCAACACTTACATCGACTGAAGAGTTGTCAGAGGGCACAGACACTCGATGATGTTCACTCACGGTGCGAGTCAAAGTGTAAAACCAGTCCTCTCGTTCAAGGAAAGAGCTGTCCAAGGAATACACATCGCTTACTAGTCACCATGAAGGTCAAGGTCAAGGTGGATTTATTCATTTCGCACAATTTGAAAACAGACGACTGCCCCAAAATTCTGTAAAGATTAATGAAAATAATAATAATAATAATAAAAATCACATGAAGTACAAAGCATTCGACATATAAAACAGTTACAGTCGCGATGTAAAGAACATAATCTTGAGTTTCCAATCATTTCTAATAAATTCATAAAAGAAGCAAACTTCATGAATGTTTTTGTGACCAACAAGTATGTGGTCCAATCACTACATCACAAAAAAATAAGAGTTGTAGAAATGATTGGAAACTCAAGACAGCCATGACATTATGTTCTTTCTTTTCATTATGTTTTCGTGTTCTGTTTGTGTTGTGTTGTGTTTGCTCGGTACTCGTTTTATCTTTTAACCTGTTCATTGTACAGCACTTTGGCTACCCCTGTGGTAAATTTTAAATGTGCTTTATAAATAAAGTTGATTTGATTTGATTTGATTTGATTTGATTCCAAGTGTATGTACACTTTTGATCGCGACTGCAAATGCATAAATAATAGACCACCCTTTTAGACCAGTTGATCCGCCGTCTCTTTTCTGCTCTGCCCCCCTCTCCTGCGTGGAGAGGTTAGTAGGTGACCACAGATGACGCGCTAGCTGTCCAAAGTCGGGACCCGGGGTGGACCACTCATCTGTGCATCAGTTGGGGACGTCTCTGCGCTGCTGACCTGTCTCCACTCAAGATGATCTCCTGCTGGCCCCACTATGGACTGGACTCTCACTATTATGTTAGATCCACTATGGAGTGGAATCTCTCACTATTACGTTAGATCCACTATGGACTGGACTCTCACACTATTATGTTAGATCCACTATGGACTGTACTCTCACTGTTACGTTAGATCCACTATGGACTGGACTCTCTCACTATTATGTTAGAGCCACTATGGACTGGACTCTCACACTATTATGTTAGATCCACTATGGACTGGACTCTCACAATATTATGTTAGATCCACTATGGACTGGACTCTCACTATTATGTTAAATCCACTATGGACTGGACTCTCACTATTATGTTAGATCCACTATGGAGTGGAATCTCTCACTATTATGATAGATCCACTATGGACTGGACTCTCACACTATTATGCTAGATCCACTATGGACTGTACTCTCACACTATTATGTTAGATCCACTATAGACTGGACTCACACTATTATGTTAGATCCACTATGGACTGGACTCTCACTATTATGTTAGATCCACTATGGACTGTACTCTCACAATATTATGTTAGATCCACTATGGACTGGACTCTCACTATTATGTTAAATCCACTATGGACTGGACTCTCACTATTATGTTAGATCCACTATGAACTGGACTCTCACTATTATGTTAGATCCACTATGGACTGGACTCACACTATTATGTTGGATCCACTATGGACTGTACTCTCACTATTATGTTAGATCCACTATGGACTGGACTCTCACTATTATGTTAGATCCACTATGGACTGTACTCTCACTATTATGTTAGATCCACTATGGACTGGACTCTCACACTAATATGTTAGATCCACTATGGACTGGACTCTCACACTATTATGTTAGATCCACTATGGACTGGACTCTCACTATTATGTTAGATCCACTATGGACTGGACTCTCACACTATTATCTTAGATCCACTATGGACTGGACTCTCACACTATTATCTTAGATCCACTATGGACTGGACTCTCACTATTATGTTAGATCCACTATGGACTGGACGCTTACACTATTATGTTAGATCCACTATGGACTGGACTCTCACACTATTATGTTAGATCCACTATGGACTGAACTCTCACACTATTATGTTAGATCCACTATGGACTGGACTCTCACACCATTATGTTAGATCCACTATGGACTGAACTCTCACACTATTATGTTAGATCCACTATGGACTGGACTCTCACACTATTATGTTAGATCCACTATGGACTGGACTCTCACACTATTATACTAGATCCACTATGGACTGGACTCTCACAATATTATGTTAGATCCACTATGGACTGTACTCTCACTATTATGTTAGATCCACTATGGACTGGACTCTAGCACTATTATGTTAGATCCACTATGGACTGTACTCTCACACTATTATGTTAGATCCACTATGGACAGGACTCTCACTATTATGTTAGATCCACTATAGACTGGACTCTCACACTATTATGTTAGATCCACTATGGACTGTACTCTCACACTATTATGTTAGATCCACTATAGACTGGACTCTCACTATTATGTTAGCTCCACTATGGACTGGACTCTCACACTATTATGTTAGATCCACTATGGACTGTACTCTCACACTATTATGCTAGATCCACTATGAACTGGACTCTCACTATTATGTTAGATCCACTATGGACTGGACTCTCACAATATTATGTTAGATCCACTATGGACTGGACTCTCACTATTATGTTAAATCCACTATGGACTGGACTCTCACTATTATGTTAGATCCACTATGAACTGGACTCTCACTATTATGTTAGATCCACTATGGACTGGACTCACACTATTATGTTGGATCCACTATGGACTGTACTCTCACTATTATGTTAGATCCACTATGGACTGGACTCTCACTATTATGTTAGATCCACTATGGACTGTACTCTCACTATTATGTTAGATCCACTATGGACTGGACTCTCACACTATTATGTTAGATCCACTATGGACTGGACTCTCACACTATTATGTTAGATCCACTATGGACTGGACTCTCACTATTATGTTAGATCCACTATGGACTGGACGCTTACACTATTATGTTAGATCCACTATGGACTGGACTCTCACACTATTATGTTAGATCCACTATGGACTGAACTCTCACACTATTATGTTAGATCCACTATGGACTGGACTCTCACACTATTATGTTAGATCCACTATGGACTGAACTCTCACACTATTATGTTAGATCCACTATGGACTGGACTCTCACACTATTATGTTAGATCCACTATGGACTGGACTCTCACACTATTATGTTAGATCCACTATGGACTGGACTCTCACAATATTATGTTAGATCCACTATGGACTGTACTCTCACAATTATGTTAGATCCACTATGGACTGAACTCTCACACTATTATGTTAGATCCACTATGGACTGGACTCACACACTATTATGTTAGATCCACTATGGACTGGACTCTCACTATTATGTTAGATCCACTATGGACTGGACTCTAGCACTATTATGTTAGATCCACTATGGACTGTACTCTCACACTATTATGTTAGATCCACTATGGACAGGACTCTCACTATTATGTTAGATCCACTATGGACTGGACTCTCACACTATTATGTTAGATCAACTATGGACTGGACTCTCACACTATTATGTTAGATCCAGTATGGACTGTACTCTCACACTATTATGCTAGATCCACTATGAACTGGACTCTCACTATTATGTTAGATCTACTATGGACTGGACTCTCACTATTATGTTAGATCCACTATGGACTGGACTCTCTCACTATTATGTTAGATCCACTATGGACTAGACTCTCACACTATTATTGTAGATCTACTATGGACTGGACTCTCTCACTATTATGTTAGATCCACTATGGACTGGACTCTCACTATTATGTTAGATCCACTATGAACTGGACTCTCACAATATTATGTTAGATCCACTATGGACGGGACTCTCACACTATTATGTTAGATCCACTATGGACTGGACTCTCACTATTATGTTAGATCCACTATGGACTGGACTCTCACACTATTATGTTAGATCCACTATGGACTGTACTCTCACACTATTATGTTAGATCCACCATGGACTGGACTCTCACTATTATCTTAGATCCACTATGGACTGTACTCTCACTATTATGTTAGATCCACTATGGACTGGACTCTCACTATTATGTTAGATCCACTATGGACGGGACTCTCACACTATTATGTTAGATCCACTATGGACTGGACTCCCACTATTATGTTAGATCCACTATGGACTGGACACTCACACTATTATGTTAGATCCACTATGGACTGTACTCTCACACTATTATGTTAGATCCACCATGGACTGGACTCTCACTATTATGTTAGATCCACTATGGACTGTACTCTCACTATTATGTTAGATCCACTATGGACTGGACTCTCACACTATTATGTTAGATCCACTATGGACTGGACTCTCACTATTATGTTAGATCCACTATGGACTGTACTCTCACTATTATGTTAGATCCACTATGGACTGGACTCCATCCATCCATCCATTTTCTACCGCTTATTCCCTTTGGGGTCGCGGGGGGCACTGGAGCCTATCTCAGCTACAATCGGGCGGAAGGCGGGGTACACCCTGGACAAGTCGCCACCTCATCGCAGGTGGACTGGACTCTCACACTATTATATTAGATCCACTATGGACTGGACTCTCACTATTATGTAGGGACGGCGTGGCGCAGTTGGAGAATGGCTGTGCGCGACCCGAGGGTCCCTGGTTCAATCCCCACCTAGTACCAACCTCGTCATGTCCGTTGTGTCCTGAGCAAGACACTTCACCCTTGCTCCTGATGGGTGCTGGTTAGCGCCTTGCATGGCAGCTCCCTCCATCAGTGTGTGAATGTGTGTGTGAATGGGTAAATGTGGAAGTAGTGTCAAAGCGCTTTGAGTACCTTGAAGGTAGAAAAGCGCTATACAAGTACAACCCATTTATCATTTATTTATTTATCATTTATGTTAGATCCACTATGGACTGGACTCTCACTATTATGTTAGATCCACTATGGACTGGACTCTCACACTATTATGTTAGATCCACGATGGACTGGACTCTCACACTATTATGTTAGATCCACTATGGACGGGACTCTCACAATATTATGTTAGATCCACTATGGACTGGACTCTCACTATTATGTTAGATCCACTATGGACTGGACTCTCACTATTATGTTAGGTCCACTATGGACTGGACTCTCACACTATTATGGTAGATCCACGATGGACTGGACTCTCACACTATTATGTTAGATCCACTATGGACTGGACTCTCACAATATTATGTTAGATCCACTATGGACTGGACTCTCACACTATTATGTTACATCCACTATGAACTGGACTCTCACTATTATGTTAGATCCACTATGGACTGGACTCTCACTATCATGTTAGATCCACTATGGACTGGACTCTCTCACTATTATGTTAGATCCACTATGGACTGGACTCTCTCACTATTATGTTAGATCCACTATGGACTGGACTCTCACACTATTATGTTAGATCCACTATGGACTGAACTCTCACACTAATATGTTAGATCCACTATGGACTGCACTCTCACTATTATGTTAGATCCACTATGGACTGGACTCTCACACTATTATGTTAGATCCACTATGGACTGGACTCTCACACTATTATGCTAGATCCACTATGAACTGGACTCTCATTATTATGTTAGATCCACTATGGACTGGACTCTCACTATTATGTTAGATCCACTATGGACTGGACTCTCTCACTATTATGTTAGATCCACTATGGACTGGACTCTCACACTATTATGTTAGATCCACTATGGACTGGACTCTCACACTAATATCTTAGATCCACTATGGACTGCACTCTCACTATTATGTTAGATCCACTATGGACTGGACTCTCACACTATTAAGTTAGTTCCACTATGGACTGGACTCTCACACTATTATGCTAGATCCACTATGAACTGGACTCTCACTATTATGTTAGATCCACTATGGACTGGACTCTCACACTATTATGTTAGATCCACGATGGACTGGACTCTCACACTATTATGTTAGATCCACTATGGACGGGACTCTCACAATATTATGTTAGATCCACTATGGACTGGACTCTCACTATTATGTTAGATCCACTATGGACTGGACTCTCACTATTATGTTAGGTCCACTATGGACTGGACTCTCACACTATTATGGTAGATCCACGATGGACTGGACTCTCACACTATTATGTTAGATCCACTATGGACTGGACTCTCACAATATTATGTTAGATCCACTATGGACTGGACTCTCACACTATTATGTTACATCCACTATGAACTGGACTCTCACTATTATGTTAGATCCACTATGGACTGGACTCTCACTATCATGTTAGATCCACTATGGACTGGACTCTCTCACTATTATGTTAGATCCACTATGGACTGGACTCTCTCACTATATATGTTAGATCCACTATGGACTGGACTCTCACACTATTATGTTAGATCCACTATGGACTGAACTCTCACACTAATATGTTAGATCCACTATGGACTGCACTCTCACTATTATGTTAGATCCACTATGGACTGGACTCTCACACTATTATGTTAGATCCACTATGGACTGGACTCTCACACTATTATGCTAGATCCACTATGAACTGGACTCTCATTATTATGTTAGATCCACTATGGACTGGACTCTCACTATTATGTTAGATCCACTATGGACTGGACTCTCTCACTATTATGTTAGATCCACTATGGACTGGACTCTCACACTATTATGTTAGATCCACTATGGACTGGACTCTCACACTAATATGTTAGATCCACTATGGACTGCACTCTCACTATTATGTTAGATCCACTATGGACTGGACTCTCACACTATTAAGTTAGTTCCACTATGGACTGGACTCTCACACTATTATGCTAGATCCACTATGAACTGGACTCTCACTATTATGTTAGATCCACTATGGACTGGACTCCCACTATTATGTTAGATCCACTATGGACTGGACTCTCTCACTATTATGTTAGATCCACTATGGACTGGACTCTCACACTATTACCGTATGTTAGATCCACTATGGACTGGACTCTCTCACTATTATGTTAGATCCACTATGGACTGGACTCTCACTATTATGTTAGATCCACTATGGACTGGACTCTCACAATATTATGTTAGATCCACTATGGACTGGACTCTCACACTATTATGTTAGATCCACGATGGACTGGACTCTCACACTTTTATGTTAGATCCACTATGGACTGGACTCTCACACTATTATGTTACATCCACTATGGACTGGACTCTCACACTATTATGTTAGATCCACTATGGACTAGACTCTCACACTATTATGCTAGATCCACTATGAACTGGACTCTCACTATTATGTTAGATCCACTATGGACTGGACTCTCACTATTATGTTAGATCCACTATGGACTGGACTCTCTCACTATTATGTTAGATTTACTATGGACTGGACTCTCACACTATTATGTTAGATCCACTATGGACTGGACTCTCACACTAATATGTTAGATCCACTATGGACTGCACTCTCACTATTATGTTAGATCCACTATGGACTGGACTCTCACTATTATGTTAGATCCACTATGGACTGGACTCTCACACTAATATGTTAGATCCACTATGGACTGCACTCTCACTATTATGTTAGATCCACTATGGACTGGACTCTCACACTATTATGTTAGATCCACTATGGACTGGACTCTCACACTATTATGTTAGATCCACTATGGACTGGACTCTCACACTATTATGTTAGATCCACTATGGACTGGACTCTCACACTATTATGCTAGATCCACTATGGACTGGACTCTCACTATTATGTTAGATCCACTATGGACTGGACTCTCTCACTATTATGTTAGATCCACTATGGACTAGACTCTCACACTATTATGTTAGATCCACTATGGACTGGACTCTCTCACTATTATGTTAGATCCACTATGGACTGGACTCTCACTATTATGTTAGATCCACTATGGACTGGACTCTCACAATATTATGTTAGATCCACTATGGACTGGACTCTCACACTATTATGTTACATCCACGATGGACTGGACTCTCACACTATTATGTTAGATCCACTATGTACTAGACTCTCACACTATTATGCTAGATCCACTATGAACTGGACTCTCACTATTATGTTAGATCCACTATGGACTGGACTCTCACTATTATGTTAGATCCACTATGGACTGGACTCTCTCACTATTATGTTAGATCCACTATGGACTGGACTCTCACACTATTATGTTAGATCCACTATGGACTGGACTCTGACACTAATATGTTAGATCCACTATGGACTGCACTCTCACGATTATGTTAGATCCACTATGGACTGGACTCTCACACTATTATGTTAGATCCACTATGGACTGGACTCTCACACTATTATGTTAGATCCACTATGGACTGGACTCTCACATTATTATGTTAGATCCACTATGGACTGGACTCTCACACTATTATGTTAGATCCACTATGGACTGGACTCTCACTATTATGCTAGATCCACTATGGACTGGACTCTCACACTATTATGTTAGATCCACGATGGACTGGACTCTCACACTATTATGTTAGATCCACTATGGACTGGACTCTCACACTATTATGTTAGATCCACTATGGACTGGACTCTCACACTATTATGTTACATCCACTATGGACTGGACTCTCACACTATTATGTTAGATCCACTATGGACTAGACTCTCACACTATTATGTTAGATCCACTATGGACTGGACTCTCACTATTATGTTAGATCCACTATGAACTGGACTCTCACTATTATGTTAGATCCACTATGGACTGGACTCTCACTATTATGTTAGATCCACTATGGACTGGACTCTCTCACTATTATGTTAGATCCACTATGGACTGGACTCCCACACTATTATGTTAGATCCACAATGGACTGGACTCTCACACTAATATGTTAGATCCACTATGGACTGCACTCTCACTATTATGTTAGATCCACTATGGACTGGACTCTCACACTATTATGTTAGATCCACTATGGACTGGACTCTCACACTATTATGTTAGATCCACTATGGACTGGACTCTCACACTATTATGTTAGATCCACTATGGACTGTACTCTCACTATTATGTTAGATCCACTATGGACTGGACTCTCACTATTATGTTAGATCCACTATGGACTGGACTCTCACTATTATGTTAGATCCACTATGGACTGGACTCTCACACTATTATATTAGATCCACTATTGACTGGTCTCTCACTATTATGTTAGATCCACTATGGACTGGACTCACACTATTATGTTAGATCCACTATGGACTGGACTCTCACACTATTGTGTTAAATCCACTATGGACTGGACTCTCACACTATTATGTTAGATCCACTATGGACTGGACTCTCACACTATTATATTAGATCCACTATGGACTGGACTCTCACACTATTATGTTAGATCCACTATGGACTGGACTCTCACACTATTATGCTAGATCCACTATGGACTGGACTCTCACTATTATCTTAGATCCACTATGGACTGGACTCTCACACTATTATGTTAGATCCACTATGGACTGGACTCTCACACTATTATGCTAGATCCACTATGGACTGGACTCTCACTATTATCTTAGATCCACTATGGACTGGACTCTCACACTATTATGTTAGATCCACTATGGACTGGACTCTCACACTATTATGTTAGATCCACTATGGACTGGACTCTCACTATAGTGTTAGATCCACTATGGACTGGACTCTCACTATTATGTTAGATCCACTATGGACTGGACTCTCACTATTATGTTAGATCCACTATGGACTGGACTCTCACTATTATGTTAGATCCACTATGGACTGGACTCTCACTATTATGTTAGATCCACTATGGACTGGACTCTCACACTATTATGTTAGATCCACTATTGACTGGTCTCTCACTATTATGTTAGATCCACTATGGACTGGACTCACACTATTATGTTAGATCCACTATGGACTGGACTCTCACACTATTATGTTAAATCCACTATGGACTGGACTCTCACACTATTATGTTAGATCCACTATGGACTGGACTCTCACACTATTATATTAGATCCACTATGGACTGGACTCTCACACTATTATGTTAGATCCACTATGGACTGGACTCTCACACTATTATCTTAGATCCACTATGGACTAGACTCTCACAATATTATGTTAGATCCACTATGGACTGTACTCTCACTATTATGTTAGATCCACTATGGACTGGACTCTCACACTATTATGTTAGATCCACTATGGACTGGACTCTCACACTATTATGCTAGATCCACTATGGACTGGACTCTCACTATTATCTTAGATCCACTATGGACTGGACTCTCACACTATTATGTTAGATCCACTATGGACTGGACTCTCACACTTTTATGCTAGATCCACTATGGACTGGACTCTCACTATTATCTTAGATCCACTATGGACTGGACTCTCACACTATTATGTTAGATCCACTATGGACTGGACTCTCACTATAGTGTTAGATCCACTATGGACTGGACTCTCACTATTATGTTAGATCCACTATGGACTGGACTCTCATTATTATGTTAGATCCACTATGGACTGGACTCTCACACTATTATGTTAGATCCACTATGGACTGGACTCTCACACTATTATGTTAGATCCACTATGGACTGGAGTCTCACACTATTATGTTAGATCCACTATGGACTGGACTCTCTCACTATTATGTTAGATCCACTATGGACTGGACTCCCACACTATTATGTTAGATCCACTATGGACTGGACTCTCACACTATTATGTTAGATCCACTATGGACTGGACTCTCACTATTATGTTAGATCCACTATGGACTGGACTCTCACTCTTATCTTAGATCCACTATGGACTGGACTCTCACTCTTATCTTAGATCCACTATGGACTGGACACTCACTATTATGTTAGATCCACTATAAGTGTGATTTTAAAGAGACTCTGAAATTCAGAGCGAGAGCGTTCCAGAGATCAGTCTCGACCTTGAAAGCACTGGTCAGATGACTTCTCTGACCGCGGTATGCAGAAGAAGTAGGTCAGGTATACACGGCGGGGCCAGCCCGTGGAGAGATTTGAAAACAAATCCTAAAATACTGAACTGAATTCTAAAAACAACAAGCAGCCAGTGGAGAGAAACCAGCACAGGAGCGATGTGCTTATGTTTCCTGTGAGCTGCCATGCGGAATGGAAGACTCCGGACGGGACAAGCGGTAGAAAATGGATAGATGGATGTACTGATTAACGCCAATGTAAGGAGAGTGACAGTAGTCTAGCCAGTCTCTAACTGGTCTATGGGCGGGTAAGATTTGACTTTCTGAACGAGTCGAAGCTGAAAGAAGGCAGTTTTATTTTTTTAAACCACTGAGATGATTTGCTTATTTTGAGTTATCAATAAAAACAGCAAAGGAGAAAGGACACGCACCTGGCAGACAAAGTGATGGCGATGTCTGTGCCCTCCATCTTCAGTGCATGTTGGACATTCTCTAGGACTTCTTTAGTCACCTGCAAAGCACACCAGTGGGCAAGATTTAGTGGGAAACAACAACAAAAACAGTTTTGGGTGTATTGCTGAACACAAATATGTGGATTCTGGCAAGTTCTAGAAATATTTTTATATTTATTCATTAATTTTTGTTTCGTCTGACATCACATGGACAAAGATAAGACCTTCTGGAGGAAAGTTTTGTGGTCAGATGAAACAAAAATGGAGCTGTTTGGCCACAATACCCAGCAATATGTTTGGAGGAGAAAAGGTGAGGCCTTTAATCCCAGGAACACCAGGCCTACCGCCAAGCATGGTGGTGGTAGTATTATGCTCTGGGCCTGTTTTGCTGCCAATGGAACTGGTGCTTTAGATGGGACAATAAAAAAAGGAGGATTACCTCCAAATTCTTCAAGACAAGCTAAAATCATCAGCCCAGAGGTTGGGTCTTGGGCGCAGTTGGGTGTTCCAACAGGACAATGACCCCAAACACACGTCAAAAGTGGCAAAGGAATGGCTAAATCAGGCTAGAATGAAGGTTTTAGAATGGCCTTCCCAAAGTCCTGACTTAAATGTGTGGACAATGCTGAAGAAAAACCAACACATTTAGTTGAACTGCACCAATTTAGTCAAGAGGAGTGGTCAAAAATTCAAGCAGAAGTTTGTGGATGGCTACCAAAAGCGCCTTATTGCAGGTAAACTTGCCAAGGGACATGTAAGCAAATATTAACATTGCTGTATGTATACTTTTGACCCAGCACATTTGCTCACATTTTCAGTAGAGCCATAATAAATTCATAAAAGAAGCAAACTTCATGAATGTTTTTTGTGACCAACAAGTATGTGCTCCAATCACTCTATCACAAAAAACATAAGAGTTGTAGAAATGATTGGAAACTCAAGACAGCCATGACATGATGTTCTTTACAAGTGTATGTACACTTTTCACCATGACTGTATATGAGTACGTAATATATAATAATAAAAGGGATACCTAATTAATCATTATTTTTAATTGGTTATTAAGAGTATGTGAAAGTTCAACTCTCCTACCTTGTTTACTTCTGTGACAACCTCCTTAAGGTTTTCTAATCAATCAGAAATATCAAGCAGCTAAAATGCCCCAAACATGGATAAGAGTGGCGTGTGTTATTACATTTAAATTCCTTAAATTTAAATTAAATACATTTTCATATTGATTTTTTTAAAAATGTTTATTATACTTTAAAAAAAAAAAAAATCCACAAAGTTCAATGAGCAGCTTGTGTTATGTTCATGTTTGTTAAATGTTTGTGCTGTTTTATTTGTTTTTCCTGCACCATGACTAGGGAAGGTTGTTTGAATTGGGTCATATCAATAAATGATGTGCGATGTAGCCTTAAAATTACAATTGATGGTTGAAATAATATCTTTGACCACCGAATGGTGACACAATGACAGTAAACAGACTATCTATTTGTATATAATTTGTTAAACATGCTCCAGGCTGTATTTCTCATTGAACACGTGCCGTCTCGCGGGGCTAATTGAAGACGCCGGCAGGCTGCACTTGGCCCGCGGGCCATAGTTTGGACACCCCTAGACTTTCAATATTAAATAAGCTACAACTGACTAATGAGCTAATCAGCAAATTAATTGCAAAAACCCCTGATATTTTAATGAATCATTTACAGTATAAAAAGCCTATATATATATGAGTACATAATATATAATAATATATATTACTGGTTTATTTTTATTTCCTGCACCATGACTAGGGAAGGTTGTTTGGATTGGGTCATATCAATAAATGATGTGCTATGTAGTCTTAAAAGTACAATTGATGGTTGATATAATATCTTTGACCACCGAATGGTGACACAATGACAGTAAACAGACTGCTATTTATTTGTATATAATTTGTTAAAAATGCTCCAGGCCGTATTTCTTATTGAACACAGCGGGCCATAATTTGGACACCCCTGGATTTTCAATATTAAATAAGCTACAACTGACTAAAGTGCTAATCAGCAAATTAATTGCAAAAACCCCTGATATTAAGAACCTTTTTACTATATTATAACCGACTGGGATGTACCTGTACATAAGATGTTCTTTCTTTTGCTTTTAATTCGTACTGCACCTTCTATAAAAGTCATTTCCGACATAGTATCAATAAAATATCCATCTATCAAAAGTGTGCATGTACATAAAATAACAATATTATGACAAAAACAAAGAGTGTTTCCCTCTTAAAGAACATGTATATAATAATGATGTATTGCAGTTGCTGACTGTAAGTAAAGAATGTGTGTAACCTTGAGCCCGGTGAGCGACAGAGTGTTCTTCAGTCTGTATTTGCCATCCTGTTGTGGGAAAGTGTACAGCAAGACGTCGCTCATCTGTCAAGCACAAGGAGAGAAAACGTTAAAAAGATGTTTCATCAGCAATTCTGGATATGGATGTTGTGTTCCAAATGTTGCAGGTGCAGCTAGTCTCCGCTAGGGGTAAGTGTTGTGGTGTATACTGCAGAGCCGTGTGGAGAGAGAGTTTGACCAACTTGGTTTCAGAGTTGGTCCCAAACAATGCTCCCTGTAGTCACGTGAGGAGTTTTTGACCAATCAGAGAGAGAGGATGGCCGGACGATCTCCTAGCTGACTGGTCAAAAGACACTCACGTGAATACAGGGCGCCATGTTTGGGACGAACTCTGAAACAAAGTTGACCATACTCTCTCTCGATACACGGCTCTGCATATATACATATATATATATATATATATATACATATACATATATATACATATACATATATATAAAAAGGGCAGCACGGTGGAAGAGGGGTTAGTGCATCTGCCTCACAATACGAAGGTCCTGAGTAGTCTTGGGTTCAATCCCGGGCTCGGGATCTTTCTGTGTGGAATGTCTTCCCCGTGACTGCGTGGGTTCCCTCCGGGTACTCCGGCTTTCTCCCACCTCCAAAGACATGCACCTGGGGATAAGTTGATTGGCAACACTAAATTGGCCCTAGTGTGTGAATGTGAGTGTGAATGTTGTCTGTCTATCTGTGTTGGCCCTGCGATAAGGTGGCGACTTGTCCAGGGTGTACCCCGCCTTCCGCCCGATTGTAACTGAGATAGGCTCCAGCGCCCCCCGCGACCCCAAAAGGGAATAAGCGGTAGAAAATGGATGGATGGATATATATATAAACACACGTATATATGTTTATATATATATATATATATATATATATATATATATATACACACACATATATATGTGTATATACGTATATATGTGTATATATATATATATATATATATATATATATACACATATACAGGTAAAAGCAGCCGTCTACCAGCAAGTTTTAGAGCACTTCATGCTTCCTGCTGCTGACCTGCTCTATGGAGATGGAGATTTCAAGTTCCAACAGGACTTGGCGCCTGCACACAGCGCAAAATCTACCCGTGCCTGGTTTACGGACCATGGTGTTTCTGTTCTAAATTGGCCCGCCAACTCCCCTGACCTTAGCCCCATAGAAAATCTGTGGGGTATTGTGAAAAGGAAGATGCAGAATGCCAGACCCAAAAACGCAGAAGAGTTGAAGGCCACTATCAGAGCAACCTGGGCTCTCATAACACCTGAGCAGTGCCAGAAACTCATCGACTCCATGCCACGCCGCATTAACGCAGTAATTGAGGCAAAAGGAGCTCCAACCAAGTATTGAGTATTGTACATGCTCATATTTTTCATTTTCATACTTTTCAGTTGGCCAACATATCTAAAAATCCCATTTTTGTATTAGCCTTAAGTAATATTCTAATTTTGTGACACACGGAATTTTGGATTTTCATTTGTTGCCACTTCAAATCATCAAAATTAAATGAAATAAACATTTGAATGCATCAGTCTGTGTGCAATGAATAAATATAATGTACAAGTTACACCTTTCGAATGCAATTACTGAAATAAATCAAGTTTTTCAAAATATTCTAATTTACTGGCTTTTACCTGTATGTACATAAATACATGTACGTATATATACACAAATATAGATATACAAGTATGTATATATACATATATACACTTGTATACAGGTATGTATATACATGTATGTATAGATACATATATACATATATAAATATATACATATATGTATATGTACATACATATATATAAATATATACATACGTATATGTATATATACATACATGCATTCATGTTTGTATGTATATATATACATGTATATATATATATACATATACTGTATATATATACATATATGTATATATACATACATGCATTCATGTTTGTATGTATATATATACACATGTATGTATATGTATATATACATATATATGTGTATATGTACATACATGTATTTATATGTGAATGTATATATATATATATATTTATATATACACATATATATATATATGTGTGTGTATATATGTATGTGTGTATATATATATATATATATATATATATATATATATATATATATATATTTATATATATATATATTTATATATATATATATATATATATATATATATGTATATATATATATATATATATATATATATATATATATATATATATATATATATATATATATATATGTACAATATAAACCAATATAGTAAACATACCAAAAACAGATGACGAGGCTGTGGGCTCCTCCTGCTGACCTTCATCAAGGTGCCTTCCTTCACAAAAACCTGCCACACACACAAAAACACAACAAGTTATTCCAACTTGATTATGGCAAACATTGACAACACGTACATTGAATTCACAAAGACACAAATTGTGTAGCAACGTACAAAAATAACATACACACAAAAAGCCCTAAAGATGTCTATTTTTGATACTTTCTTGATAGCCTTTTACACTTGAAATATTACTTTTACACCAGAGGTATCCAAAGTGCGGCCCAGGGGCAATTTTGGGCCGGCAGATGATTTTTTAACAACGCGCGGCACGTTCTAAAAATAATACAACCAAAAAAACATGAGAAAGTAGAAAAAAAACAGCAAACAGATGCAATGTTGACTCTAAAAACACAACGCTGCCATTCCTTTAAAACTGTCATTGCTCAAAAAATAATAATGAATCAAAATCAACGTTGTGAAGAATTATTGACCAATTCAAGGCTCCAATGACTTCCCTTTAAAATATTCCAGTTTAACATATTGCATAGTTCTTGTGTTTGCTATATAAAAACTAAGTTTTCTGTGACAAAAAGTGCATACAACTAACTAAAAACATAAAATCTCATAATCGACGTTTAGATCTGAAGTTGATCAAGAGAGTAATCGAGTTGTGACTTATTTTTAACACTTTTATGAGTGGCAGCCTTTTGGATCCCCAATAATTTTAGTGGGGTCATTGCTGAAAAACATAATAATGAATCAAACTCAATGTTTTTATGAATTATTGACCACTTTAAGGCTCCAATGACTTCACATCAAATATTCCACTTTGAATTATTTTGGGGCTATAATGGGTTTTCTTTAACAAATAGGGCATAATACATTTGAAAATAATTATATATAAATAAACTTTATAACAACAGATAGACTTAAAGTTGATCTAAAGATTTAAACGTTAAATTAAAAAAAATATATAAGACTTATTTTTAACATTTTAACGACTGAGACACCTCCGGGTCCCAAGGACCAAATTTGAGGGGAGCCTTAATTTATAAACCTCTTAAGGCCCAAGCTGTTTTTTTTTTTTACATGCTTTTTTTTATTTCTCTTTGCTATTTGGGCTTATTGGACCCTAATTAGAATAAAAACTAAGAATCATCTTTTGATATGATGTACTTAGTCCATCAGTACACAAACGTGTACTTCATGTTTAGTGACATGCTAATTCTTATTTTTAGACTTTTTCCCCCCCAAATTCCATTTAATGTTATACTCTTCTGACACCACCAGATGGCAGTATAAGTGTCCACATAAGTGGCCATAAGACCCCAATTCAGTAGTGTACACAATTTTGGAAATAAGAGCTAAAATGTGCTGTCCACACATGTGGCCACTAAGCCTTTAGAGGGTTTAAAGGTAAAAAAAACAAAAAAACTATATACATTGTATTGGTTTTGAAAATGAAAAATATCAAAATGACCCCTGCATGCTTTAGTTTTTTTTATTGTATGGCCCTCAATGGAAAAGGTTTGGACACTCCTGTTTTACACCGTAAGGAACAACTGCAGACATATCGCCACCTGTTCCAACTCGATACCACATTACAATACACATGGTCTGCCAGAGCATAAGAAGACCACACAGGACCGATCAGTGTAGACAACTAAGCAATATATTGCTATATTTATATATTGGCACATTGGCGGCGTAGAACAATGCAATGTTATGAATATTACTGGAGTCATACCCGTCCAGGCTGCAGCAGGTCTCTCTGGCCATGCACACTGTACTCGATGTTGACCAGACGCAGCAAGTTCTCCTAACACAAAAGAGAAAACTTAAAGAACAATATGATAAAAGGACAAAATCAATGACCCAACCCCCAACTTTTGCCCCTAAATCTGGTGCGGGTGTTTTTTTCCCCACTTTTCTTTTTATGATAATGTTGTTTTATTGATTTTGACTATTAACAAGAGTTGACTGCTCACTGCTCCCCTCACCTCCCAGGGGGGTGGA
>NC_084550.2:60462500-60505000 GCF_033978685.3 Nerophis lumbriciformis | reverse complement strand
TTTTGATGGTGTGGGCGTGTGGCACCGAATGGAGATAAGCGTCTCGACAGACGTTATAATATTTGAACAATGATGACAAAAACTGTTTTCTCTGTCGTGTCCGTGTGTCGAAAATTGTTATGCGCTTATTTTTTTATTTGATTTTGTGCGTGGCATAGATTTGCTATGCGCAGAGGACGCTTAAACAGTGCGCAATTGCACAGGTGAGCACCTTAGAGGGAGCGTTGCTCGCACGGCTGCGCTAGCATCACAGCTAACGTTAGCCATGTTGCTACCTCTCTGCTTGGGGAGGACGTATACTTATGTGATGTATGTCGTGACAGTATGTGACGTATGTCGTGACAGTATGTGACGTATGTCGTGACAGTATGTGACGTGTGTAAGAAGGTGCACTTGCTGTCTGTGAGAGGGAGACACAGGAAAGAGTGAGAAGAGCCTGTCGTGTAATGCCAGCAGCTAAAAGCAACTGCGTGAGAATTCACAGACCTGTGGATGTGTTGAAGGTGTGCTGGAAAATGCGGAACGGAAATTACGGAGCAGCAGAAAAGTGGAATGTATTATTTAAATCGGTGCGTTGGAAAACACGGACCGGAGTTTTTTTTTAAACTGGATCTGGATCGGCATTTTCCCATGCCTTGCCGATACGCAATTTTTGGCAAATATCGGCAGCCGATCCGATCCAAATATCGGATCGGGACATCCCTACTTTGGATCACACAATTATCTGTGGAGGACAGAAAAGAGTCGGAATGTGCAAAAATACTGTTGAGACTTTGCCAGAAAACATCTAAAAAAAAAACTTCCAGTATCAGCAGGCATTGTCAGGGGTGTCCAAACTTTTTCCACCGAGGGTCGCATACTGAAAAGTCAAAGTATGCGGGGGCCATATTGATATTTTTTATTTAAAAAAATGCTATAAACAGATATTGTGTCAGCTTTGCACAATAGGTGACTAAGTATATTATTATTAATTATTAGTTAAAACATTTAATCTTTTTCTCATTGCATAACGATTTATTTTCTTTTTTTGCTTACATTTTGACTATTGTTTTTTACCCCCCATTGAAAAATAAAATAATAATACCATATTTGTCGGACTATAAGTCGCAGTTTTTTTCATAGTCGTGACTTATACTCAGGAGCGACTTATGTGTGAAATGATTAACACATTAGCGTAAAATATCAAATAATATTATTTATCTCATTCACGTAAGAGACTAGACGTATATCAACCAATAAAAATTTGGCGGGGGCGGGTCATGGCAGAAGTGCATTGTGTTAAAAAAAAAAGATGCTACCTGCTACTACTTCCGTACCTATGAAAATTGATCATTTCAGCATTGGCGGTAACTTATAAAAACTGAGAAGGGCTGAACTAAAATGGCACCGGAAAGGAAATAATATACTGCAGGTTACAAGCTGGACGTAGTGAAATATTATTATTTCATTTCATTTACTATTCTTTATTTATTTTAAATAGCCTTTCAAATGTCTATTCTTGGTGTTGGCTTTTATCAAATACATTTCCCCAAAAAATGCGACTTATACTCCGGAGCGACTTATATATGTTTTTTTCCTTCTTTATTATGCATTTTCGGCTGGTGCGACTTATACTCCGGAGCGACTAATAGTCCGAAAAAATACGGTAATAATAATAATATGATTGTGTAACTGCATAACCTAGTCTGTCCAAAATTCTGCCTGTACAAAAATATTAATGTTCAGTTACACATTTAACAGGGGTTATTATTGTTAATTAATTCATAAGTGAGAAAAGTTATTTTATTTTTTAATTAACTAACTAACTAAACTTTGCTAATATTTGAAGTAGGCTTTATTTTTATTTTGAGAGGTTCTTTATTACTATTATTTTTTTTTTTGTATTTATTTTGGTTTTGTAAGTGTTTATTTACATACCATAATTGTTTCCAAACCACTAGCTGCGGAAGCTAGCGCTCCAATCCGCTAAGCGGACTCAATAACTCCACGGTGAATTTATCGAGGAATTTGGGAAAAAAAACAACTTTGTTTGCAGTGACGAATGAAGAATCTATACGTGTAAAATGGTAAATGGGTTATACTTCGAGATGTCCGATAATGGCTTTTTTGTCGATATCAGATATTCCGATATTGTCCAACTCTTAATTACCGATTCCGATATCAACCGATACCGATATAAATGAACACATTATTATGCCTAATTTTGTTGTGATGCCCCGCTGGATGCATTAAACAATGTAACAAGGTTTCCCAAAATAAATCAACTCAAGTTATGGAAAAAAAAATGCCAACATGGCACTGCCATATTTATTATTGAAGTCACAAAGTGCATTATTTTTTTTAACATGCCTCAAAACAGCAGCTTGGAATTTGGGACATGCTCTCCCTGAGAGAGCATGAGGAGGTTGAGGTGGGCGGGGTGTAGCTGGGGGTGTATATTGTAGCGTCCCGGAAGAGTTAGTGCTGCAAGGGGTTCTGGGTATTTGTTCTGTTGTCTTTATTTTGTGTTACAGTGCGGATGTTCTCCCGAAATGTGTTTGTCATTCTTGTTTGGTGTAGGTTCACAGTGTGGCACATATTTGCAACAGTGTGAAAGTTGTTTATACGGCCACCCTCAGTGTGACCTGTATGGCTGTTGACCAAGTATGCCTGGCATTCACTTGTGTGTGTGAAAAGCCGTAGATATTATGTGACTGGGCCGGCACGCAAAGGCAGTGCCTTTAAGGTTTATTGTGAAGTGAATTACATTTATATAGCGCTTCTCCCTACGTCCGTGTACACAGCGGCGTTTTAAAATGTCATACATTTTACTTTTTGAAACCGATACCGATAATTTGGAAACCGATACCGATCATTTCCGATATTGCATTTTAAAGCATTAATCGGCCGATATTATCGGACATCTCTAGTTATACTTGTATAGCGCTTTTCTACCTTTAAGGTACCCAAAGCGCTTTGACACTATTTCCACATTCACCCATTCACACACACATTCACACACTGATGGCGGGAGCTGCCATGCAAGGCGCTAACCACCACCCATCAGGAGCAAGGGTGAGGTGTCTTGCTCAAGGACACAATGGACGTGACTAGGGTGGTAGAAGGTGGGGATTGAACCAGGAACCCTCAGGTTGCTGGCACAGCCACTCTCCCAACCGCGCCACGCAGTCCCGCCGTGTAGTAACGCTACGGAAGCCTAGAAGACGGAATGGCACTTGTACTTCCGGTTCAAAGCTTTAAACAGCAGGAAACACTAGTTTGAGAGCTTCTAACATTTTAGAACAGGGGTGTCTAAACTTTTAGCACTAATGGCTGCATACTGAAAAGTCAAGTAGTTTTTTTTTTGTTATATATATATATATATATATATATATATATATATATATAGATAAAATATGCTAAAAACATATTATATATATTTAAAAAACATACTGTCTTTAAATAGGTGACTAAGAATATTATCAATTATTTGTGGATAAATGTTCGCTTTTTCTCATTACAGGCCTATTTTTTTACTGTTTTTTTTTGTTTTTTTTAGATAGATATGTTATTATTTGAAAACACAACTGTTTGAATTTTAGCAGACACGTTAGGTAAATTTACACAAAGTATCGGACCGGTATCGCCAATACCAGCCTGAATTTTACTGGGTATCGGATGGGAAAGAAATTAATGAGCAGTTTAATCTTGTAGCCTCGTTCCCCATCTCGACTGCTTCCGCCTCATCCACACATTCCCATTTCCAGCTCTGGCTTCTCCTTGGCACTAAGCACGCCAGGCATGATATATATCATTATTCATTATTAGTTGGAACATTTTAGTTTTTTCTCATTACAAACAGTTTTTTTTTGTACTTTATTCTTACATTTTTACTGTTGTGTTATTTGCATGTAAGAATTTAATATAAATAATAACAATATTATAATTGTGTAACTGCATAACCTAGTATGTCAAAAATTCTGCCTGTATGAAATGTTCTGATCAAAAATAAAATGTCAGAATAATTGTATCTAAGTTATCGCAAAACTTTGTGTTTCAATGAGTTCCCGGCGAGCAGACAAAAGCTGTCTTTGATCCTACCAAGCAAAAGGCTTGTAAAACTCCACTGTGTACGATGGGATGAGACAGGAGGAGTTCGGTTTCTTTTATGTATTGTAATCCACAGGAAGATTTTGTCTTGACACGAGATCTACAAAGCGGAGAGGAAGCAGGACCTGACGCAAGCTCCAGGCACCTTTTCTTTTACGACCTTTTCTTTGAACTGTTTTGTAATCAAAGGCGATGGCTGTTTACCACCCTCCTCCCTTAGAAACAGCTGTTGCCATGTAATCAGGGCTAGTCCAAATAAAAGAGGAGGCGTACAATCTTCTGTCAGAGCGTGGGACGACACTGTACAAGGTGTCTACGCGTTTCTCCTCAATTGAGCTAAATTGAATTAGTCTCTGTTTAATTCCTTGCTTCTTGTCTTGTTTAATAGATGTCATCAGTGTTTGAACCTGACATAAATGAATAAAAGTCGGAATACCGTGCTACAGTCGGCGTGAGAGTGACACGCCATTTCTCTTGGCAAAAAGACCTTTCCAACCCAGGAAAGCGTGTCCACATTGAAAATGTCAAGTGCATTGAAAGGCAGCCAGAAAAAGAACCAGCACAGTTGACGGCTGCCCTTTGAGCTTCCACAGGAAACAGAATGTTTTGAAAGCAGCCTGGCATAAATTGACCCTCCTTGCATTGCTTTTGGCATCTGAAAAGTACAAAAATGTTGGCTGGTTTGGCTTTATGTCCAACGCTCATGCAAGGTTTACACAAGTCAACATGTCTGAAAGGGAGCAGGAAGAAGCCCAGCTCATATCATACATTTCTTCACTTCCTGTCTTCAATATTTAGCACGCACAAAAGTGACCCTGAACCAACAGTTGCCAAGTGCGGGGTTATATTTAGCCAGTATTCAGTACATGGAGTCGGATTTCTACGTGCACACGACCTCCATTGTGTACAGAGTAGTGATGTGCAGATCGATACTGGAATATCGATACCAGAGCTTTATTGCTCTAATATCCATTCTCAAATCAAAATATCGATAATTTCGATACTTCTTTTCAGGGGTGTCCATAATTTTTCCACCAAGTCATATTGATATTTTTTTATAAAATAAAAAATAAAATGCTAAAAACAGATATTGTGTCAGCTTTGTATTATACAGTAGGTGACTAAATATACTATTATTAATTATTATTAATTATTAGTGAGAACATGTTAGTTTTTTCTCATTACAAACCAATTTTTTGTACATTTTTCTTACATTTTTACTGTTGTTTTATTTGCATGTAAGAATTGAATACAAATGATAATAATAATATGATTGTGTAACTGCATAACTTAGTGTGTCAAAAATTCTGCCTGTATGAAAATATTAATGTTAAGACTAATTTAACAGTGTTTATTATTGTTGTTGCATTTTTTCAAATTAATTACTTCATATGACAGTTTCTTTTTTTTTTTTTTTTAATTAATTAACTAGCTAAACTTTGTTTATATTTTAAGTATATTTTATTTTATTTTGAGAGCTTCTATTAGTTTATCAGGGGTGTCTAAAAAATGTTTATTTAAAAAAATGCTAAAAACAGATATGTATGTTTAAAGGCAAAACTTTGTGTTATTGGTGACTAAATATATCATTATTAATTATTAGTTTCAACATTTTAGTTATTTCTCATTACAAACCGATTGTTTTGGACATTTTTCTTACGTTTTTACTGTTGTTTTATTTGCATGTAAGAGTTGAATACAAATGATAATAATAATATGATTGTGTAACTGCATAACTTAGTGTGTCAAACATTCTGCCTGAATGAAAATGTTAATGTTCAGACCAATATAACAGTGTTTATTATTGTTGTTGTATTTTTCCAATTAGTTACTTCATAAGACAGTATTTTTTTTATTTTTTTATTAATGAACTAGTTAAACTTTGATTATATTTTAAGTATATTTTATTTTTATTAAAAAAAAATACTAAGATATTAAGTATGTTTAAAGACAAAACTTTGTGTTATTGGTGACTAAATATGTGATTATTCATTATCATTTAGAAAATGTTATGTTTTTCTCATTACAAACCGATTTCTTTGTACTTTTTTCTTACATTTTTACTGTTGTTTTATTTGCATGTAAGAATTTAATATAAATGATAATAATTATATGATTGTGTAACTGCATAACTTAGTGCGTCAAAAATGCTGCCTGAATTAAAATATCAATGTTCAGACTAATTTAAGAGTGTTTGATATTGTTGTTGTATTTTTTGTAATTAGCTACTTCATAAGACAGTATTGTTTTTATTTTTTTTATTAATGAACTAGTTAAACTTTGATTATATTTTAAGTATATTTTATTTTTATTTTGAGGGCTTCTAATATTTTAGATCAGGGGTGTATAAACTTTTTTTATTAAAAAAAAAAAAAATACTAAAACAGATATAATGTATGTTTAAAGACTAAACTTTGTGTTATTGGTGACTAAATATATCATTATTCATTATTAGTTAGAACATTTTAGTTTTTTCTCATTACAAACCAATTTTTAAAAACTTTTTTCTTACATTTTTACTGTTGTTTTATTTGCATGTAAGAATTGAATATAAATGATAATAATAATATGATTGCGTAACTGCATAACCTAGCGTGTCAAAAATTCTGCCTGTATGAAAATATTAAAGTTAAGACTAATTTAACAGTGTTTACTATTGTTGTTGTATTTTTTCAAGTTAATTACTTCATAAGACAGTATTATTTTATTTTTTTAAATTAATTAACTAGCTAAACTTTGTTTATATTTTAAGTATATTTTATTTTATTTTGAGAGCTTCTAATATTTTAGATCAGGGGTGTCTAAACTTTTTTTATTTAAAAAAAAATGCTAAAAACAGATATTAAGTATGTTTAAATACAAAACTTTGTGTTATTGGTGATTAAATATATCATTATTCATTATTAGTTGGAACATTTTAGTTTTTTCTCATTACAAACTATTTTTTTTAACTTTTTTCTTACATTTTTACTGTTGTTTTATTTGCATGTAAGAATTGAATATAAATAACAATATTGTAAGTGTGTATAACTGCGTAACTGGATAACCTAGCATGTTATTCTGCCTGTATGAAAATCTAAATGTTCAGTTATATATTTAACTGTGTATATTATTGTTGTTGTATTTTTTTCAAATTAATTGCTTCATAAGACAGTATTTTTTTTATTTTTTTATTAATGAACTAGTTAAACTTTGATTATATTTTAAGTATATTTTATTTTTATTTTGAGGGATTCTAATATTTAATTGTTCTATTTGCATGTAAGAATTGAATATAAATAATAATATTATGATTGTGTAACTGCATAACATAGTATGTCAAAAATTCTGCCTGTATGAAAATATTAATGTTCAGTAATATATAGTATATTTATTATTGTTGTTCTATTTTTCAAATTAACTACTTCATAAGACAGTATTATTATTATTATTTTCTTAATTAACTAGCTAAACGTTGTTTATATTTTAAGTATATTTAATTTTTAGTTTGAGAGCTTCTAATATTTTAGATCAGGGGTGTCTACATTTTTTTATTTAAAAAAAAAAGCTAAAAACAGATATAATGTATGTTTAAAGCCAAAACTTTGTGTTGGAGACCAAATATATCATTATTAATTATTAGTAAGAACATTTGAGTTTTTTCTAATTACAAACCAATTTTTTTGTACTTTTTTTCTTACATTTTTACTGTTGTTTTATTTGCATGTGAGAACTGAATATAAATGATAACAATATCATAATTGCGTAACTACATACCTTAGTGTGTCAAAAATTCTGCCTGAATGAAAATATTAATGTTCAGTTATATATTTAACAGTGTTTATTATTATTGTTCTATTTTTTCTAATTAGTTACTTCATTAGACAGTATTATTTTTTATTTTTTTAATTAACTAGCTAAACTTTGTTTATATTTTAAGTATATTTTATTTTTGAGAGCTTCTAATATTTTAGATCAGGTGTCTAAATTTTTTATTTATAAAAAAGATTGCTAAAACCAAATATAATGTATGTTTAAAAACAAAACTTTGTGTTATTGGTGACTAAATATATCATTATTAATTATTAGTTAAAACATTTAATTGCTTCAGAAGACAGTATTTTTATTTTATTTAATTAATTACCTAGCTAAACTTTGTTTATATTTGAAATACATTTTATTTTCATTTTGAGAGCTTCTAATATTTTAGATCAGGGGTGTCTAAACCTTTTTTTATTTAACAAATATCAAGATATTAAGTATGTTTAAAGACAAAACTTTGTGTTATTGGTGATTAAATATATAATTATTCATTATATATACTTTATTTTTTTCTCATTACAAACCGATTTTTTGTACTTTTTTTCTTCCATTTTTATGTATGTTCTCACATGTTTTATTTGCATGTAAGAATTTAATAAATGATACTAATAATATGATTGCGTAACTGCATAACCTAGTATGTCAAAAATTCTGCCTGTATGAAAATATTAATATTCAGTTACATATTTAACTGTGTTTATTATTGTTGTTGTAGTTTTTCAAATTAATTACTAACTAGCTACAATTTGTTTATATTTTAAGTATATTATTTTTATTTTGAGAGCTTTAGGGGTGTCTAAACTTAATGTATGTCTAAAGACAAAACTGTGTGTTATTGGTGACTAAATATATTATTATTAATTATTAGTTTGAACATTTCAACTTTTTCTCATTACATTCTGATTTTTTTCTCTCCTTTTTTTATTATTTGAAAACACACAACTTTTAAAATTAAAGTGGACACATTGGGTGTTTTTGCACAAAGTATTGGTATCCGATAGTTATCGCCGATACCAGCCTGAACTTTCCTGGGAAAGAAAATGAGTGGTATGGCACATCACTAGTACAGTCCAATAAATAATGGAACATGAATAAATTGCAGTCATGTTGCAGGTGTGTCACTGACCTCAAACTGGCCAAGGACGTGTGCCAAGGCAGGTGAGGCCATGCAGCTGTCCTCCAGCAGGTGGATGCTCCTGTCGTGGTGGCCCATGTAGGTGGTCCACACCAGCATGTCTGCCTTCCTGCTCAGGAAGATGTCTGCGATCTTCTGGGTCTCCTCCCTGAAGTCAATCAGCAAGTGCAGTGCAATAATTCACATTCTGTACAGTACGACACAGGTGTCCAACTCAAGGCCCAGGGGCCAAATCTGGCTCGCTACTTCATTTCATGTGGCCCACTGCGTCAATTTATGTGTTACGCCGCATTATTTTATTCTGCATTATTTTATTTGTTATGCCGCATTATTTTATTTGTTATGCTACATTATTTTATTTGTTATGCTGCATTATTTTATGTGTTATGCTACATTATTTTATTCCTTATGCTGCATTATTTCATGTGTTATGCAGCTTTATTTTGTGTTATTCTGCTTTTTTAATGTGTTATGCCGCAATATTTTATGTGTTATGCTGCATTATTTTGTGTTGTGCCTCATTTTTTATGTTATTCCGCATTATTTTATGTGTTATACAGCATTAGTTTATTTGTTATGCCGCAACATTTTATGTGTTATGCAGCTTTATTTTGTGAGTTATGCTGCAATATTTTATTTGTTATTCCGCAACATTTGATGTGTTATGCCACATTATTTTTATGTGTTGTGCTGCATTATTTTATGTGTTGTGCCTCATTATTTTTGTGTTATGCTACATTATTTTATGTGTTGTGCTTAATTTTTTATGTTATTCCGCATTATTTTATGTGTTATGCCGAACGTTTATTTGTTATTCCGCAACATTTTATGTGTTATGCTGCAATATTTTATTTGTTATTCCGCAACATTTTATGTGTTATGCCACATTATTTTATGTGTTGTGCTGCATTATTTTATGTGTTGTGCTGCATTATTGTATGTGTTGTGCTGCATTATTTTATGTGTTGTGCTGCCTTATGTTATGTGTTGTGCTGCATTATGTTATGAGTTGTGCTGCATTATGTTATGTGTTGTGATGCATTATGTTATGTGTTGTGATGCATTATGTTATGTGTTGTGCTGCATTATGTTATGTGTTGTGCTGCTTTATTTTATTAGTTATGCCGCAACATTTTATGTGTTAGGCGGGATTGTTTTATGTGTTATGCCTCATTTTTTTTTATTACATATTGCATTATTTTATGTGTTATGCTTCATTATTTTATTACATATCACATTATTTTATGTGGTATGCCTTATTATTTTGTGTTATGCTGCATTATTTGTGTTGTGCCTAATTTTTTATGTTATTCCGCATTATTTTATGTGTTATGCTACATTACTTTATTTCTTATGCTGCATTATTTTATGTGTTATGCAGCTTTATTTTGTGTTATTCTGCTTTTTTAATGTGTTATGCCGCAATATTTTATGTGTTATGCTGCATTACTTTGTGTTGTGCCTCATTTCTTATGTTATTCCGCATTATTATGTGTTATACAGCATTAGTTTATTTGTTATTCCGCAACATTTTATGTGTTATGCAGCTTTATTTTATGTGTTATGTTGCAATATTTTATTTGTTATTCCGCAACATTTGATGTGTTATGCTACATTATTTTATGTGTTGTGCTTAATTTTTTATGTTATTCCGCATTATTTTATGTGTTACGCCGAACGTTTATTTGTTATTCCGCAACATTTTATGTTATGCCACATTATTTTATGTGTTGTGCCGCATTATTTTATGTGTTGTGCTGCATTATTTTATGTTGTTGTGCTGCATTATTTTATGTGTTGTGCTGCATTATTGTATGTGTTGTGCTGCATTATTTTATGTGTTGTGCTGCATTATGTTATGTGTTGTGCTGCATTATTTTATGTGTTATGTTGCATTATTTTATGTGTTATGCCGCAACATTTTATGTGTTAGGCTGCATTATTTTATGTGTTATGCCTCTTTTTTTTTTATTACATATTGCATTATTTCATGTGTTATGCTTCATTATTTTATTACATATCGCATTATTTTATGTGGTATGCCTTATTATTTTTGTCTTATGCTGCATTATTTGTGTTGTGCCTAATTTTTGATGTTATTCCGCATTATTTTATGTGTTATGCTACATTACTTTATTTCTTACGCTGCATTATTTTATGTGTTATGCAGCTTTATTTTGTGTTATTCTGCTTTTTTAATGTGTTATGCCGCAATATTTTATGTGTTATGCTGCATTATTTTGTGTTGTGCCTCATTTTTTATGTTATTCCGCATTATTTTATGTGTTATACAGCATTAGTTTATTTGTTATGCCGCAACATTTTATGTGTTATGCAGCTTTATTTTATGTGTTATGCTGCAATATTTTATTTGTTAATCCGCAACATTTGATGTGTTATGCCACATTATTTTATGTGTTGTGCTGCATTATTTTATGTGTTGTGCCTCATTATTTTTTGTGTTATGCTACATTATTTTATGTGTTGTGCTTAATTTTTCATGTTATTCCGCATTATTTTATGTGTTATGCCGAACGTTTATTTCTTATTCCGCAACATTTTATGTGTTATGCTGCAATATTTTTTTTGTTATTCCGCAACATTTTATGTGTTATGCCACATTATTTTATGTGTTGTGCTGCATTATTTTATGTTGTTGTGCTGCATTATTTTATGTGTTGTGCTGCATTATTGTATGTGTTGTGCTGCATTATTTTATGTGTTGTGCTGCATTATGTTATGTGTTGTGCTGCATTATGTTATGTGTTGTGCTGCATTATGTTATGTGTTCTGCTGCATTATGTTGTGTTGTGCTGCATTATTTTATGTGTTATGCCGCAACATTTTATGTTTTAGGCTGCATTATTTTATGTGTTATGCCTCATTTTTTTTAAATTACACATTGCATTATTTTATGTGTTATGCCTCATTATTTTATTACATATCGCATTATTTTATGTGGTATGCCTCATTATTTTAGTGTTATGCTGCATTATTTTGTGTTGTGCCTCATTTTTTATGTTATTCCGCAACATTTGATGTGTTATGCCACATTATTTTATGTGTTGTGCTGCATTATTTTATGTGTTGTGCCTCATTATTTTTTGTGTTATGCTACATTATTTTATGTGTTGTGCTTAATTTTTTATGTTATTCCGCATTATTTTATGTGTTATGCCGAACTTTAATTTGTTATTCCGCAACATTTTATGTGTTATGCCACATTATTGTATGTGTTGTGCTGCATTATTTTATGTGTTGTGCTGCATTATTTTATGTGTTGTGCTGTGTTGTGCTGCATTATTTTATGTTGTTGTGCTGCATTATTTTATGTTGTTGTGCTGCATTATTGTATGTGTTGTGCTGCATTATTGTATGTGTTGTGCCGCATTATGTTATGTGTTGTGCCGCATTATGTTATGTGTTGTGCTGCATTATGTTATGTGTTGTGCTGCATTATGTTATGTGTTGTGCTGCATTATTTTATGTGTTATGTTGCATTATTTTATTAGTAATGCCGCAACATTTTATGTGTTAGGCTGCATTATTTTATGTTATGCCTCTTTTTTTTTTTATTACATATTGCATTATTTTATGTGTTATGCCTCATTATCTTATTACATATCGCATTATTTTATGTGGTATGCCTCATTATTTTTGTGTTATGCAGCATTAGTTTATTTGTTATGCCGCAACATTTTATGTGTTATGCAGCTTTATTTGATGTGTTATGCTGCAATATTTTATTTGTTATTCCGCAACATTTGATGTGTTATGCCACATTATTTTATGTGTTGTGCTGCATTATTTTATGTGTTGTGCCTCATTATTTTTTGTGTTATGCTACATTATTTTATGTGTTATGCTACATTATTTTATGTGTTGTGCTTAATTTTTTATGTTATTCCGCATTATTTTATGTGTTATGCCAAACGTTTGTTATTCCGCAACATTTTATGTGTTATGCTGCAAGATTTTATTTGTTATTCCGCAACATTTTATGTGTTATGCTGCAATATTTTGTTATTCCGCAACATTTTATGTGTTATGCCACATTATTTTATGTGTCGTGCTGCATTATTTTATGTGTTGTGCTGCATTATTTTATGTTGTTGTGCTGCATTATTTTATGTGTTGTGCTGCATTATGTTATGTGTTGTGCTGCATTATGTTATGTGTTGTGCTGCATTATTTTATGTGTTGTGTTGCATTATTTTATGTGTTATGTCGCAACATTTTATGTTTTAGGCTGCATTATTTTATGTGTTATGCCTCATTTTTTTTTATTACATATTGCATTATTTTATGTGTTATGCTTCATTATTTTATTCCATATCGCATTATTTTATGTGGTATGCCTCATTATTTTTGTGTTATGCTGCATTATTTGTGTTGTGCCTCATTTTCTATGTTATTCCGCATTATTTTATGTGTTATGCCGCATTAGTTTATATGTTATGCCACAACATTTTATGTGTCAAGCAGTTTTATTTTATGTTATGCTTCAATATTTTATTTGTTATCCCGCAACATTTTATGTGTTATGCCACATTATTTTATGTGTTATGCCAAATGTTTTTATGTTGCCCACAAAGTTATTTATGTGGCCTGCATAAAAAAAAAAAAAAAAGGATGAAAATAATAAAGCGGCGCCAAATGTTATGTTACAGCCTTATTCCAAAATGGAGTCAATTTATTTTTGGCCTCAAAATTCTATACACAATTCCCTATAATGACAAGGTTTTTTCCAAAACATTTTGCAAATATATCTAAAATAAAAACAACTAAAAGATTACATTTACATCGGTATTTACAGCCGTTGCTCAACACTTTGTTGATGCACCTTTGGCAGCAATTCCAGCCTCAAGTCTTTTTGAATACCACACCTATCTTTGGGCAGTTTCGCCCATTCCTCTCAAGCAAGTTGGATTCATGCATTCATCTTAGCCTAGTCAGGGCTGTGAATACTTTTGGAATCCACCGTATACATTCACTGTTACATGATGTTTGACACACACATGATGTATGTTAATGTCTCACCACCGCCGGGTTCGCTCGTCCAGCTCGGCGAGCATTCCGCAGTGCAGGAGGTAAACATCAGGCAGCTCATTGAGAATCTCACGGAGTCTTCCCTCGTCCAACACGGGCTCTCCGTCGTCCCCCACCGCGGCGCCGACCGCTTCCCGAAAATCCTGTGTCACGAGGCGAGCTTTTAATGAAGGCACAATTCCCTCGTCTGTGTTTTCATGGCGGCACTCCAGCAAGATTGCATCTCTAATTATTTGCATCAAGGCCTAAGTTGTAATAATGGTAGTATTACCAACAATAATGAGAGAGGTAAAGAACTTACTTCCTGGAGACGCCTGAGGGCGTTGACATGTCTGTGAACAGAGAAGCCTACTATCAATACAACAGAAAGGATTTCTTCATGACGACTTTCAAGGGAGCTTACAGTCTCTCAGTGTCCAGCAGCTCCTTGGCGATGTAAAAAGCTTGACTTCGCCCGTCTGCCTGTGGAGGAGCACCACAATCAAGTACCTTTCGGAGTTTAAACAGTTTGTTACGCACAATGTTTGGCCGCATGACAACAATATATAATATACAACAACTGGGGCAAAATGTTCATCTAAAATCTATTAACGTGTGTGTGTGTATATATATATATATACATATATATATACACACACACGTATATACATGTGTGTGTGCATATATATATATATATATATGTGTGTATATATATATATATATATATATATATGCACACTGTATACATGTGTGTATACTTTATACTATATATATATATATATATATATATATATATATATATATATATATATATATATATATATATATATATGTGTGTGTATATATATATATATATATATATATATATATATATATATATATATATGCACACTGTATACATGTGTGTATACTTTATACTATATATATATATATATATATATATATATATATATATATACATACAGTATATATATATGCGCCCTGAGATTGTGAGTTTCAAACCCCGGCCGAGTCATACCAAAGACCATACTTGCCAACCTTGAGACCTCCGATTTCGGGAGGTGGGGGGAGGGGGTGGGTGTGGGCGTGGTCGGGGTGGGACGGGGGCGTGGCTAAAAGGGGAGGAGTATATTTACAGCTAGAATTCACCAAGTCAAGTATTTCATATATATATATATATATATATATATATATATATATATATATATATATAAGAAATACTTGACGTTCAGTGAATTCTAGCGATATATATATATACAGTATATATATAACCAGAGGTGGGTAGAGTAGCCAGAAATTGTACTCAAGTAAGAGTACTGTTACTTTAGAGATGTATTACTCAAGTAAAAGTAAGGAGTAGTCACCCAAATATTTACTTGAGTAAAAGTAAAAAGTATGTTGTGAAAAAACTACTCAAGTACTGAGTAACTGATGAGTAACATATACACACACACACACACACACACACACACACACACACACACACACACACACACACACACACACACACACACATATATATATATATATATATATATATATACACACACACATATATATATACACATATATATATATATATACACATATATATATATATATATATATATATATACATACATTGATATATACAGTATATAATTTATATTTATTTATTTTGCCGTTTTTGTTTACATGTTAAAGGTGTTTTAATGAATATACATGCATGTTTAACACATATAGATTCCTTTATTTCATGAAAACAAGAATATAAGTTGGTGTATTACCTGATTGTGATGACTTGCATTGATTGTAATCAGACAGTAGTGCTGGTAACGTCCACGTTTTCAAATGGAGGAGAAAAAAAGTTCCTCCTTTCTGTCTAATACCACATGAAAGTGGTTGGTTTTTGGCTTCTTATTCGTCCAGCTTCCATATTCGTTTTTATACACTTTACAAGAAATACATTGGCGGCAAACTCCGTAGCTTGCTAGCTTGTTTGCGCTGGCTTTCGGAGACTCTTATTTTGAAAGCGCAGGCGCGATGGAGCGGCACTTTTATTGTGAAGACAGGAACTGTGCAGTCAGTCTTTAGGCTTTTGACGGGATGTACGGTTGAAACAAAAAAGGGTATTTTTTCCTTCACACTTTTGATTGATTGATTGGAACTTTTATTATTAGATTGCACAGTACAGTACATATTCCGTACAATTGACCACTAAATGGTAACACCCCAATAAGTTTTTCAACTTGTTTAAGTCAGGTCATGTGACCACCTGGCTCTGTTTGATTGGTGACTGCATCTGATTGGTGGAACGGAGTGAACGTCACCAATGACTGTATTTGTTGAAACACTATAGAGGTCTGTCTGACAGACCAAAACAAACAAAGCGTGCATTAACAGATCGATAAAAATTAGTAGCGAGTAGCGAGCTGAATGTAGATAAAAGTAGCGGAGTAAAAGTAGCGTTTCTTCTCTATAAATATACTCAAGTAAAAGTAAAAGTATGTTGCATTAAAACTACTCTTAGAAGTACAATTTATCCCAAAAGTTACTCAAGTAGATGTAACGGAGTAAATGTAGCGCGTTACTACCCACCTCTGTATGTATATATATATATATATATATATATATATATATATATATATATATATATATATATATATATATATATATATATATATATATATATATAAAATAAATACTTGAATTTCAGTGTTCATTTATTTACATATATATACACACACATATGCACTAGATGGCAGTAATGTCCTGTTTAAGAGTTTCACAACATTGCTGTTTACGGCAGACGAACTGCTTTACGGTATACAAAAAAGTGACCACTGTTGTTGTGGGTTGTTGCCGCGCTGGGAGGACGTTAATGAAACTGCCGAACAATAAACCCACATAAGAAACCAAGAACTCGCCCTCCATCATTCTATAGTTATAACGTGATTGGGCAGGTATGCTTTTTTATATTGTGGAGGACCTGAGTCCGCCTGAATTTCGGGAGATTTTCGGGAGAAAATTTGTCCCGGGAGGTTTTCGGGAGAGGCGCTGAATTTCGGGAGTCTCCCGGAAAATCCGGGAGGGTTGGCAAGTATGCCAAAGACTATAAAAATGGGAGCCATTACCTCCCTGCTTGGCACTCAGCATCAAGGGTTGGAATTGGGGGTTAAATCACCAAAAATGATTCCCGGGCGTGGCCACCGCTGCCGCTCACTGCTCCCCTCACCTCCCAGGGGGTGAACAAGAGGATGGGTCAAAGGCAGAGGACATATTTCACCACACCTAGTGTGTGCGTGACAATCATTGGTACTTTAACTTTATATTGACGTACATTGGATTGCTTTTAGCATCTTTAATGTACAAACATATCAAAGAGCCCCCCCTCCCCCATCACTAAATATGTGACCGTGGCTCGAAAACAATTAAGGACCGCCCTGATTTAAGATGTCAATTTGTATGACAAATTATGTGGATTAATACAATCCTTTCATTAGTCTGCCGACATATGTATTTATAGGAGTATTGTGGTTTTCTTGCCATGTAGTTGATGTCCCTAGATTCTGAGGAAACATGACAGATAAATAAATCTTGTGTGTCCTAATGTACCTACCTGTCTGTCATAGTGGCTGTTGGTGCCCACGTCTTCGTCCTCTGAGGTTGGTCCACCATCTTCCTGGCCTGTAGTGGCTCCACTGATGGCACTAACTGGGCGGCTTGGAGGAACAGCGGCCACCGCACACACTTTGTAGGCTTCAGTATAGGCGCTGCAGAGAGGAGGAGGGGGAAAAACAAGCCTGATTAAAGCGCGGCCTGGGAGACACTCCTTTTTTTTTTTATTGGCCTGCAATTCATTTAGAAATAAAATTAAACCAACATGAAAAAAAACAACCAAAAATAGAACAAAAAAATGCTGAAATGGCCAACAGAATCAACACAGCCATTCATAAACAAGCATTTGGTGAGAGAGGCAAGGAAAAACTCCCTCGAGGGACGAAACCTTAAACAGAACCTGGGCTCTGTGGGACTGCCCTCGGTCTTGACTGCATGGGTCAACATAGAGTGACATTACATAAGGTATGGTGTCCAAACAGCTCCATTTGTCTTTCATCTGACATCACATGGACAAAGATGAGACCTTATGGAGGAAAGTTCTGTGGTCAGATGAAACAAAAATTTTGCAGTTTGGCCACAATACCCAGCAATATGTTTGGAGGAGAAAAGGTGAGGCCTTTAATCCCAGGAGCACCATTCCTACCGTCAAGCATGGTGGTGGTAGTATTATGCTCTGGGCCTGTTTTGCTGCCAATGGAACTGCTGCTTTACAGAGAGTAAATGGGACAAGGAAAAAGGAGGATTACCTCCAAATTCTTCAGGACAAGCTAAAATCATCAGCCCGGAGGTTGGGTCTTGGGCACAGTTGGGTTGTTCCAACAGGACAATGACCCCAAATACACGTCAAAAGTGGTAAAGGAATGGCTAAATCAGGCTAGAATGAAGGTTTTAGAATGGCCTTCCCAAAAGTCCTGACTTAAACGTGTGGACAATGCTGAAGAAACAAGTCCATGTCAGAAAACCAACACATTTAGCTGAACTGCACCAATTTTGTCAAGAGGAGTGGTCAAAAATTCAAGCAGAAGCTACCAAAAGTGCCTTATTGCAGGTAAACTTGCCAAGGGACATGTAAGCAAATATTAACATTGCTGTATGTATACTTTTGACCCAGCACATTTGCTCACATTTGGAGGTAGTTCTCCTTTTTCATTGTCCCATTTACTCTCTGTAAAGCACCAGTTCCATTGGCAGCAAAACAGGTCCAGAGCATAATACTACCACCACCATGCTTGACGGTAGGCATAGTGTTTCTGGGATTAAAGGCCTCACTTTTTCTCCTCCAAACATATTGCTGGGTATTGTGGCCAAACAGCTCAATTTATGTTACATGGACAAAGATAAGACCTTCTGGAGGAAAGTTCTGTGGTCAGATGAAACAAAAATTGAGCACAATACCCAGCAATATGTTTGGAGTAGAAAAGGAACACCAAATCTACCGTCAAGCATGGTGGTGGTAGTATTATGCTCTGGGCCTGTTTTGCTGCCAATGGAACTGGTGCTTTACAGAGAGTAAATGGGACAATGGAAAAGGAGGATTACCTCCAAATTCTTGCCTCGAAAGAAAATAATGTTTGCCTTGGTGCCCTAAAATATGAGCCCTCCTTTAAGGCAACACTTGCCTTGACCTTAAAAAGTAAAAATTCGAAATATATATATAAATATATATATATATATATATATATTTTTCCATTGGCAGCAAAACAGGTCCAGAGCATAATACTACCTCCACCATGCTTGACGGTAGGTCTGGTGTTCCTGGGATTAAAGGCCTCACCTTTTCTCCTCCAAACATATTGCTGGGTATTGTGGCCAAACAGCTCCATTTTTGTTTCATCTGACATCCCATGGACAAAGACAAGACCTTCTGGAGGAAAAAATAAGGTCACATTGTCATAATAAATTCATAAATGAAGCATACTTGTGACCAACAAGTATGTGCTCCAATCACTCTATCACAAAAAAATAAGAAATGTAGAAATTATTGGAAACTCAAGACATCCATGACATGATGTTCTTTACAAGTGTATGTCAACTTTTGACCACGACTCTATAACATTTTTAAAAAGCCTTTTTTTTTTACAAAATATTCATGTAGCCCCACACCCTTTTGTCTTTTTAGTACGCTGCACTATCTGCCCAAAAGGCCTCCTCACATCGTGCCCATTGAAGTGTCCTGCGGGCGTACGTGACGCCAGCACGCCCGAGCTTCTAATTTGCCGCTAAATCAGTTTCATTAGCCGCCCGAGTCCACGTTGAAATATTCCTACAGTAAACATTGCAGCAGCCAGTGAAAGACTGCAGCTTTAGGAGGACCGATAAAGTCACCCCAGGTGGGCCTGCTGGGACTTTAGGTCTCAACATATGTGCTGATTGGCCTGAAGTGGAGACTGTATGCAAATAGGAACGTCTCTACTTTATGGCCCTGATCCGAGCACGAGTTGACTGAACCCTGCTGACATGCAAACGAGTCACACACCAACCACATATGTTATATGTTCTGTACACCGCCCTCATTAGAGCAGCAGGGAGCATTACTGACATTTTCTCAAAGATAAACCCGCGATGCACACGATCCTTTATAATGCTGACTCTGCACATGTAGGAAAAACACTGTAATACAAGCTTTAAAGGGGAACTGGACTTTTTCTGGGGAATTTTGCCTATCGTTCACAATCGTTATGAGAGACAAGAAGACAGATGTTGTAGATTCCTAATGAAGCCTTTAGCTTGACGCTCCTCTACTTTCTCATGGCTCCGCTTGCTTCGGCTACAACAAACAAACTCCAGACGCTCCTCTTCGTTTTGTATCGTTTACTTGTCACTTAATTATTCAAAAACGTAAAACAATAACGATGTGGGGCAAAATAAAGAGAGTTTGTTACAGTAGGTGTTAGAAAAAGCAAGACTAAGAAAAAGTAAGAGTGAGAAAAAGTAAGAGTGAGGTCAAAAAACTGTGTGGCTCAATTCCCCCGCACCTGACTGTTATTACCCATAATGCACTCTCAGGCCCGGCCCTAACCAATCTGGCGCCCTAGGCAAGATTTTAGGTGGCGCCCCCCCACATCGGCAGTGAAGTGTATATACTCACAAGAAACCGAATAGCTTTGTCTTTGACCTTTTTTTTTTTACTTACAACTATACCTAATATACAAAGGGGTGGAAAAGTGACTATTACCTGCAGGGCAAACATAGCTAACCAGAAGGCAATAACAATGTAAACAAAAAACACCTGCTTAAAAGATCTAATACAAATGTCCCTGAAAAATGTAAGGTGGGAGTACTGTAATTACCTAACGTTACATTATTATTTTCCATAACAATTTAGCCCCCTCAACAATATTAACCCGACGTTAAAACAGAACTAGCTATTTATTGATTAGCAATTGCCGAATCATGTGACATTAGCTTAATGCTAAAAAGCCGGGTTACTATCACATTCTGTAACAGACAAATAATTTCATGTTCGGCTCACCTACCTGCTACCTCTGTCTTTTCTCGTTTCTCCTCCTCTTCTTTTCTCTTTTTTCTTCCCTGGGCACCTGACAGTTTTGGCCGTTTTGACATCTTGTGTTGATTTTTTGATGTGGTGACGTCCAAAAAGAGTCATGATACGGGAAGGGAGGGGGCGCACCGTGCGGGGGGAGGGGGGGGGGGCGTAATGTTGTAACAAATAATATTTCTATTAAATAGGCTTTACTTTGCATTTTAATTAACGTGGGATTATTTTTTGTATTTAGAAATAATAGTACCAACTTTTTTTTTTTCTTTTTTTTTCTCCAACATTTGTGGCACTGGCGTGGCGCCCCCTGATGGACGGCGCCCTTAGCATTTGCCTATACGGCCTATGCCACGGGCCGGCCCTGTGCACTCTGTCCAAAAACCAACCAACCACACAGATCCTTCCGCCATACATTCAATCAAACAGTTACGTCATCAAATTTAGACAAATGTAATAATTACAAATAAAGTGTACCTTATAATTATTCTAAGCATGCAAATATATACATTTTCGTATTATGCAAATAAAGTAAATAGTCCCATTTTGGCTGAATAAACATAAAGCACCTTCCATAAAAAGGTAAATTAACTTAAACAGCATTTAGGCTCCTACAGATGTATTGGTTTTAATGCATTCTAACTCATGAATAAACGTTAGGGGGTGTAACGGTACGTGTATTTGTGTTGAACCGTTTCGGTACGGGGGTTCCGGTTCGGTTCGGAGGTGTACCGAACGAGTTTCCACACGGACATATTAAGTAGCGTAACGCACGTTTTGTAAACAATGCACACCGAGGCACAACACACGGCATGTTAGCAGCTAACGGGCTAGGATAGACTGACCATACGTCCTCTTTTCACCGGACATGTCCTCTTTTGCGGAGCTGTTAGGGCGGAGTTTCTTAAATGCCTCAAATGTCCGGCATTTTGAGTTAGATTTTTTTTGGTTTTACTTTTTTTTAAATCGTTTTTAATCATATTTATTTTTATATTGGTTTTATATTTATTTGTTGTTTTTATTCAGTCATTGGTGGAGCTAAGGATAATATTTGAATATTGTTTTTAGTATTGTTATTAATATTGTTTTTAATATTGTTGTGCAGCACTTTGGAAACATTTTTGTTGTTTAAATGTGCTATATAAATAAAGTGGATTGGATTAGATTAGGGTTGGGTGCATTTTCAATGTACGTTCAGGGTTAAGAAGGGGTTAAAAACAAAACAAATTGTGCGCGCAGCAGCATTGGTGAGGGAGGGGCAGAGACAGAGAGAGAGAGAGAGTTATGATAAACGCGCATGCGTCGCAAGGCTCTGCTTTTTATCCATAGATTTATCACATTTAATTTTGTGTGAATGTGAGTGTGAATGATGTCTGTCTATCTGTGTTGGCCCTGCGATGAGGTGGCGACTTGTCCAGGGTGTACCCCGCCTTCCCCCCGCTACCCCGAAGGGAATAAGCGGTAGAAAATGGATGGATGGAATTTTTTATTATCTATAGCAGGGGTGTCAAAAGTGTGCCCCGGAGGCCATTTGCGCCCCACAGCTAATGTTTTAAAGCAGTGGTCCCCAACCACAGGGCCGCGGCCCGGTACCGGTCTGTGGATTGATTGGTACCGGGCCGCACAAGAAATAATTTTTTTTTTTTTTTTTTTTTTTTTTTGATTAAATCAACATAAAAAACACAAGATACACTTACAATTAGTGCACCAACCCCCAAAAAATCCCTCCCCCATTTACACTCATTCACACAAAAGGGTTGTTTCTTTCTGTTATTAATATTGTGGTTCCTACATTATATATCAATATATATCAATATAGTCTGCAGGGATACAGTCCGTAAGCACACATGATTGTATATTTTTATGACTACAAAATTAAAATAAAATAGAATAAAAAAATAAAAAAATAAAACACCCCCCCCCCCCCCCCCCACACACACGAACACACACACACACACACACCGGTCCGTGGGACTAATTTTCAAGCGTCGACCGGTCCGCAGTTACAAAAAGGATGGGGACCACTGCACACTCTAAAAATACTATTCAAATAAACAAAAACATAACAAAAGTGAAATAAAAAAGCTTAAAGGTGAAATGTAATTTAGAAAAAGTTGTATAGTTGACTAATAAAACAAAGCTGTTTTTTTTTCTTTCAAACTGGCATTGCTCAAAACATAATATTGAATCAAAATCAATGTTATTATGAATTATTGACCTATCCAAGGTTCCCATTACTTCACATCAAATATTCCACTAAGAAAAATATTTTTGGTGGAAGATTTTGCAAATTTGGTGAATAAATAACCCAAAAATTTACATTTTGTTGTTTTCTTACTGTACTGAAAATGAACCGAACCGTAACCTCTAAACCGAGGTACAGTATGTACCAAATCAAAATGTTTGTGTACCGTTACACCCCTAATAAACATAAATAAACATTAGCTTCCAGTGGAGGTCCTCCATCCAGCCCATAAAACCCTCTAAATAAGCATTCAAACACCAGTAACAATACTCCCTTTATATTTCGTAACCTGAATATTAACCAAGTATTTTTAGATATATGGTTAGTATAAATATCTACGGCTTTTCACACACACACAAGTGAATGCAAGGCATATTTGGTCAACAGGTCACACTGAGGGTGGCCGTATAAACAACTTTAACACTGTTACAAATATGCGCCACACTGTGAACCCACACCAAACAAGAATGACAAACACATTTCGGGAGAACATCCGCACCGTAACACAACATAAACACAACAGAACAAATACCCAGAACCCCTTGCAGCACTAACTCTTCCGGGACGCTACAATATACACCCCCCGTTACCCCCCACCTCAACCTCCTCATGCTCTCTCAGGGAGAGCATGTCCCATATTCCAAGCTGCTGTTTTGAGGCATGTTAAAAAAAATAATGCACTTTGTGACTTCAATAATAAATATGGCAGTGCCATGTTGGCACTTTTTTCCATAACTTGAGTTGATTTATTTTGGAAAACCTTGTTACATTGTTTAATGCATCCAGTGGGGCATCACAACAAAATTAGGCATAATAATGTGTTAATTCCATGACTGTATATATCGGTATCGGTAGAGTTGGACAATATCGGAATATCGGCAAAAAAGCCATTATCAAACATTTCTAGTTATGATAGTTTGCAGTGAGCAGTAATCAGTGATGTTGTTGAAAGAAAAAACAAGTTGTGATGCGTTTTTGCTTAAAATGATCAAAATATGTAAATATTAAATGCTGTTATGAAAGTTATTACATTACAGCTTGTATATAAAACATTGATGGAGGTTTTTGCATGTTCTTTAGAGCGCTTTATCGGTGGAATAGAGTGACTTTTTAAATCGCATTTATTTACTCGGAAATACAAACTATTCATTCTTATTCTGCTTGCTCTTCATGACTGAGGCTGTCTGCTCCACTGCCAGCATCAAAGTACACCACTTGTTTCCAAAGCAGCTGCTAAATTGCTCTTTTCAGGCTATTAAACACCTAAACTACACTAATGATTCTCTCCTACCTTAAAGCTCAAACAATGTACACAAAGACATCTTGCGCGCAACGAAGCACGTTGATTTAGGGATGAGACAGTGTCAAACTCCTTAGGGCCGCTTAAAACAGGATATACATATACATACATATATACATATATATATATATATATATATATACATATATTAGAGATGCGCGGATAGGCAATTATTTCATCCGCAACCGCATCACAAAAGTCGTCAACCATCCGCATCCACCCGAACCAACATTTTATCAAAACCGCACCCGCCCGTTGTTATATATCTAATATAGACGATGCAAGGCATTAGTGAGGTTATAAAGCTTTTGCCTGTTAAAGAAAGGAGACTGATCCAATGCAGCAGAGACATTCAATGCGTGCCACGCTGTTACGGCCCAGACGCACACCAGTGTGCAATCATCTGGGAGCCGCGCTGAGCGCACCTCCAAGCGCGCTCGCGCGCGCGCGTCACTCAATCTGCTGCAGGCAGCTGCGTTCCATCTTCAATCAACACACCCGGCACTGATGAGAGGGACGGCTACTTAAACAACCGCCACCAGAGATCCTCCTCCTGCCTCCCGACCACGCTTCCGCCCCTCAGGGGCGCCGAAAAGGGGGGGGTAAAGGAGACGGATTCTAGGGGCCCATGATGGAGGGGGGCCCAGAGAGGCCCCTAATGATGATGAAATTATAATACAGAAAAAATAATGACACTGTGTTGGGGGACCTGCAAAGATTCTTTTCATGGGGCCCAAAATCCCTAGCGGCGCCCCTGCGCCCCTGGACAAACCCTGCCTGCCTAGCCCTTGTCTGACAGCACCGCTCCTCTCAACACGCACCTCCAACACTTACGGTAAAACCCTCCAGTTAAATTCCACACATAGTCTGACACCCATTTCCTGTTTGGTTACATACACATCTAATATATATATATATATATATATATATATATATATATATATATATATAAATATATATATATATATATACATATATATATATAAAATTGATGGATGGATATATATATATTTTTGTGTGATAGAGTGATTGGAGCACATACTTGTTGGTCACAAAAAACATTCATGAAGTTTGCTTCTTTTATGAATTTATTATGGGTCTACTGAAAATGTGAGCAAATGTGCTGGGTCAAAAGTATACATACAGCAATGTTAATATTTGCTTACATGTCCCTTGGCAAGTTTACCTGCAATAAGGCGCTTTTGGTAGCCATCCACAAGCTTCTGCTTGAATTTTTGACCACTCCTCTTGACTAAATTGGTGCAGTTCAGCTAAATTTGTGGTTTTCTGACATGGACTTGTTTCTTCAGCATTGTCCACATGTTTAAGTCAGGACTTTGGGAAGGCCATTCTAAAACCTTCATTCTAGCCTGATTTAGCCATTCCTTTACCACTTTTGACGTGTGTTTGGGGTCATTGTCCTGTTGGAACACCCAACTGCGCCCAAGACCCAACCTCCGGGCTGATGATTTTAGCTTGTCTTGAAGAATTTGGAGATACCGTATTTTTCGGACTATAAGTCGCTCCGGAGTATAAGTCGCACCGGCTGAAAATGCATAATAAAGAAGGAAAAAAACATATATAAGTCGCATTTTTGGGGGAAACGTGTTTGATAAAAGCCAACAGCAAGAATAGACATTTGAAAGGCAATTTAAAATAAATAAAGAATAGTGCACAAGTGTACGTTATATGAGGCATAAATAACCAACTGGTATGTTAACGTAACATATTATGGTAAGAGTCATTCAAATAACTATAACATATAGAACATGCTATACGTTTACCAAACAATCTGTCACTCCTAATTGCTAAATCCCATGAAATCTTATACGTCTAGTCCAAAGGTCGGCAACCCAAAATGTTGAAAGAGCCATATTGGACCAAAAATACAAAAACAAATCTGTCTGGAGCCGCAAAAAATTAAAAGCCATATTACATGATAGTGTGTCATGAGATATACATTGAATTAAGAGGACTTAAAGGAAACTAAATGAGCTCAAATATAGCTACAAATGAGGCATAATGATGCATAATATTGCTAGCCTAAATAACATGTTAGCATCGATTAGCTTGCAGTCATGCAGTGATCAAACATGTCTGATTAGCACTCCACACAAGGCAATGACATCAACAAAACTCACCTTTGTGCGTTCACGCACAACGTTAAAAGTTTGGTGGACAAAATGAGACCGAAAAAGAAGTGGCATAAAACACGTCCTAGACCTAGAAAGTCGGAGAAAGTTATACACTACGGTGAGTTCAAGGACCGCCAAAATTAGTAGGACAAAACGGCGCTCGCCAAATACTCGAATCAGTGAAGCATGTTTAATATAAACAGTGTGCTTTATAACAATTAGGGAGGTTTGTGAAACCATATTAAAACAAAAAAAAGGTTTTTTTTCCCTTCATCATTTTCCATTTGTCATACATTTTTTTAAAAGCTCCAGAGAGCCACTAGGGCGGCGCTAAAGAGCCGCATGCGGCTCTAGAGCCGCGGGTTGCCGACCCCTGGTCTAGTCTCTTACGTGAATGAGATAAATAATATTTTTTGATATTTTACGCTAATGTGTTAATAATTGCACACATAAGTCGCTCCTGAGTATAAGTCGCACCCCCGGCCAAACTATGAAACAAAACTGCGACTTATAGTCCGAAAAATACGGTAATCCTCCTTTTTCATTGTCCCATTTACTCTCTGTAAAACACCAGTTCCATTGGCAGCAAAACAGGCCCAGAGTATAATACTACCACCACCATGCTTGACGGTAGGCATAGTGTTCCTGGGATTAAAGGCCTCACCTTTTCTCCTTTAAACATATTGCTGGGTATTGTGGCCAAACAGCTCCATTTTTGTTTCATCTGACATCACACAAAGATAAGACCTTCTGGAGGAAAGTTCTGTGGTCAGATGAAACAAAAATTGAGCTGGTTGAATCAGGCTGGAATGAAGGTTTTAGAATGGCCTTCCCAAAGTCCCGACTTAAACGTGTGGACAATGCTGAAGAAACAAGTCCATGTCAGAAAACCAACACATTTAGCTGAACTGCACCAATTTTGTGGTCAAAAATTCAAGCAGAAGCTTGTGGATGGTGTCAGAGGCAGATATTTACATATATCCGAATTTAAGTGTTACTTCTTTTATTTTATAATCATATTACAGAACAGCTAGTGTTTTTCTTCCAATTGTGGTCTTTTGGTTGTCTGCAAATACTGTCTGCTTAACCTTGAATATGGAATGTAAGAAAGAGAGATACTCCTTCTTTTATCTCTCCTCATGTCCAGGTGCGGAGGACAGTGGGCATGTGTTTGGGCTAAAAAGACAAGACAGCGTGGGTGGGAGGGAGAGACTTGAGAGAATAGAAGGTTTCCATTTTTTGGAGGGCAGACCATCTTGGCGGCGCGATTGAATGTTCTATGCTGGACTGGTCTCAATGTATATATGCAAAGCTTTGCAAATATATTACAAAATACCTATTCTGTCTCTGGTGGTTTTTCTACTCAGCTTTAAGTGTCGTAAAGAGCTTGGGAGCGACTTGAATTCCCTGGGAAGAACAACTGGTCCAAAAGCATCAATGGCTATCAAAAGTGCTTTATTGCAGGTAAACTTGATTGATTGATTGAATTATTTATTTCAAACCTGCACAGTACAACACACACTTTTTTTTTTTTTAAACATTTTGGCAGGGACATTTATGCAAGGCTTGAAAAGGGGTTGGATGAAGCAAATGCTTATAATATCCCAACCCCTCTCACTCATTCCACATTTAACATAAACAATATAATACAAGAACAATACAAACAAAAACAAGAAAAGCTCCTGTACACTAACAATACAATAGTACCACTGTTACTATAAAACAAGACAAGACGAGACAAAACACACACACACACACACACACACACACACACACACACACACACACACACACACACACACACACACACACACACACACACACACACACACACACACACACACACACACACACACACACACATACACACACACACACAGGCCCAAACACTCTCTGACCATACACCTCTCTCCCATCGCTCTGTGCTTAGGGCATCACTCTCTTTCCTCCTCGTACTTCTTCAGTACTTCTTTTTTAAACAGTCTTTTAAATGTAATCATGTTAGAACAGGTTTTTAACTCGTCCCCTAAGTTGTTCCACAGACTGACTCCACGCACTGAAATGCACATTGATTTTAAAGTTGTTCTAAATTTAGGCAAATATAATTTGTTGTTTCCTCTTAGACTGTAACTATGATGAGCATCTCTATCCTGGAATAGGTTTTGTATATTGGATGGTAGAGAGTTTTGGGATGCCCTAAACATAATTTGAGCAGTTTTAAAATTGATCACATCGTGCAGTTTAAGTTGCTTTAACTCCATGAATAGTGGATTTGAATGATGTAAGTAGTGAACATTGGACACAATCCTAATGGCCTTTTTCTGCAGAGTGACTAAAGGCTGTAGATGGGATTTATAACAATTTCCCCAGACTTCAACACAATAGTTTAGATATGACATAATAAATGAATGATACAATAAAAGCAGAGCATTGGTGTTCAATAAATGACATGATCTCCTCATCATTCCAACACATTTAGCAACTTTTGTCCTCAGGTAATTTATATGAGGCTTCCATGATATATTTTCATCTATTACCACTCCTAAGAATGAATTTTGTTGAACATATTCTATTGGTGTATCATCAATAACAATCCTGATGGGTATTTCACTTTTGCGATTGCTAAAGAGCATGATTTTGGTCTTCTTTAAATTGAGAGACAATTTGTTGGTATTAAACCAAGTTTTTAACTTGATCATCTCCTCAGTTACAGAGGCCAGAAGTTGCTTAACGTCGTCACCTGCACATGTAATGGTTGTGTCGTCAGCAAAGAGGATGAACTTCAGCAGTGTTGATACTTTACATATTTCATTGATATACATTATAAATAGTGTGGGTCCCAGTATCGACCCCTGGGGGACTCCACAGGTTATGTTCATGAGTGTAGATTGATGTTGGTCGATCTGAACAATCTGCTGTCTCTCATTCAAGTAGCTCTTCAGCCATTTCCCTGCCACTCCCCTTATGCCATAGTTTTCCAGTTTGTTTACCAAAATCTGGTGATCAATGGTATCGAAAGCCTTTTGCAGGTCAATAAAAATTCCTAAAACAAATTTGTTTTTCTCGATACCATTAGTAATGTTCTCTATTAGATCACTTAGAGCTAATGAAGTTGACCTATTTTGTCGGAACCCATATTGACAATCAGATAATAATGTGTGTTTTTCAATGAAGCCACGAAGTCTATTATCAAATAATTTTTCCAAAATTTTTGACAACTGTGGCAGAAGGGAGACGGGCCGGTAATTTGTGAAGTGGTGTTTGTCTCCAGATTTGAAGATGGGGATGACTTTTGAGAGTTTCATTTGTGAAGGAAATTGTCCAAGTTGAAAAGATAAATTGCAGATGTATGTGAATGGTTTGATGATTTCTTCCGCTACATTCCGGACCGTCCTCATGTCGAGGTCATAAATGTCACGTGATGTTTTGTTCTTGCTTTTATGAATAATCTCTAAAACTTCCTTTTCGACAGTCGGAGTAAGGAACATCGAGTAAGGATTTTTTCCAATAAGTTCCATAGGCTGTACATCATTAATTGGGATTTTTTTTGCCAGCTCAGGCCCAACTTTAACAAAAAACATATTGAAGCCGTCAGCAATCATCTTCTTGTCACTTATGATTTGGTCGTTCTCAACAAAAAACTCTGGATAACAAGGACTGTTTGAACCATGCCCAATAATTGTATTTAATACCTTCCAAATTCCCTTTATATCACTTTTCTTTTGGATTAATAGTTTGGTGGTGTATTCTTTTCTGCTTGCTCTTAATATGCTGGTTAATCTATTTTTATATGTTTTGTACTTTTGTTCTGTTTCTATGGTTTGATGCCTAAAAAAAGTCCTATATAAATAATTTTTCTTTTTGCAAGCGTTCGCAAGCCCTTTAGTTATCCATGGAGTTTTTGTGGAGTTAGTTATAGTGCATTTTTTGATGGGGCAGTGTGTATCATAAAGTGAGAAAAAAATGTCATGAAATAAATTATAAGCTGCATTTATATCTGACGTTTGAAAAACAGAATCCCAGTTGTGTTTTGCTAAATCATTCTTTAGTGCTGTTAATGATCTTTCTGTTGTGTCTCTACGATAATATTCACTATTTACAGGTTTGGATGTTTTGCAGTTAATATTATACACCATGAACACGGGTAAATGATCACTGACGTCACTCACTAACAAGCCTCCAGTTACAGTCTGATCTACAATGTTACAAAATATGTTGTCAATAAGTGTCGTGCTGTGTGTTGTGATTCTAGTGGGTCGTGTGATCAGTGGGAATAAGCCCATGGAGAACATGGTGTCAATAAATTTTGCTGTGTGTTTGTGTTTATTAGGATTCAAAAGGTTGATATTAAAGTCACCACATACTATATATTTTTTGTTTCTCTTAAATAATATTTCCATCCATTCATTAAATATTTTTAAGTCGGATCCTGGTGTTCTATAAATGCAGCTTACAATAATGTGTTTCCTATTTGAAAATGATAATTCTACAGTGACGCATTCGAAGAGTTCCTCAACAGTTAAACACATATCAGTTACAATACTACAGCTGATATTTTTGTCCACATACAGAGCCACACCTCCTCCTCTCTTATTTTTACGGTTGGTGCAAAACATTTCATACCCATTTAATTCAAACTCATTACTTGTATTCTCATTCATCCATGTCTCTGAAATACCTATAATATTAAATGGAGATTTGAACTGATTCAAATAGTCCTGGATATCATCAAAATGAGAGTATAGACTCCTGCTATTAAAATGTACTAGAGATATGTTTTTATCTTGCATAAATGTTTTATCAAATGTGACGTCAGTATAATATAAACAATCATTGTTGGTGTTTTGAGGAGCATTTCTATCTGGATCCATTTCGCTCATAAATCTTTGTGATTTGTAGTTGATGTGGTCTGAGAAACTGATCGATTCCAAATTGTGGGAGTTTATCAAATCTTCATTCTCCTCTATTTCAGAGGAGAATTCACTATCAGAACTATCCATATAGTGTTATTTCAGAAACATGAAAGGAAGAAGAGGGTGTGTGATCATGGTCAGATAAATCATTCCTCTGTTCATGAAACATGAACAAGAGAAGAGGGCATATGGTCAAAGACTGTGGGCCACAGACACACAACACAAACATGCACACAACTGGACCATTCAAGCAAACACATAAACAATCTCTCATCCACACACACACAAACATACACTCGTACACTGCAGGCAATAAAATAAACATGGAAAACAAAAAAACAAAACAAAACAAAAAGCTCCCCCCAAGAGCTACTAAATATCCAATTGCAAAAGTAAAAAACTAAAGAAGTAATATTAACAAAAATATGCACACACATACACATACACATATACACATATATATATACACATGCATATCATACATGCATGAGGTGTGGAAAGTATCACATATTTAATATGGAACAACTTTAAAATGCAAAAATAGTTTCCTAAATAATTCCCATTCATCACACCATATGCATAGTTAGGTTCGGATATCAAATAGAAACAAAATAAAAATAAAACTCTTATGTATCTTCTGTGTACAAAATAATATTGTGGTTTAGTGAAAAACAGAAAAAAGAAAAAACAGTCACGTGGCAACATGACGCGTCAACAACCCAGGAAGTAAACAGATCCATGCCTGTCTCCTGCTCAGATAAGCACTGCGATGAAAAAGTCTTATTGAAGAAAAATCTAACAAAAATAGTCTTACCAAGTGTCGTATGTCCATGTCTCTGTGTGAGTACCCCCAAGTTCAGTGGAGTTTACGAGGCTGCGGAGATGAACTTTTCAGCCTCTGCTGGGTTGTCAAAAAAGTGTTGTTGGGAGCCTTTGGAGAGTTTGATAGTTGCTGGATAAATGAGAAAGGCTTCAAAACCAGCTTTCCGAGCGCTGTACATAGTGGAGTAGCAGGGTCGTCTCAGCTTGGCCGTCGCGTCACTGTAGTCCGGGGCAAAGCGAACGGAGTTACCGGAGAGCTGAAGAGGAACTTTCCTAGCCTCCTTCAGGATGCGGTCCCTATCCGTGTACCGTACCTCAGACACTTAACAATCATCGCCCTGGGACGGGGAGATTGTCGCGGGGGGCCGATGCGATGGGCCCGCATGAGCTCCATTGCTGTATGTATACTTTTGACCCAGCACATTTGCTCACATTTTCAGTAGACCCATAATAAATTCATAAAAGAAGCAAACTTCATGAATGTTTTTTGTGACCAACAAGTATGTGCTCCAATCACTCTATCACAAAAAAATAAGAGTTGTAGAAATGATTGGAAACTCAAGACATGACATTATGTTCTTTACAAGTGGATGTACACTTTTGATCACGACTGTACCTGCGACTTATAGTCAGGTGTGGCTAATATATGGGGAAACTTTTTTTTTTTTCAAAATTTCAGTGGGTGCAGCTAATAAACCGGTGCGCTCTATAGTCCGGAAAATACGGTCGTTGAAATATTGTGTTCATGCATTAACAAATGAAGAAATGTGATCGATATCGGAGACAGGAGCATGAAACCTTAATCATAACATCCCAAAACCCAAGGTACAAATGCCTTTTTGTGCATCAGCGCACGTGGTGCTACCAAGGACTGTTTGGAAGGGGAGTAGCGAGGTGGTGTAGCGTACGCAGAAACATAATCCAGGTCTATGTCATCTCAAAAGGTTAGGGTTAGGGTTATCAACCACACTCACCTTTCTTCTTCCTGCACAGGTGACTTGGTCTTGCGCTGAAACCCAGGAAGACTGCTCATGTCCACGTAACCATCCGTCTCGTTGGCGGACGCCAGAACCCTCGGCGGACGCTCAAAGAAGTCCCCCATCGCCCGCTGCCGCAGGGGCCTCCACTGCGAGACGTGGACGTTCTCGTAGTCCGAGTTGACAGCGGGCACGTTCTCATAGTCGGAGTTGTCGGCGTTGGGGAAGGAGATGGAGCGGGGCTTGGTGAGGGGGAGCGGTGAGAGGGGCACACGGGAGCGGTCCTCGAAGGACTCCACCCGCACCACGCTACGATTGAGGAAGGCCACCGAGCTTCCCATTCTTTGCGGGCAGAACAAGAAGGCGGGTGTCGGCTCAGGCAATGCTTGAGACCGGCATGTGGCGCGCGAGTGAAGATGTGGAGAATTGGCCGGGTCCAACAGCCTGCTGCGCGTCGGGCGGCTGGACTCCGTCGAGGACTCCGATGACGGCGAGTCCGCGACGGCGGGCTTGCTCTCCGCTTTCCGCCGGAACTTTAGCATCAGGAAGCGCTTGATGGAGGATTTCTTCTTTCGGTTCTTCTCGGAGGGGTCCGCGTCGGCGAGGAGCGAGGGCGTGCTCTTGGCCATGGGCCTCTTGGTGATGGAGGCCAGCTCGAAAGGCGGAGGGATGTCCACCGCAGACGAGGGCGTGGACAGACCGCTGGAGGACAGAGGGGAACATCTGGAGGAACTACCAGATGGGGACGCTCGGGTGTCTCTGTGGAGTTGGGGTGAGGGTGGGTAGAGAGCCAAGTAGGGAGCTTTGGAGTGGTTCTTCACCACGGGTCTGCTCCCCCAGGCTCCGTGAAGCAGGTTGCCCCCGGTCTCACTGCCTAGGTGGTGCGACAGCGAGCGGGAACGCATTCCCGTGGTCCTCCGGTTCAGAGGGAAGACATTTTCCCCCTCTGAGCTATCGTCGCCTGGATCTTCGTAAAGATGATCGGCGTAGTTCTTCAGGCGGTATTCCGAGGTCTGGGAGTTGCAGATCGGCCTGAACTTGGGCTGACAGTAGAAATGCTTCAATGCTTGGTGATCTTCACTCCCGCCGCATCCCGGTGGACCTTTGCCGCCGGGATGTTTCCCCACTAAAACACCGGCGTGAAAACGCTTCTGTGGGGACAGAGGACTTCCTGGGACTCTGTGAGAACTCGGGATTAGGTCTTCATTGACGATGTCCTCTGGAGCCACGTAATACGGTTGGGGGTTCGGACTGTCCTGCACGGCACGCCAGATCTGGTCCTGAATGCGGAGTACTTCTTCCTCCTTCTTCCAGGTGCTTCTACAAACGTCTCGATGGCCGTGTCCGCTGAGGAGATCTTCGCCGAGAGCCTCTGCCGCGTGGTCGTCCGTTTTTTCCGTCGTTTTTTTTCCGTCCACACTGTTGACAGAAATGTCCCCCATTGAGAGGCCGTCCGCGTCCGCCAACGCCTCGCCTGCGTCCTCGTCCATGTCCTCCGTCACGTCCGTGTTGTCCACCATCTCCACCCCGTCCTCAGAGTCCGTGGTCCACAGTGCATCCCGGGAGTCCGCTTCCTCCGTCAGTCTCCAGTCCTCGTCCATCTTCTGAAACATCTCTTCTTGGTCAGACTCGTCCCGGCTTAGACCGCTCGCTGCCACACCCTCAGTAGCGCATCCTTCCCAGAGGGCGTCCGGGCCGTGGAGCTTCAGGACAGGCTTGGGGGCCACACAGGGTTTGGGACCTCTGGCTGCCGACGCCAGCATCACAAATGTGGGCTTTGGAGCAACACAGGGCTTGTCTGCAGGAACAACAGGAAAGGGAAACGGTAAGATGCCTTAGAATAGATTATTTGTGAGGTCAGGGTGTAACTGGTCCAGTCAAGGCTGCACTCGTCAAGAAGGTACATTTCCACAAGGCTTGGAAGAACAAGAAATAATGCAAGGGATTTTCCTGAGCGGCTTCCTGTGATTGAAAGCAGAGAAGGGCATTTTTTTTGGAAGCATATATAGTGCATTTCAAGCACATACAGGGAATTTAAAGCAAATATTTTGCATTTAAAACATATAGTGCATTCAAAGCAAAGAAAGTGCTTTTAATAGTGCATTCCCAAAGCACACGTAGGGCATTTAAAGCACAGCTGGTGCATTTAAACCACAGATTGATTGATTGAAACTTTTATTAGTAGATTGCACAGTACATATTCCGTACAATTGACCACTAAATGGTAACACCCCAATAAGTTTTTCAACTTGTTTAAGTCGGGATCCACATTAATCAATTCATGGTGCATTTTAAGCTCATTGAGTGCATTTCAAGCACATATAGTGCATTTGGAGCACCGCTGGTGCATTTACAACACATATGGTGCATTTAAAGCACAGTTAGTGCATTTAAATCACATACAGTGCATTTAAAGCACAGCTGGTGCATTTAAAGCACATATATTGCATTTAAAACACATATGGTGCATTTAAAGCACAGGTAGTGCGTGTAAAGCACATATAGTGCATTTAAATCACAAGTAGTGCATTTAAAGCATAGCTGGTGCATTAAAAGCACAGCTGGTGCATTTAAAGCACACAGTGTTTTCATGGCACAAATAGTGCATTTAAAGCACAGCTAGTGCATTTAAAGCACATGTAGTGTTTTCAAAGCACATGTAGTGCGTTTAACGCACAGCTGGCGCATTTAAACCACAGATGGTGCATTTAAAGCACATAAAGTGCATTTAAAGCACATATACAGTAGTACATGTAAAGCACACATAGTGCATTCAAAGCACAGCTGGTGCATTTATTCCAAAGATGTTCAACTTAAAGCACATTAAGTGCATTTAAAGCACATACATCATAGTGCATTCAAAGCACAGCTGGTGCATTTAAACCACAGACGGTGCATTCAAAGCACATTAAGTGCATTGAAAGCACATATACAGTAGTAAAGCACGTATAGTGCATTTAAAGCACAGCCGGTGTATTTCAAGCACATATAGTGCATTTAAAGCACAGCTGGTGTATTTCAAGCACATAGTGCATTCAAAGCAAAAAATAGTGCATTTAAAGCACAGCTGGTGCATTTATTCCACAGATGTTCCACTTAAAGCACATTAAGTGCATTTAAAGCACATACAGCATAGTGCATTTCAAGCGCATGTACTGCATTCAAAGCACAGCTGGTGCATTTAAACCACAAATGGTGCATTCAAAGCACATATACAGTAGTGTATGTAAAGCACGTATAGTGCATTTAAAGCATATCTGGTGTATTTCAAGCACATATAGTGCATTTAAAACACAAATGTACACAACTTACTGCGTCATGCCCTTAAATGGTCATGACCTCTCGGTGAGTCAAAAACTCAAATCCCACCAATCCGTCCTAAGGTGAGTGTTTTCATGCCCACTATTGTCCTGTGACTAGTCTCACTTGATTGAACATTGTCCAACGTTCAACACTACAAAGTAATACAAGTGTGTGCTCTGATTCCTGCTGATACCACATCGGTTGATACCAAGACTCCAATATCGGTTTTGTATGGGAAGTGAAAAAGTGGAGTAAATATATTCTATTGTCATGTCTACTTTGGTGTGTAGAGGCGACTATGTGGGTGTGATAAGGTCAACATCATGTTAAAAAAACATATTTAGAAGGTTTTGAAGTGTCAAAAAGTCAGAATTTTTTCCAAGTGTCAAGAAATCAGGATTTTTTCTAAGGGTCAAAAAATCTGAATTTATTTTTAAGTGTCAAAAAATCTGGATTTTTTTCTAAATGTCAAAAATCGGGATTTTTTTCCAAGTGTCAGAAAATTGGGATTTTTTTCTAAGTGTCAAAAAGTCTGGATTTTATTTTGTCAAAAAGTCTAATTTTTTTCTAAGTGTCAAGAAGTCAGGATTTTTTCCAAGTGTCAAAAAATCTGGATTTTTTTGTCAAAAAATCAGAATTTTTTCTAAGTGTTAAAAAGTCTGGATTTTTTGTCAAAAAAATCTGAATTTTTTCTAAGTGTTAAAAAGTCTGGATTTTTTTCTAAGTGTAAAAAAGTCTGGGATTTTTCTAAGTGTCAAAAAGTCGGAATTGTTTCTAAGTGTCAAGAAGTCAGGATTTTTTCTAAGGGTCAAAAAATCTGAATTTTTTTTTTTAAGTGTCAAAAAATCTGGATTTTTTTGTCAGTGTCAAAAAGTTTGAATTTTTTATAAGTGTCAAAAAGTCTGGGATTTTTCTAAGTGTCAAAAAGTCGGGATTTTTTCCAAATGTCAAAATGTTTGAATTTTTTCCAAGTGTCAAAAAATGGGGATCTTTTTCTAAGTGTCAGAAAATCTGGATTTTTTTTCCAAGTGTCAAAAAAATCTACATTTTTTCCAAGTGTCAAAAAATCAGATTTTTTTTTTAAGTGTCAAAAAATCATGATTTTTTTTTATAAGTGTCAAAAAGTTAGGATTTTTTTGTCATAAAGTTTGGATATTTTTTTGTCAAAAAGTCAGAATTTTTTCCTAAGTGTCAAAAAATCAGGATTTTTTCCTAAGTTCAACAAGTTCTTTGAAGCCAGTCCATTTATAATGAATACTTCCTATTATTTATTGGCTTTTTGACAGTATGACAATGTCTGCTTTTACATGTCAATGAATGAGCATTTTTACTGACTAAATGATCATTTCATGCATATTTGTTTCAGTAGTTGAAATGAAAAAAGTGAACATGTCCAGTTCAAAACAAATACATCACATACTTTTACACTGCCTCCACATTTCCCCCCCCCTGAAATACATCATTATAAGACTCACCGGCGTTCATTTTGACGAGGCGAACGTCCTCGACATGTCGTCCACTGAGGCAGCTTTAGGAGGTGGAACATGTGGAAGAAGGTCGGAGGAAAGAATCCAGAACCCGGGAGGACTTCGTAGTCCGTGAGGTTGGTCCTGTGCGAGTAAAAGTCATGTTTGCCGTCCTCACATTTCCAACTCATCAGAGAAGAGACATGCAGCACTTCTCCTCCTGGACACACACTCTCTCTCTCTCTCTTTCTCTCTCTCTCTCACACACACACACACACACACACACACACACACACACATACATACATACAAAATACATTAAAACTACTAATTTCACAATAAAAACTGCATTTTTCATTTGAATGAATATTTACACACACATTATCACATCAACTCACTGTCACTTAAAAAAAAAGTAAAATAAATAACACTCTCACACACACACACACACACACACTAAAGCTACTAATTTCACAATAAAAACTCAATTTTTCATTTGAATTAATATTTGCACACATTATCATATCAACTCACTGTCACTTTAAAAAAAAAAAAGTGCAAGATTTAACTTCTTCCTTAAAGTCTTTTACCCCTCTTTGCTGATTGGCTGGGAGGGATCACATGACTTTCTAGCAACTATGCATTTAACCAGGGGGTGTTCAATGGAGTTCACATTGCTATGTTAGTGTTAAGTTCAAGTTAAAGTACCACTGATAGTCTCACACACTAGAAATAAACCTCTGCATTTGACCCGTCCCCTTGTAGCACCCCCTGGGAGGTGAGGGGAGCAGTGAGCAGCAGCGGTGGCCGCGCTCGGCAATCATTTTGGTGATTTAATCCCCACCAAATTCCAACCCCTGATGCTGAGTGCCAAGCAGGGTTGCATACGTTAAGCTCCAAAGTGGATAAAGAGCACTTTATCTAGGAGGCAGCTCATTAGCATTAAAGTGACAGGCACACAAAATGTGTCCATAGTAAGGCTTGTGGAACCTCTGATAAAATAATTTAAAAAAAAGTACAATTAGAAGTGATCCAACAACATTTGCCAGCTTTATTGTAGTATTTTTTATTTATTTTCGTTGTAAAAAAATTTTTAATTAAATAATACGTCAAAAAATTGCTGACTAAGGAGCTTTTTTTTTTTTTTTACCTTTTTGAATATTATCGTGAATGTGACTTTCCGCAGCGTGTTTTCGCACCAGGGAGAAATAAACAATATACACACACCTGACAAGCAGGGTGCATAACAGGAAGTCGCTCGCTGCAGCTTCCTGGCCGAGCCCGCTCCACATCCTGGTGGCCGTGACGCTCGCATGTAAACAATGTGTAAAGTAGACGTGAGTCACAGGCAATGAAGTCACTCACATTATTCTCCGCTTGGGTCAAACCTCCTCGGTTGAGGTCGTAGGGAGAAAAAAAACGATGCCAGGCTTGGAACAGCATTGTGGGTATTTTACCAGCTCATATCTTCATTGTGTGTGTTTAACATGTGTCTCACTTTGACATTTATAGCTTCACTTTTATTGTTACTTTTTAAGCCAAAATACATCCTTTCTCCCAATAGAATAGTACTTTTTTATTTCATTAGTACTGCAGTACTTTATTAGTACTGGTGTACAGTACAACCCTAGTGTGTACACTTTAATACATCTCAATTTGAAGTCTTAATAGATGGGGCCCCTGAAGTAAACACACTACAGGACTGCTTGTATCGCACATGATATCACACACAAGTAAACACGCTGCAGGACTGCTTGTATCGCACATGATATCACTCACAAGTAAACACGCTGCAGGACTGCTTGTATCGCACATGATATCACTCACAAGTAAACACGCTGCAGGACTGCTTGTATTGCACATGATATCACTCACAAGTAATCACGCTGCTTGCATCGCACATGATATCACTCACAAGTAAACACGCTGCAGGACTGCTTGTATCGCACATGATATCACTCACAAGTAAACACGCTGCAGGACTGCTTTTGTCGCACATGATATCACACACAAATAAACACGCTGCAGGACTGCTTTTGTCGCACATGATATCACACACAAGTAAACACGCTGCAGGGCTGCTTTTGTCGCACATGATATCACTCACAAGTAAACACGCTGCAGGACTGCTTGTATCGCACATGATATCACTCACAAGTAAACACGCTGCAGGACTCAATGTGTCACACATGATATCACACACAAATAAACACGCTGCAGGACTGCTTTTGTCGCACATGATATCACACACAAGTAAACAGGCTGCAGGACTGCTTTTGTCGCACATGATATCACACACAAATAAACACACTGCAGGACTGCTTGTATCGCACATGATATCACTCACAAGTAAACACGCTGCAGGACTCAATGTGTCACACATATCACACACAAATAAACACGCTGCAGGACTGCTTGTATCGCACATGATATCACTCACAAGTAAACACGCTGCAGGACTGCTTGTATCGCACATGATATCACTCACAAGTAAACACGCTGCAGGACTGCTTGTATCGCACATGATATCACTCACAAGTAAACACGCTGCAGGACTGCTTGCATCGCACATGATATCACTCACAAGTAAACACGCTGCAAGACTGCTTGTATCGCACATGATATCACTCACAAGTAAACACGCTGCAGGACTCAATGTGTCACACATGATATCACACACAAATAAACACGCTGCAGGACTGCTTTTGTCCCACATGATATCACACACAAGTAAACAGGCTGCAGGACTGCTTGTATTGCACATGATATCACTCACAAATAAACACGCTGCAGAACTGCTTGCATCGCACATGATATCACTCACAAGTAAACACGCTGCAGGACTCAATGTGTCACACATGATATTACACACAAATAAACACGCTGCAGGACTGCTTTTGTCGCACATGATATCACACACAAATAAACACGCTGCAGGACTGCTTTTGTCGCATATGATATCACTCACAAGTAAACACGCTGCAGGACTCAATGTGGCACACATGATATCACACAGAAATAAACACGCTGCAGGACTGCTTTTGTCGCACATGATATCACACACACAAGTAAACAGGCTGCAGGACTGCTTGTATTGCACATGATATCATTCACAAATAAACACGCTGCAGAACTGCTTGTATCGCACATGATATCACTCACAAGTAAACACGCTGCAGGACTGCTTGTATCGCACATGATATCACTCACAAGTAAACACGCTGCAGGACTGCTTGTATCGCACATGATATCACTCACAAGTAAACACGCTGCAGGACTGCTTGTATCACACATGATATCACTCACAAGTAAACACGCTGCAGGACTCAATGTGTCACACATATCACACACAAATAAACACGCTGCAGAACTGCTTGTATCGCACATGATATCACTCACAAGTAAACACGCTGCAAGACTGCTTGTATAGCACATGATATCACTCACAAGTAAACACGCTGCAGAACTGCTTGTATCACACATGATATCACTCACAAGTAAACACGCTGCAGGACTGCTTGTATTGCACATGATATCACTCACAAGTAAACACGCTGCAGGACTGCTTGCATCGCACATTATATCACTCACAAGTAAACACGCTGCAAGACTGCTTGTATCGCACATGATATCACTCACAAGTAAACACGCTGCAGGACTCAATGTGTCACACATGATATCACACACAAATAAACACGCTGCAGGACTGCTTTTGTCGCACATGATATCACACACAAGTAAACAGGCTGCAGGACTGCTTGTATTGCACATGATATCACTCACAAATAAACACGCTGCAGAACTGCTTGCATCGCACATGATATCACTCACAAGCAAACACGCTGCAGGACTCAATGTGTCACACATGATATCACACACAAATAAACACGCTGCAGGACTGCTTTTGTCGCACATGATATCACTCACAAGTAAACACGCTGCAGGACTGCTTGTATTGCACATGATATCATTCACAAATAAACACGCTGCAGAACTGCTTGTATCGCACATGATATCACTCACAAGTAAACACGCTGCAGGACTGCTTGTATCGCACATGATATCACTCACAAGTAAATACACTGCAGGACTGCTTGTATCGCACATGATATCACTCACAAGTAAACACGCTGCAGGACTGCTTGTATCGCACATGATATCACTCACAAGTAAACACGCTGCAGGACTCA
>NC_084550.2:60380000-60457500 GCF_033978685.3 Nerophis lumbriciformis | reverse complement strand
GAAGCGCTTCACCCGCCCCCGGAAGAAGAAGAAAAAACGCGCGGATATCACCGTACGTTTCATTTCCTGTTTACATCTGTAAAGACCACAAAATGGCTCCTAATAAGCGATCCGGTTCATAAAAAGACGCAATCTCTCCATCCGCACACGGATTACTACCGTATTTCACAGCAACTGATATTCCTGTGAACCGCACTGTGGAACGGGAGCACGTACGGTGAATATTCGCACCACAGGGAATGAAGTCATCCTTCACTGTGGTTCTAGCTTGCCATGCTAACTTCCACTCATGGTGATATTCAAAAGGAAGACCTTGCCAAAAGAGACCTTTCCAGCCGGCGTCATCATAAAAGCTAACTCGAAGGGATGGATGGATGAAGAAAAGATGAGCGAGTGGTTAAGGGAAGTTTACGCGAAGAGGCCGGGTGGCTTTTTTCACACAGCTCCGAAGGCGAACACACCTTCACTAAGACGGGCAGACAGCCTCGGACGACATACGCAAACATTTGCCAGTGGATCGTAAATGCTTGGGCAGATATTTCGGTCACAACTGTGGTCCGAGCTTTCCGGAAGGCAGGATTCACAGAACAACAGCGACACTGACTCCCGATGACTTCTACGAGACGGAACCGGCCATTTTGGATCCCGTATTCGCCCAACTTTTCAATTCGGACACCGAAGACGAAGAATTCGAAGGATTTACGAATGAAGAATAACTTCAGAAGGTGAGCGCTATGTTTATTTTGTGTGTTGTGACATTAACGTTAAAGCAACATTATGTTGCTATTGTTCTACACCATTTTGAATTTTACTATGTTTGTGATTGCACATTTGCGTACATTTTGGGACAGAGTTGTTAGAACGCTGGTTTTCAATATATTATTAAAGTTTGACTGAACTATCTGACTGTTTTTTTGACATTCACTTTAGCGCAGCGTTTTTTTGACATTCACTTTAGCGCAGCGTAGGCGCGGCTTTTAGTCCGGGGCGGCTTATTGGTGGACAAAATTATGAAATATGTAATTCATAGAAGGTGCGGCTAATAATCCGGTGCGCCTTATAGTGCGGAAAATACGGTAGTTTAGTTGGGAAATGTTGACTCAATTTAAAAGTCTGACATTTTCGACGATACTTTGTCGACATCATGTGGAGAGAGTGAGTAAATCAGGTCGATGACCTTTAATTATGTGTGGGTCTAAGTGGATTCAAACGCAGCATTTATTTATATGACCCAATGCAAACAACCTTCCCAAGTCATGCTCCCAAAAAAAAAATGAAAAAAAATCCATCTAACACAAAATAGTCACAAATAACCTGCTCACCAAACTTTGTGGATATTTTTTTTTTTTTTTAAAACACGTCCATGCACCATAGAAAATTCTAAATTACAAAGCATGATGGGGAAAATGCAAAACACTCTCTACACTTATCTATGTTAGGCACATTTTAGCTGCTTGATATCTCTGATTGATTATAATAATAGTAATCCAATTATATTAAATATACATACCATTATATTAATATATGTACTATATATGTACATGCTGTATATATATATATATATATATATATATATATATATATATACATACATACATACATACATACATGCATATATATGTATGTATATATATATACATATATATGTATATATACATACATGTACACATATACATATATATATATATATATACACATGTATATATATATATATATATATATATATATATATATATATATATATATATATATATATATATATATATATATATATATGTCTTAATAAGGTTATCCAAAAAATAGTGCTCGATACCGTAGTAGAGCGCAATATATGTATGTGTGGGAAAAAAAAATCACAAGACTATTTCATCTCTGAAATAGTCTTGTGATTTTTTTTTCCCCACACATACATATATATATACATACATATATATATACTGTATATATATATATATATATATACATACATATAAACACACATACTGTATATATATATATATATATATATATATATACATATATATGTATGTACAAACCCCGTTTCCATATGAGTTGGGAAATTGTGTTAGATGTAAATATAAACGGAATACAATGATTTGCAAATCATTTTTAACCCATATTCAGTTGAATATGCTACAAAGACAACATATTTGATGTTCAAACTGATAAACATTTTTTTTTTGCCAATAATCATTAACTTTAGAATTTGATGCCAGCAACACGTGACAAAGAAGTTGGGAAAGGTGGCAATAAATACTGATAAAGTTGAGGAATGCTCATCAAACACTTAATTGGAACATCCCACAGGTGAACAGGCTAATTGGGAACAGGTGGGTGCCATGATTGGGTATAAAAACAGCTTCCCAAAAAATGCTCAGTCTTTCACAAGAAAGGATGGGGCGAGGTACACCCCTTTGTCCACAACTGCGTGAGCAAATAGTCAAACAGTTCAAGAACAACGTTTCTCAAAGTGCAATTGCAAGAAATTTAGGGATTTCAACATCTACGTCCATAATATCATCAAAAGGTTCAGAGAATCTGGAGAAATCACTCCACGTAAGCGGCATGGCCGGAAACCAACATTGAATGACCGTGACCTTCAATCCCTCAGACGGCACTGTATCAAAAACCGACATCAATCTCTAAAGGATATCACCACATGGGCTCAGGAACACTTCAGAAAACTACTATCAGTAACTACAGTTGGTCGCTACATCTGTAAGTGCAAGTTAAAGCTCTACTATGCAAAGCGAAAGCCATTTATCAACAACATCCAGAAACCCGGGGCCCGAGATCATCTAAGATGGACTCATGCAAAGTGGAAAAGCGTTCTGTGGTCTGACGAGTCCACATTTCAAATTGTTTTTGGAAATATTCGACATTGTGTCATCCGGACCAAAGGGGAAGCGAACCATCCAGACGGTTATCGACGCAAAGTTGAAAAGGCAGCATCTGTGATGGTATGGGGGTGCATTAGTGCCCAAGACATGGGTAACTTACACATCTGTGAAGGCACCATTAATGCTGAAAGGTACATACAGGTTTTGGAACAACATATGCTGCCATCTAAGCGCCATCTTTTTCATGGCTTATTTCAGCAAGACAATGCCAAGCCACATTCAGCACGTGTTACAACAGCGTGGCTTCGTAAAAAAAGAGTGCGGGTACTTTCCTGGCCCGCCTGCAGTCCAGACCTGTCTCCCATCGAAAATGTGTGGCGCATTATGAAGCGTAAAATACGACAGTGTAGACGCCAGACTGTTGAACGACTGAAGCTCTACATAAAACAAGAATGGGAAAGAATTCCACTTTCGAAGCTTCAACAATTAGTTTCCTCAGTTCCCAATCGTTTATTGAGTGTTGTTAAAAGAAAAGGTGATGTAACACAGTGGTGAACATGCCCTTTCCCAACTACTTTGGCACGTGTTGCAGCCATGAAATTCTAAGTTAATGATTATTTGCAAAAAAAAAATTAAGTTTATGAGTTTGAACATCAAATATGTTGTCTTTGTAGCATATTCAACTGAATATGGGTTGAAAATGATTTGCAAATCATTGTATTCCGTTTATATTTACATCTAACACAATTTCCCAACTCATATGGAGACAGGGTTTGTATATATGTATACATACATATATACATACATATATACACAAACATATATATACACACACATATATATATATATATACATATATATATATATATATACACACATATATATATACACACATATATATATATATATATATATATATATATATATATATATATACACACACACACACACACACACGTACGTATATATATATATATATATATATATATATATATATATATATATATATATATATATATATATATATATATATATATATATATATGTGTAAAAGTTAAAAAGTTTTAAAGTTAAAACATAATGTCATGGCTGTCTTGAGTTTCCAATCATTTCTACAACTCTTATTTTTTTACATGCAGTCGGTTTTCGGCCCTCAACCAATATGTATTTAGCCATTTGGCTCCCAAGTCAAAAAGTCTCCCCCCCCCCCGTCCTAAGGGAAGCACCGTTTAAATCTCAGTTGGCGCAATGAGCTAACATTAGCTTATAGCTAGAGATGGACATACCGGTAACTCTGTTGTTACCATGGGAACGTAGAAAGTGAGTGTGAAGGACCGTGCTTTGATTGACGGACTTTGAGTGTTGTCATTTGTTTACACAATGTGGACTTCACTCATTTGCCATGGATAGTAAATCTATACGGCTATTCAAGCTGTACACGGACTACTCTAAAGTGCATCATATCTGCCGTGGTACAGGATTCCAATGAAACGTAAACAACTCCAAGGTTTGAAGTAAAAGATCCGACAGTGGCCGTGAGATCCGTGGTCATGGTTCAAGCTCAAACAAGGTCCTCAAGGGTGTTTAGAGTTTTAATTAAGCCTCTGGGCACTTTTACCACTCTGCACTTTAACGACCCAACTACGACGTAGAAAGTGGGAATCCAAGTCATCCATGTCAAACCAACATGTTTGGACTATTGGACGGCGGCCATGCTTGCCAAGCGGAGAGCAGCACAAGTCGTTTACAAGGCATCCGACGGAGACCAAAACCCATGATGAGCTTTTTGGCTCGATCGAGGATCCGTCCTTGGATTGCGAGGCACGGACATAAAAACAAGTGAAGGGGAGAAGGGAGTGCCGCGGGTCCCATTAAGGATAATAGGTCATTAAGACTCAACTGGTTAAATCACGCATGCCAGAGTGAGGCGCCAAAAAGCGCTTAGGAAACCGCCCCGGGATATTAAGAGATGGTCTCTTTGGGAAAAGCCAATCATTTTTGGATCAGGTTTGTGATGCTAATAGAATCTGGAAAGTGCTTTGAAGATCCTAACTATCCTAAAGTGCACCGCATCATTGTGAGACCTATTTTTGGTTACCTCCCTTCGCTAGGAGGGAGTCACTATATTATACCTCTCAGCAGGGTGCCATGCATCCACATCTAACCAAATACATTCATATTGTTCCTCTTGTATTTGTACTTTGGATCAGGCAGGTCTACCTCACCAAATGCCAGTGAGTTCCACATACCGCATTTGTCGGACAATAAGTCGCAGTTTTTTTTCATAGTTTGGCCGGGGGTGCGACTTATACTCAGGAGCGACGTATGTGTGAAATGATTAACACATTAGCGTAAAATATCAAATAATATTATTGATCTCATTCACATAAGAGACTAGACGTATAAACCCCGTTTCCATATGAGTTGGGAAATTGTGTTAGATGTAAATATAAACGGAATACAATGATTTGCAAATCATTTTCAACCCATATTCAGTTGAATGCACTACAAAGACAACATATTTGATGTTCACACTCATAAACTTTGTTTTTTTTTTGCAAATAATAATTAACTTAGAATTTCATGGCTGCAACAGGGGCCAAAGTAGTTGGGAAAGGGCATGTTCACCACTGTGTTACATGGCCTTTCCTTTTAACAACACTCAGTAAACGTTTGGGAACTGAGGAGACATTTTTGAAGCTTCTCAGGTGGAATTCTTTCCCATTCTTGCTTGATGTACAACTTAAGTTGTTCAACAGTCCGGGGGTCTCCGTTGTGGTATTTTAGGCTTCATAATGCGCCACACATTTTCAATAGGAGACAGGTCTGGACTACAGGCAGGCCAGTCTAGTACCCGCACTCTTTTACTATGAGCCACGTTGATGGAACACGTGGCTTGGCATTGTCATGCTGAAATAAGCAGGGGCGTCCATGGTAACGTTGCTTGGATGGCAACAAATGTTGCTCCAAAACCTGTATGTACCTTTCAGCATTAATGGCGCCTTCACAGATGTGTAAGTTACCCATGTCTTGGGCACTAATACACCCCCATACCATCACAAATGCTGGCTTTTCAACTTTGCGCCTAGAACAATCCGGATGGTTCTTTTCCTCTTTGGTCCGGAGGACACGACGTCCACAGTTTCCAAAAACAATTTGAAATGTGGACTCGTCAGACCACAGAACACTTTTCCACTTTGTATCAGTCCATCTTAGATGAGCTCAGGCCCAGCGAAGCCGACGGCGTTTCTGTGTGTTGTTGATAAACGGTTTTCGCCTTGCATAGGAGAGTTGTAACTTGCACTTAAAGATGTAGCGACCAACTGTAGTTACTGACAGTGGGTTTCTGAAGTGTTCCTGAGTCCATGTGGTGATATCCTTTACACACTGTCGCTTGTTGATGCAGTACAGCCTGAGGGATCGAAGGTCACGGGCTTAGCTGCTTACGTGCAGTGATTTCTCCAGATTCTCTGAACCCTTTGATGATATTACGGACTGTAGATGGTGAAATCCCTAAATTCCTTGCAATAGCTGGTTGAGAAAGGGTTTTCTTAAACTGTTCAACAATTTGCTCACGCATTTGTTGACAAAGTGGTGACCCTCGCCCCATCCTTGTTTGTGAATTTCATGGAATCTACTTTTATACCCAATCATGGCACCCACCTGTTCCCAATTTGCCTGTTCACCTGTGGGATGTTCCAAATAAGTTTTTGATGAGCATTCCTCAACTTTATCAGTATTTATTGCCACCTTTCCCAACTTATTTGTCACGTGTTGCTGGCATCAAATTCTAAAGTTAATGATTATTTGCAAAAAAAAAAAAAAGTTTATCAGTTTGAACATCAAGTATGTTGTCTTTGTAGCATATTCAACTGAATATGGGTTGAAAATGATTTGCAAATCATTGCATTCCGTTTATATTTACATCTAACACAATTTCCCAACTCATATGGAAACGGGGTTTGTATAAGATTTCATGGGATTTAGCGATTAGGAGTGACAGATTGTTTGGTAAATGTATAGCATGTTCTATATGTTATAGTTATTTGAATGACTCTTACCATAATATGTTATGTTAACATACCAGTTGGTTATTTATGCCTCATATAACGTACACTTATTCAGCCTGCTGTTCACTATTCTTTATTTATTTAAATTGCCTTTCAAATGTCTATTCTTGCTGTTGGCTTTTATCAAATACATTTCCCCAAAAAATGCCACTTATATATGTTTTTTTCCTTCTTTATAATGCATTTTCGGCCGGTGCGACTTATACTCCGGAGCGACTTATACTCCGGAGCGACTTATAGTCCGAAAAATACGGTACCCAACGTTCCCTCTAAGGTGCGCGCCTGCGCAATTGCGCACTGCTCAAGCGTCCTCTGCGCACAGCAAATATATGCCGCGCACCAAATCAAATCCCATCTGAATTCTAAACAAAATAAACACATTTATTCTGTGTAATTTTGCAATGCAAGCGGCACTAACGGTGTTCGTCAACACCGTTCAATTGAACACCGTTCAATTATTGTAACGTCTATCGAGATGCTTCGAGGACAGGAATTATATCGATCACTTTATTGAGCAAAACTGTTTATATTCGACCATAACCACACCAAAACATCAGTAAAAAACTTATATCTCGAAAAACTAGTCATTTTCTGCCGTACAAACCAGGCCAAAACCAACTTGTCATCTGTTACCAACACCCATACCACTAAGCCACTGGTGCGTTTATGGCCACACAAAAAGTCGGACAACTCAAACACCACACAAAGTTACACTATGACTCCTCGGTCATACGTGTGCTTATTCTACTGTCATTTATTATTAATGTTAATTTATTGATATTAATCATGGAATGCTGTTACTAGAGAAAGTTACAGGAATGCACACTTCATCCCATGCTTACATTTCATTGTGCAACATGAGGATGTTTAAAGGGGAACATTATCACAATTTCAGAAGGGTTAAAACCATTAAAAATCAGTTCCCAGTGGCTTATTTTATTTTTCTGAGTTTTTTTCAAAATTTTACCCATCACGCAATATCCCTAAAAAAAGCTTCAAAGTGCCTGATTTTAACCATCGTTATATACACCCGTCCATTTTCCTGTGACATCACATAGTGAAGCCAACACAAACAAACATGGCGCATAGAACAGCAAGCTATTAGCTCGGATTCAGACTCTGATTTCAGCGGCTTAAGCGATTCAACAGATTACGCATGTATTGAAACGGATGGTTGTAGTGTGGAGGCAGGTAGCGAAAACGAAATTAAAGAAGAAACTGAAGCTATTGAGCCATATCGGTTTGAACCGTATGCAAGCGAAACCGACACGACAGCCAGCGACACGGGAGAAAGCGAGGACGAATTCGGCGATCGCCTTCTAACCAACGATTGGTATGTGTTTGTTTGGCATTAAAGGAAACTAACAACTATGAACTAGGTTTACAGCATATGAAATACATTTGGCAACAACATGCACTTTGAGAGTGCAGACAGCCCAATTTTCATCAATTAATATATTCTGTAGACATACCCTCATCCGCGCTCTTTTCCTGAAAGCTGATCTGTCCAGTTTTGGAGTTGATGTCAGCAGGCCAGGGAAGCTAGGGTCGATATTCTTCTCTTGATCATCTTCGGTGGCATAAGGGACGGTGTGAGCCAAGACATCCAGGGGGTTTAGCTCGCTCGTCTGCGGGAACAAACTGCCGCCATTGCTTGCCATGCTACCGAGGGCCTTTGTCCCTGAATTGCTCACACACTCCGGCAGATTCAATGGGGGTCTGGCGGCAGATTTCTTTGACTTTATCGTTGGAAATGCATCTGCTTTGAGTGTCGCAGGATATCCACACATTCTTGCCATCTCTGTCGTAGCATAGCTTTCGTCGGTAAAGTGTGCGGAACAAACGTCCAATTTCTTGCCACTTTGGCATCTTTGGGCCACTGGTGCAACTTGAATCCGTCCCTGTTCGTGTTGTTACACCCTCCGACAACACACCGACGAGGCATGATGTCTCCAAGGTACGGAAACAGTCGAAAAAAACGGAAAATAACAGAGCTGATTTGACTCGGTGTTTGAGATAATGGCGGATTGCTTCCCGATGTGACGTCACGTTGTGACGTCATCGCTCCGAGAGCGAATATTAGAAAGGCGTTTAATTCGCCAAAATTCACCCATTTAGAGTTCGGAAATCGGTTAAAAAAATATATGGTCTTTTTTCTGCAACATCAAGGTATATATTGACGCTTACATAGGTCTGGTGATAATGTTCCCCTTTAAGGGGAACTAAATGCGATCTCTGAAAGGGGTACACATGATTTCCAAAGCAGGACTCCCACCCAGACATATTGTACAATACTAATCCATAGATTATGAAAAACAAGATTTCTTTTATTTTCATTACAAGTGGGCCAAATCACTAATATTAGAAAATGATCTCATGAAAATGACTCCTGTCATTTAAGTGTTATTATAAAAGATTGGTTTGAGACAGGTGTGCTGCTGGTGATGTTGCTCACATGTGCTCCACTGAATGCTCAGGTAGTTTTTGTGTTTGCTCACACACATGAACAATTAGAGGGAACATTGACGGTACCCTCATTTTTTTTGTAGCGGCCTCGCCACAGAAACACTTGTCCTTCGCCACGTCGCTGATACGTGTACAGGGGGAAGGAGAAGGCACAGACAGGAGGGATGTCGTTTAAGCTCTATGCTTATTTTATATATACATAATAAATGAAGTGTGTGTACTAATCCAAAATGTGTGCGGTGTGTGACTATGTCTAGAGATTAGCTGTAGGGGACAGCGTGGGGAAGTTGAGAGAGTGGCCGTGCCAGCAACCTGAGGGTTCCTGGTTCGATCCCCAGCTTCTACCAACCTAATCACGTCCGTTGTGTCCTTGAGCAAGACACTTCACCCTTGCTCCTGGTGGTTAGCGCCTTGCATGGCAGCTCCCGCCATCAGTGTGTGAATGGGTGAGTGTGGAAATAGTGTCAAAGCGCTTTGAGTACCTTATAGGCATACTTGCCAACCCTCCCGGATTTTCCGGGAGACTCCCGAAATTCAGCGCCTCTCCCGAAAACCTCCCGGGACAAATTTTCTCCCGAAAATCTCCCGAAATTCAGGCGGAGCTGGAGGCCACGCCCCCTCCAGCTCCATGCGGACCTGAGTGACGTGTTGACAGCCTGTTCTCACGTCTGCTTTCCCACAATATAAACAGCTAATGATGGAGGGCGAGTTCTTGGTTTCTTATGTGGGTTTATTGTTAGGCAGTTTCATTAACGTCCTCCCAGCGCGGTAACAACACACAACAACAGCAGTCAAGTTTTCGTCTACCGTAAAGCAGTTCGTCTGCCGTAAACAGCAATGTTGTGACACTTTTAAACAGGACAATACTGCCATCTACTGTACATGCATATGTGACCCACCCATAATGTGTCACATTGTTGTGTTGATTTATTTATTTTATTTTGTGGTTTGAATTCGTTTTTGGAGCTGTCATTACACATTTATCAGTATTCACATTGGTCAGTAGGAGGCAGTAGGGCGTTTCTTCCCAATTGAATGCTATCACCTGCAGACCGGAAGTGTCTTGTCATTCTGATGAGTGACCTGTCTGTGAACAATTGAAACGTCCTGTGTGCTTTTTAATCCTGTATAACAGGTTAGTTTTGGTGAATCAACTCACTGAATAATATCCATGTGATCTTTATAATGGTGGAGCCTAACTCTAAAGTGTTTGTGAGTTGTAGTTTGTATTTGTGAATGAATCCAGTGCACAGCTGCAGTAATCAATACAAAAAGGCGACGTGAGTGCGCAATGTTTATATAGGAACTTCTGATCCTAATTCAGACTCCCAAATTAGAGCTCCCGTTTTCTTATTGATTTTATAATGTATATTTGTATAATGTGTGTGTTCTGAAATAGTGACAGAGAATAGAACAAGGATGGGCAATTCAACCCTTAACTCAACAATGAGTAGATTAGTGTTATGTGTGTGTATATGTGTAAATAAATGAACACTGAAATTCAAGTATTTATTTTATTTATATATATATATATATATATATATATATGTAATAAAAAAAAAAAAAAAAAAAAAATATATATATATATATATATATATATATATATATATATATATATATATATATATAGCTAGAATTCACTGAAAGTCAAGTATTTCTTATATATATATATATATATATCTTAACCAAGCCCCTCTCCCCCCACCCCCCGAAATCGGAGGTCTCAAGGTTGGCAAGTATGCTTATAGGTAGAAAAGCGCTATACAAGTATTTACCAAGTATTTACCATAGTGTGTTGTACCGGTAGTGTTGAAAGAGAGGCGCGGAAGTCCAATAGGGGCGAGGCAGGCACAGGCAGGAAGTCGGGGGCTATAGCCAGGCGTCAAAAATCTGTGTCCGGGCGGGAGGTCGAGATCCAAGATGCAGTCAGGGAACCAGAGGGAATGCGGGGAGCCGAGACTCACCGCTTGTGACGTGGGAACGGTGGCAGGCTGCAGAGAGGCGACAAGGAGGACACGAGACAAATAAACACGAAGGGGGGAGAAAACACAGAGAGAGAAATGAATACATAGAGCTTGACAGGTTGGGCTTACTTAGCTACGTTCTGGCCCGGAACGCCAGGTCCGCACTGGCTTAAGAAGCCCAGGAAGCTCATCAGCGACAGGTGTGATGAGTGTAGGGATGATGTTTGATAAGAAATTATCGAGTTTGAGCCTATTATCAAATCCTCTTATCGAACCGATTCCTTATCGATTCTCTTATCGAATCCAGATAGGTTGTTGCATCTGGAAAAAAACACAATATTTGGTTTAACAAAAGCTCACTTTTATTATATAAGAAAAAAATTAAATCTAATAAATAAATAAATATTGACTGTAACCCCCTAAAAAAATTTAAAAAAATAAAAAAATATTGACTGTTGTTACCCAAAGTATATTAAGTGGTATTTTTCAGAAAAACAAATATATACAGTAACATTATCAGACACATACAAAAAGGCTCACCTTAACGTTACCGTTAGCCACCGACTATGCTTAGGTAACGTTAGTCTAGCTAACATTACTGCAGTCCTGGTTGACATAAGAGGTTACGTTACTACAAGTGAGCAGATATGGAAATTAACCGGCAACAGTTAACGTTAGTTACTCACCGGCGTCACCGCCACTGTAGCTGGGACTTGGGCAGCTGGCAGAAGAAGAGGGGCGTTCTTCATCGTCTCTGCCGCTGCTTCTCCATGTGTCGAAGACACGACACGGTTCTCGAACTTTCAGGTTATGCGCAGCCTGAACATGTTTCAACACGCTTGTTGTGCTCCCCCCGTTACACGAGAGCGAAGCCTGGCAATATTTGCATATTGCCGCTTCCTCTTTTGTTTTTGGTGAAATGAAGCCATGCCTTGGAGCGCTTTTTCCGGTCCATTTTTTTTTCCTGCTTTCCCTATCTGCGCCTAATGACTGACCTACGTGATGTCATTTCTTGTGATGTCCCACTGGGCATTTCTTGTTGGGACGGGATTCGTTCCCAGCGATTCAAATAAAGAACCAACTCTTTTTTTTTTACTATAGTGGTCTCGATAACGGGTACCGGTTCTCAAAAAGGGATCCGAGTCCAAGGACTCGGTTCTTTTCTTATCGAACAACCGGGAAAACCGGTTTCGAGCATCATCCCTAGATGAGTGCTGATTGATTGCAGCTGCGCACCGACGCAGCTTCTGCAGGAGTGGCGCGCATTGGAATGTGCCCGGGCCGTGACAGTCGCACTTTAAAGTCTGCAGCTTCGCTCAATATTTTTTTAAAGCATATTCTACGTATTTTTGGACTGAAATAAGTATTTTGTAGCCAAAAAATGGCCAGAGTTACAGTAGTGTTGGCCACGACATGAAACCAAACCAATCAGAGCGTGTCGTTCAGTATCGTGGCCACTGATTGGCTCAAAATAAAAAAGAGTGTCAAGGTGACTACATGGATGTTATTTCATGTCTGAAGAGCTCTCGTAATGTCATACTTGCCAACCTTGAGACCTCCAATTTCGGGAGGTGGGTGTGGGTGTGGGGGGCATGGTTGGGGGCGTGGTTAAGAGGGGAGGAGTATATTTACAGCTAGAATTCACCAAGTCAAGTATTTCATATATATATATATATATATATATATATATATATATATATATATATATATATATATATATCCCCGCGATCCTGAAGGGAATAAGCGGTAGAAAATGGATGGATGGATGGATGGATGGATGGATATATATATATATATATAAGAAATAATTGACTTTCGGTGAATTCTAGCTATATATATATATATATATATATATATATATATATATATAAAAGAAATACTTGAATTTCAGTGTTCATTTATTTACACATATACACACACAACACTCATCTACTCATTGTTGAGTTAAGGGTTGAATTGTCCATCCTTGTTCTATTCTCTGTCACTATTTTTCTAACCATGCTGAACACCCTCTGTGATTATGCATTGCTGTGTGGCACGCACAAAAGTGCTTTCATCAAATGCACTAGATGGCAGTATTGTCCTGTTTAAGAGTGTCACAACATTGCTGTTTACGGCAGACGGACTGCTTTACTGTAGACGTTCTTTATATTGTGGGGAAGCGGACTCAGGTCCGCATGGAGCTGGAGGGGGCGTGGCCTCCAGCTCCGCCTGAATTTCGGGAGAAAATTTGTCCCGGGAGGTTTTCGGGAGAGGCGCTGAATTTCGGAAGTCTACCGGAAAATCCGGGAGGGTTGGCAAGTATGCATAATGTTAAAACCTATATAATATCCATCTACATGGTATTAAGCACAGATGTCCAACTCAAGGGCCGGGGGCCAAATCGGGCTCGTCACATCGTTATATGTGGCCTGCGAAAGCCTGGAAACCATATGGGTCAATGAAGTACTTTACCTTTTCTGACCTGATATAATCGCTCTTTCCGTTTTGACAGAAAGAAATACATCTACAGCCAGCAATTGCATGTATTTTTACTCAATATTATAATGTAACAAATATATTATCATTTGAACAGAACACATTTTCTTAAAATAAAAATGAATACCGTACTCAACTGTGTGCTTGACTTATGTGTTAACCTGTAATAATAATGTTCTTAAGGTGAGGAATTGTTAGTTACATTTGTGTGAATTTAGGTTGGAAAGTAGTTATATCTGATGGAAAATAGTTATAATCTGTAATATTAAAATTACTTTTGTTTCCTAATAATGTAACAAATGTATGATTAAGTATTACAAACTTGTTTTTGTTCATTAAAAAAAAAATCTGACAAAATGTAGTTATAATCTGTAAAAACAATGAACTATTTGTTTTGTTTCCTAATAATGTAACACATCTAACATGCATCACAAAACTTTTGTTCAAATAAAAATAAACATCCGACTTATGATTTCGAAGGAAGTTATCCATTAAATTGTAAATTGTAATTATTAACAGATTTTACAGTAAAAAAAAACTAAACATAAAACAGATGCTGTTGCCAGAATTTTACTGTTAAAAAGAAGGGTTACCATTTTTCTTTTTATAGTAATACACCGTAATAATTCAATAACTGTACGCACTCAGCACGGTTCCTTTCCAAGATTTCTTCTTTTTCCCTATTTTGGGCTTTTAGAGTTTTTCTTTGCCCGGATGTGGGTTCAGATCAGGGGATTTTACATTCATACATATACATACACATATTCATATATAATATATATATATATATATACATACACACACACACACATTCATACATATATACATACATACTGTATATATAAACACATTAATACATATATATACATATGCATATATAAATACATACATATATACATACACACATTTATATACACATTTATACACTGTATATATATGATTACATATAATATAAAGCATATATAATTAATAATTATTATAATAGAATAATAAGAGTATGTGAAAGTTCAACTCTTACCTTGTTTACTTCCGTGACGACCTCTTTAAAGCTTTGTAATCAGAAATATTAAGCAGTTAAAAGTCAAACATTGGTAGGAGTGGAGAGTGTTTTGCATGTTTTCCCCGTCATGCCTTGCAATTTATTTAAATGGGTGTAATTAAAAATGTTTTTATGGTGATAGGACTTTTTCATTAATTATATCCACAAAGTTCAGTGAGCAAGTTGTGTTGTGTGTGACCGTGTGTTGAATTTTTGTGCTGGTTGATTTTTTTTGCCTGCACAATGACTTGAAACGGTTGTTTGGATCGGGTCATATAAAGTAATGCTGTGCTACTGACATCAAGCACAAAAAGATCATGGTGACTGACCGGAGTTCCACAAGATGGCAACAAACTGCCACCTGTCAAACCCCTGGGTATGTAAATTTGTTATGAAAACACCCCACACAGTCAAGTTGCTCATGGAAATTGAACTTGTGCCATCATCTTGCAGGCCTAATTGAGGATACCAGAGGGCTGCATTTTGGGCAACCCTGTCCTAGTGGTTAAGCATCATTATAAAAGGACATCAAGACTCAGTTTGATTGACTGTGGAAGAAGAATGAAATAAAAGAAGAAATAGCATCACCTAGCGGTTGTTGGTAGAATAATCATACACCCATTGGCCTCCTTGTGTGTATAGTTCATTGTGATCCAGCACAATATTATTAAAAAGCTACATATGCTTTTACAAAGCTAATAATGCTTTCACTATTAATGTACAATTTCAAAGATTATTTTAAGACCAATTTGCAAATTCATGATCCTTATACTAGACCAGGGGTCGGCAACCTTTACCAGTCAAAGAGCCATTTTGACCAGTTTCACAAATTATAGAAAATAATGGGAGCCGCAAAAAAATTTGAAATTTTAAATGAAATAACACTGCATACAAAGTTTTTTTTTTTTGCTTTGTGCTATTTATGAACCAGGGGCCTCAAACACGCTGCCCACACCTTTTTATGGAATTTTTAAGCTGGTGCGGCACGCGGGTTTTATATGAATAGCGCTTGTCAGCGTCATGCGTGCCGTGATGGTACAGCATATAGCACCCACTACAACCAGCGTGCCTGATCAGCCACATGTTGAATGGGGCTTCCGCTAGTTCACGTAGGTGACAGCAAGGCATACTTGGTCAACAACCACACAGGTTACACTGACGGTGGCGGTATAAAAAAAACTTTAACACTCTTACTAATAATGCGCCACACTGTGAACCCACACCAAACAAGAATGACAAACACATTTCGGGAGAACATCTGCACCGTAACACAACATAAACACAACAGGACAAATACCCAGAATCCCATGCAGCCCTAACTCTTCCGGGATACATCAGAGTGATCAAAGAGCCGCATGAGGCTCCGGAGCCGCGGGTTGCCGACCCCTGTACTAGACAAACTGATCATCTCTGTCCTATCTTTGGCCGTATCACTTTTAGCCAGTTTTCCATGAAACACCTATGTATTGCAAACTCCTCATCTTCACTCACTAACTTTAAACATAGATTAATGGCCAGCCTGATGAATCAACATTCTCCATTTGTTCCTACCTTATAATGTAGCCCTGTACTTCACTATCCACTCTATCCACACAAGGTAGACTACTTGTTGTGTAATTTTTTACATACTATGTTTAATTTTGTTTGTTAATTTACTGCTTTAGGTGAGAACCTTGCATAAGCCCTTCTTGGGTTTCTTTTCTTACCTGCACTTCTTTCTTATTACGTATTTCTCATTACTTGTCTCTGTTTTTAACAATGTTACCTTTTGTACTGTTTATATTGTGCGAATAAATAAATAAATAAATAAAAGATTGTTGTGACTTGGATGAAGATCAGAACACAATTTATGCTCCCATTTACAAACCCCGTTTCCATATGAGTTGGGAAATTGTGTTAGATGTAAATATAAACGGAATACAATGATTTGCAAATCCTTTTCAACCCATATTCAATTGAATGCACTACAAAGACAACATATTTGATGTTCACACTCATAAACTTTTTTTTTTTTTTTTGCAAATAATTAACTTACAATTTCATGGCTGCAACACGTGCCAAAGTAGTTGGGAAAGGGCATGTTCACTACTGTGTTACATGGCCTTTCCTTCTAACAACACTCAGTAAATGTTTGGGAACTGAGGAGACACATTTTTGAAGCTTCTCAGGTGGAATTCTTTCCCATTCTTGCTTGATGTACAGCTTAAGTTGTTCAACAGTCCGGGGGTCTCCGTTGTGCTATTTTATGCTTCATAATGCGCCACACATTTTCAATGGGAGACAGGTCTGGACTACAGGCAGACCAGTCTAGTACCCCACTCTTTTACTATGAAGCCACGTTGATGTAACACGTGGCTTGGCATTGTCTTGCTGAAATAAGCAGGGGCGTCTATGGTAACATTGCTTGGATGGCAACATATGTTGCTCCAAAACCTGTATGTACCTTTCAGCATTAATGGCGCCTTCACAAGTGTGTAAGTTACCCATGTCTTGGGCACTAATACACCCCCATACCATCACACATGCTGGCTTTTCCACTTTGCGCCTATAACAATCCGGATGGTTCTTTTCCTCTTTGGTCCGGAGGACACGACGTCCACAGTTTCCAAAAACAATTTGAAATGTGGACTCGTCAGACCACAGAACACTTTTCCACTTTGTATCAGTCCATCTTAGATGAGCTCAGGCCCAGCGAAGCCGACGGCGTTTCTGGGTGTTGTTGATAAACGGTTTTCGCCTTGCATAGGAGAGTTTTAACTTGCACTTACAGATGTAGCGACCAACTGTAGTTACTGACAGTGGGTTTCTGAAGTGTTCCTGAGCCCATGTGGTGATATCCTTTACACACTGATGTCGCTTGTTGATGCAGTACAGCCTGAGGGATGGAAGGTCACTGGCTTAGCTGCTTAAGTGCAGTGATTTCTCCAGATTCTCTGAACCCTTTGATGATATTACGGACCGTAGATGGTGAAATCCCTAAATTCCTTGCAATAGCTGGTTGAGAATGTTTTTTCTTAAACTGTTCAACAATTTGCTCACGCATTTGTTGACAAAGTGGTGACCCTCGCCCCATCCTTGTTTGTGAATGACTGAGCATTTCATGGAATCTACTTTTATACCCAATTATTGCACCCACCTGTTCCCAATTTGCCTGTTCACCTGTGGGATGTTCCAAATAAGTGTTTGATGAGCATTCCTCAAACTTTATCAGTATTTATTGCCACCTTTCCCAACTTCTTTGTCACGTGTTGCTGGCATCAAATTCTAAAGTTAATGATTTGCAAAAAAAAAATGTTTATCAGTTTGAACATCAAATATGTTGTCTTTGTCGCAAATTCAACTGAATATGGGTTGAACATGATTTGCAAATCATTGTATTCCGTTTATATTTACATCTAACACAATTTCCCAATTCATATGGAAACGGGGTTTGTATGTAAAAATCCCAGTAATCCCAAAGGGTTCACATACTTTTTCTTGCAACTGTATGTTCATTATTGTGCTTGTAGTTTGCATCCATCAAACTGAAAGCTGTATCTAATTTGTATATACAGTGATTGTATTGGCTCTCAATAGTGTCGTTCTATTTCCCCAATAAACCAAGTCAGAATATTTGCTTCCATTTATTAAATACTAAATGAGTGAGGTGGGATGTTTGACAACATCTCACTTGATGTTGTTACTCACATGTGTGAATTTCATATAAAAGAGATTACCTTCTTGACTTTCTCCACACACTTTGTCAGGTGGCGTTCCTGTAGAAGGACAACATGTCGGCCAGACTTTGGGAGGAGCCTTGAGGGGGCTGCTGAGCCTGTGGAACCTCTGTGGGTTGCAGGGGCGGCTGAGGTAGGACGGGGTCCGTGGGTCGCGGGGACGGCTGAGGTGGGACAGGGTCCGTGGCTCGCGGGGACGGCTGAGGTGGGACAGGGTCCGTGGCTCGCGGGGACGGCTGAGGTGGGACAGGGTCCGTGGGTCGCGGGGGCGGCTGGAACTGGAAGGGACGCGGCATAGGGGGTGGACACTGTGGAGGGTACTGGTTTTGGCAGGGAGGCCGTAAGTGGGGAAATGGGAAAGGTGGACATACAAATTGGGGAGGAGCAAAATGTGGATACATAGGAGGAGGGGGATAGTGGCGGTTGGCAGGGGGAGGAGCGGGAGGGCGACATGGGGGCGGAGGCTGTGGTTGGACTGGGGGGTTTTGTGTAGGAGGAGGATGAGGGGGAGCAACTTTAGCAGCAGGCTGCGGATCGTCCTTTTTCTCAGTGGTCTCATCCGAGACTTGTGTCCCCCTAAATGACATTTTAGGAATCTTCTTTTCTGGGATGCGTGTCTTTGCAGGTCTTGGACGCCACTCCTCGGAAAAGTATGCGGAGGGAGGCGCAAACTCGGAGTCTCGCTCCTCCTGACGCCGGCCTTTCCACTGGCTGAACATGGATTCTGGGATACAAAAAGTAAAAACATTGTAAAAATACGTTGTTATTGAAACCACGACTGACTTTGAATGTATTGCCAAAAGGAGTATTTGTCACAAACAGTTCAAACTCCTCACCTTCAGCAGGTCTTACAAATCACTGTATGCCAAAACAACCTGTCATAAAAACAGTTTCTTCCCTAAGGCTATCAATTTAATGAACGCTGTGAAATAACCAAAGGTGGGCAGAGTAGCCAGACGTTGTACTCAAGTAAGAGTACTGTTACTTTAGAGATTCATTACTCAAGTAAAAGTAAGGAGTAGTCATCCAAATATTTACTTGAGTAAAAGTAAGAAGTATGTTGTGAAAAAACTACTCAAGTACTGAGTAACTGATGAGTAACATACACACACATATCATATATATATATATATATATATATATATATATACATATATATATATACACACACATACATACATTGATATATACAGTATATCATTTATATGCATTTATTTTGCCGTTTTTGTTTACATGTTAAAGGTGTTTTAATGAATATACATGCATGTTTAACATCTAGATTCCTTTCTTTCATGAAGACAAGAATATAAATTGGTATGATTGTGATGACTTGCATTGATTGTAATCAGACAGTAGTGCTGATAACGTCCACGTTTTCAAATGGAAGAGAAAAAAAGTTCCTCCTTTCTGTCTAATACCACAGGAAAGTGGTTGGTTTTTGGCATCTTATTTGTCCAGCTTCCATATTCGTTTTTATACACTTTACAAGAAATACATTGGCGGCAAACTCCGTAGCTTGCTGGCTTGTTTGCGCTGGCTTTCGGAGACTCTTATTTTGTAAGCGCAGGCGCGATGGAGCGGCACTTTTATTGTGAAGACAGGAACTGTGCAGTCAGTTTTTAGGCTTTTGACGGGATGTACGTTTGAAATAAAAAAAGTGTCTTTTTTCCTTCACACTTTTGATTGATTGATTGGAACTTTTATTAGTAGATTGCACAGTACAGTACATAATCCGTACAATTGACCACTAAATGGTAACACCCCAATAAGTTTATCAACTTGTTTAAGTTGGGTCATGTGACCGCCTGGCTCTGTTTGATTGGTCCAACGTCACCAGTGACTGCATCTGATTGGTGGAACGGAGTGAAACGTCACAAGTGACTGCATCTGATTGGTGGAACGGAGTGAAACGTCACCAGTGACTGTATTTGGTGAAACGCAGGCACTTTGAAGGTCTGTCTGACAGACCAAAACAAACAAAGCGTGCATTAACAGATGGATAAAAATCAGTAACGAGTAGCGAGCTGAATGTAGATAAAAGTAGCGGAGTAAAAGTAGCGTTTCTTCTCTATAAATATACTCAAGTAAAAGTGAAAGTATGTTGCATTAAAACTACTCTTAGAAGTACAATTTATCCCAAAAGTTACTCAAGTAGATGTAACGGAGTAAATGTAGCGCGTTACTACCCACCTCTGGAAATAAGTTAAATGTCACTGTCAATGTACCAACTCATGTTCACGTCGTCATCTGTTTGCTTTTGCTTTATTCGCCTTGAACATATCAGAGTAGTTATTTAAGTACTTGTTTATATTTTCAGTTAATCGTTAATAGTCATTGTTTATGACTTAAGTTTATTTCGAAGATGCATGCAGTTACAAAATGATGCATCACATATTTCCAGTTTCTCTTCACAACATGTCCGAAAAGGATTAGGAAGAAACAGATCGTATTAATCTTTTTCCATTTCATAGCAATTGCTAACACATTTAACTCACTTCCTGTTCTTAACCTGTATACAATTTAACTCCATAAATATTAAAGCTCTCAATAAATACTCAAATAAATTGTAATTCACAAATGAGATGAATAAGATTACCTCATTTTTAATAAGGTTGATCAGAATTCTACTTACTTGTACTTTGTAAACACTTTGAGTTTGAACAGTTTCTTTAACTGGATCATATTAGTACATTGTCTATTAATATGTTCCATAATTCAATTCCCCATACTGATAAACTAAATGCTTACCGGTACATGGAACAAAGAGAGCACAGTCTAACAAGTCTAATTCCTTGGGAGTTAAACATGATTGTGACGAGAGCGGTGGTGTATGTGTGATGTGATGTGTGGGGCGGCGAACAGTGTCGAGGATTTTTTCAATTTATTCATGTTTTAATAATGCAAATATTCCAATGTTGACCTGCATTTATTTAAGAATGGAAGTTATGGCAAGCAGGGAAAATATGTATTTAAACTATTTCCCTAAAATACGCATTGAGGCTATAAAGCAGGGGTGCTCATTACGTCGATCGCGAGCTACCGGTCGATCACGGAGGGTGTGTCAGTCGATCACCAGCCAGGCATTAAAAAAATAGTCCTAAAAATGAGCGATCATAAATCTTCACTATGATGTCACTTGATTGACATTCACGGCACCCGAGGGTCTTCTGAGATGACGCTGGCTGCTGCCAGCTCATTAAAATTACCGACTGGAAGGCGAGAAACACTTTATTTCAACAGACTCTGGCGCCGTACCCGTCGTCAAAACTCCAAAGACCGACTGCACAGTTGCGCTAACAAAATAAGAGCCTCAGAAAGCTGTCGTGCACAAGCTAGCAAGCTACGGAGTTTGCCGACAATGTATTTCTTGTAAAGTGTATACAAAGGAGTACGGAAGCTGGACAAATAAGATGCCAAAAACCAACCACTTTCATGTGGTATTGGACAGAAAGGAGGACGTTTTTTCTCCTCCATTCGAAAATGCGGACGTTATCAACACCACTGTCTGATTCCAATCAATGCAAGTCATCAGAATCAGGTAATACACCAACTTATATTCTTGTCTTCATGAAAGAAAGGAATCTATATGTGTTAAACATGCTTGTATTATCTTTAAACACCTTTAACTTGTTAACAATATTAACTATATGTGTTAAACATGCTTGTATTATCATTAAACACCTTTAACTTGTTAACAATATTAACTATATGTGTTAAACATGCTTGTATTGTCTTTAAACACCTTTAACTTGTTAACAATATTAACTATATGTGTTAAACATGCGTGTATTATCTTTAAACACCTTTAAGTTGTTAACAATATTAACTATATGTGTTAAACATGCTTGTATTATCTTTAAACACCTTTAACTTGTTAACAATATTAACTATATGTGTTAAACATGCTTGTATTATCTTTAAACACCTTTGAGTTGTTAACAATATTAACTATATGTGTTAAACATGCTTGCATTATCTTTAAACACCTTTAACTTGTTAACAATATTAACTATATGTATTAAACATACTTGTATTATCATTAAACACCTTTAATTTTTTAACAATATTAACTATATGTGTTAAACATACTTGCATTATCATTAAACACCTTTAACTTGTTAACAAAAACATATATTTCATAAATAAGTAAATATAAATTATATATATGAATGAGGTAGATCCCCACGACTTGATCAATTGAAAAGTAGCTCGCCTGCAGAAAAAGTGTGAGCACCCCTTCTATAAAGCATGTTTTATCCAGTGACTCGATTAATCGAACAAACTAATGGAGAGATTACTAAAATAATCAAGAGGTGCAGCCCTGGTTGTCACAGTCGAACCGCTGTGTGACCTTGTCCGCATTGACTCACTGAAAGTATCTCTTCTCCCTTCTTGTTGCTCATTTAACAATGCACAAATGTTCCCAGTGTGGGCACTTCCAACTGAGTTGCGCCATAAGCTCTCAACCCCCTCCAAACTGAGCCTACTCCCACACACCCGCCTTTTATTCAGTGTACAACGAATAATGCATCTCTCTTCCTACTGCACACTCCTTACATACTTTGTTATGAATGTGACATGTGCCTTTTGAGATGTTTGAGCGTCTCATATACATCTAAAAGACAACATTGTTTGACTACTTGATTAGAAAAATGTCCTCGTTGGTTGACATTTCTCCCATTTTACGAAATCTTAATATCACTTCGCACTGCCTTCAGAAGAGTACGCCGTATGGTCATGAAAACAAACAAAAGTGACATGTTTCCTCAGACTAGCTACACGTGAACGCGTATTCTTGCAACTACGTACTCTTCCGCCACAAGATAGTTCCTTTTCTTCTTGTACAGTGTTAATCATTGCAACAAGGACTGCCTAATTGCGTTTTATTCCTCACCATAGTTTGCATTAATGCCTTTTTTGGGCTCTTCTACACAATAATTTTCTCTGAGTGCATTTTACAACCCTTCAGCGTTGTCACCCGACTCCTACAAGGCCTTAACAAACGTGATGCATTACGGCAGAAAGATTAATGGGGAGTCATCAAAGCACAACTGTACCTTTGCCTCTGTCCCATTCTCGGACATAAGGGACTCCAGGTTTGGTGTCCCTCCTTTCCTGAATCTCCACTTCCACCTTCTTCAGTATGCTGACCTCTGGTGGTGGAGGCGAGGGTGCCATCTCATCCTCCTCTTCTGTGAGAAACAACTCATAAAATGTATAAAACGTCTTCATTACTATCAGATCAAAGAATGGTGTGATTCTAACCTTCCTTCTCTTCCTCGACCGGTTCTTCTTCTGAAACAACACCGCCCTTTGCCTTAATCTTCCTCTGCTTTATTTTGGCCAGTCTGGCTTGCAGGATGGCCTTCTTCTTCTCTTTCAATCGTTCCCGCTTGCTGCGCTGGTCGGTTGTCTGACAAAAGTGGCAATGATGGTACAACTTACTGTGTACAATAATGCATACAATACATGGGAATATACACAAGAACTCACAAAATTAAGCATGCTTATATTTCAGCAACAGATGGGCAATACTATAGAGCAGAGGTGTCAAAGTTGTTTTCACTGAGGGCCACAACGCAGTTGTTTGGCCCCAGAGGGCCGTTTCTAACAGTGAATACTATTATTACACAATTTTTAATGCATTTTATTAGTAGAGTTTAAAAAAAATAAAATGTAAAAAAAATATGGTAAGTTGCAATAATGTTACCTCAAAATGTAGTATATATTACTGTAAATGGAAACAGTACTGCTGTTTCTATGGTTAAAAAAAGGCAGCTCAGTTGCCAGAATTTTACTGTAAAATTTACATTTGTTTTTTTACTGTAAATAAAAAAACTGCAATTTTACAGTAAAATTTTGGCACACGAGTTGCCAGTTTTTTTTTTTACCGCAAATTAATTGTAGATTTTACTGTAAATGCCAAAACGGCACCTCAGTTTACTACAGAAAAATTTTTTTCGAAAAAAATGCTGTAAAAACCACAGTAAATTTCCAAATTTTACGATGAAATCTATTTCTACTTTTACATTGCACAATTTGATGGATAACTTGCTTTGAAATCATTATTTAGTATTTATTTCTATTTAAAATTATATCTGACAATATATTTTTGCATAATTAGACAATATTTAAGTTAACATAATTTACGATTACATGGAGTAGATATATTTTTTAAGAAATAATACATCTATTAAGAAAAGTTACAGTACTTTATTGATACATATTTGCAGGCTTTTGAGGGCCAAATAAAATATAGTGGCGGGCCACATCTGGCCCCTGGGCCTTGAGTTTGACACCTGTGCTATAGAGAGTAAATATGGACATAGTTTAGAGTAGTCAATGTACAGTTGAACTACAAACCCCGTTTCCATATGAGTTGGGAAATTGTGTTAGATGTAAATATAAACGGAATACAATGATTTGCAAATCCTTTTCAACCCATATTCAATTGAATGCACTACAAAGACAAGATATTTGATGTTCAAACTCATAAACTTCATTTTTTTTTGCAAATAATAATTAACTTAGAATTTCATGGCTGCAACACGTGCCAAAGTAGTTGGGAAAGGGCATGTTCATCACTGTGTTACATGGCCTTTCCTTTTAACAACCTTTTATATTAAAGATGTCAAGAAAAGCTGTCTTTCTATACTATCATAGCTAATTTTAATGATCATATTGATTTTGAACATTCCATGCGCAATTGAATGAAGGGCATTCTTACTCAACAGCCATACATGTCACATTAAGGGTGGCCGTATGAACAACGCCAACACTGTCATAAACATGTGCCGTATTGTGAAACCACACTAAACAACAATAACAAACACATTTTGAGAGAATATTTGCACCGCAACACAACATAAACACAACAAAACCAATACACAGAATTCCCTGCTGTATCAACTCTTCCAGGACGCTACAATATTTAATTTGGTACAGGGTGTAATTATAAGTGTGACCAGTAGATGGCAGTCAAACATAAGAGATAAGTCTCAAGTAAACAATACCAACATTTTAACTGGAGACGATAAACGCTTTAAGATGTAATATCGGAAATTATCGGTATCGTTTTTTTTTATTATCGGTATCGTTTTTGTTTTTTTGTTTTTTTATTAAATCAACATAAAAAACAAGATACACTTACAATTAGTGCACCAACCCAAAAAACCTCCCTCCCCCATTTACTACACGCATTCACACAAAAGGGTTGTTTCTTTCTGTTATTAATATTCTGGTTCCTACATTATATATCAATATATATCAATACAGTCTGCAAGGGATACAGTCCGTAAGCACACATGATTGTGCGTGCTGCTGGTCCACTAATAGTACTAACCTTTAACACTTAATTTTACTCATTTTCATTAATTACTAGTTTCTATGTAACTGTTTTTATATTGTTTTACTTTCTTTATTATTCAAGAAAATGTTTTTAAATTATGTATCTTATTTTATTTTTTTATTTTTTTTTAAAAGAACCTTATCTTCACCATACCTGGTTGTCCAAATTAGGCATAATAATGTGTTAATTCCACGACTGTATATATCGGTATCGGTTGATATCGGTATCGGTAATTAAGAATTGGACAATATCGGAAGATCTGATATCGGCAAAAAAGCCATTATCGGACATCCCTAATTTTAACTGTTCCATTGAAAATATAGAAAATTACACACGGCGCTCAAAAATCTATCGAAATGTTTTAGTAGTAAATGTTTTAGTGCCATTTCTAATATAAAGTAGTGTAAACTTCTTACTTATATCTGTCAGCCACGAAAGCGCTAAAACATACCGGTGTGGTGAATTTATATTATTCACCCAAGGAACTTTAGTTATATTATTGGTTGACTTCAAAGTAATGCACTTTCCGGTACAGTTTCTTAAATTTTGTTTCGCCGAAAGTTTTATCGATCACAAATACTGCATTTGTTTTCTTTTGTATTTTTTTTTTTTTACTGAATTAAGTAACGTTTATGACAACCTTTTTCCAAAACACAATATAGAATGTGAGATGTAACAGGATAACGCATACATTTATCATTTGTTTTCAAAACGGTTACAAAAAAAGTGGGACCCCAAAAATGTACTGTGGGACACCATTTTTATGACTTGATGGGGTCCCTGGGACCCCATTTTGAAGATTCCTAGCACAAACACTGTTATGTATGGCTAGCTTGTGTGCTTAGCTGCTGTGTAGCTGCTCGACTGCAATATTGTTCAATTAAGGACACTTATTACTATGTTTAGCTTGTGTGCTAAGCTGTTGTGTAGCTCCTAGTAGCTCTGCACAATTAAAGGCGCTGCAGGACTGCTCGTATCGGAGCACTTGTATCTGAGATTTTAAAGGTAAGCCGATATAATCTGGCACTTATTTTTATTATTGGATCAAGACACCACTACTTGTGTTTCCCTCTACTGTATCTACACAATAATGGCTGGGTTTTGACTCATTTTCAGTGGATAAGTAAACCTATGCAAGCTGTACCCTGCCTACTCTAAACTACCGTATTTTTCGGAGTATAAATCGCTCCAGAGTATAAGTCGCACAGGCCGAAAATGCATAATAAAGAAGGAAAAAAACATATATAAGTTGCACTGTAGTATAAGTTGCATTTTTTGGGGAAATGTATTTGATAAAAGCCAACAGCAAGAACAGACATTTGAAAGGCAATTTAAAATAAATAAAGAATAGTGAACAACAGGCTGAATAAGTGTACGTTATATGAGGCATAAATAACCAACTGAGAACGTGCCTGGTATGTTAACGTAACATATTATGGTAAGAGTCAATCAAATAACTATAACATATAGAACATGCTATACGTTTACCAAACAATCTGTCACTCCTAATCACTAAATCCCATGAAATCTTATACGTCTAGTCTCTTACGTGAATGAGATAAATAATATTATTTGATATTTTACGCTAATGTGTTAATAATTTCACACACAAGTCGCTCCTGAGTATAAGTCGCACCCGCGACTTATAGTCCGAAAAATACGGTATATCCGAGTTTCAATTCCATTGTACTGTCCTTTGAGAAGATATTGCCCATCCATCCATCCATCTTCTTCCGCTTATCCGAGGTCGGGTCGCGGGGGCAGCAGCCTAAGCGGGGAAGCCCAGACTTCCCTCTCCCCAGCCACTTCGTCCAGCTCTTCCTGTGGGACCCCGAGGCGTTCCCAGGCCAGCCGGGAGACATAGTCTTCCCAACGTGTCCTGGGTCTTCCCCGCGGCCTCCTACCGGTCGGACGTGCCCTAAACACCTCCCTAGGGAGGCGTTCGGGTGGCATCCTGACCAGATGCCCGAACCACCTCATCTGGCTCCTCTCGATGTGGAGGAGCAGCGGCTTTACTTTGAGCTCCCCCCGGATGGCAGAGCTTCTCACCCTATCTCTAAGGGAGAGCCCCGCCACCCGGCGGAGGAAACTCATTTCGGCCGCTTGTACCCGTGATCTTGTCCTTTCGGTCATAACCCAAAGCTCATGACCATAGGTGAGGATGGGAACGTAGATCGACCGGTAAATTGAGAGCTTTGCCTTCCGGCTCAGCTCCTTCTTCACCACAACGGATCGATACAGCGTCCGCATTACTGAAGACGCCGCACCGATCCGCCTGTCGATCTCACGATCCACTCTTCCTCCATTCGTGAACAAGACTCCGAGGTACTTGAACTCCTCCACTTGGGGCAAGATCTCCTCCCCAACCCGGAGATGGCACTCCACCCTTTTCCGGGCGAGAACCATGGACTCGGACTTGGAGGTGCTGATTCTCATCCCAGTCGCTTCACACTCGGCTGCGAACCGATCCAGTGAGAGCTGAAGATCCTGGCCAGATGAAGCCATCAGGACCACATCATCTGCAAAAAGCAGAGACCTAATCCTGCAGCCACCAAACCAGATCCCCTCAACGCCTTGACTGCGCCTAGAAATTCTGCCCATAAAAGTTATGAACAGAATCGGTGACAAAGGGCAGCCTTGGTGGAGTCCAACCCTCACTGGAAACGTGTCCGACTTACTACCGGCAATGCGGACCAAGCTCTGGCACTGATCATACAGGGAGCGGACTGCCACAATCAGACAGTCCGATACCCCATACTCTCTGAGCACTCCCCACAGGACTTCCCGAGGGACACGGTCGAATGCCTTCTCCAAGTCCACAAAACACATGTAGACTGGTTGGGCAAACTCCCAGGCACCCTCAAGGACCCTGCCGAGAGTATAGAGCTGGTCCACAGTTCCACGACCAGGACGAAAACCACACTGTTCCTCCTGAATCCGAGGTTCGACTATCCGGCGTAGCCTCCTCTCCAGTACACCTGAATAGACCTTACCGGGAAGGCTGAGGAGTGTGATCCCACGATAGTTAGAACACACCCTCCGGTTCCCCTTCTTAAAGAGAGGAACCACCACCCCGGTCTACCAAGATATTGCATGCACATTATATATGTGTAACATGTGACAAATTCAAATGCAGTCGCTCACCTGATCCCTCAGCATGTCTAAGGTCTTCCTCTGCTTTGTTCGATTCTCCTCGTCCTGAGCGAAGGCAAAGTAGCCAACACCCAGGTCCCGAGCCTCTGACAGTCGACACAAAAGTACCAAGATGAAGAACTTGGAACTCCAGACCGGTAAAGCCACATCCATTGCTAACCTTGGGCCCTGATGTCCTCGTAGTGAATGGGTCCAACGGGCTTCTTCATGGCCTCCTCTTCTTCTCGCTCCCACTCCTGCCTCTGGAGGTCTCGGCGCATGTCCTCTGACAGTAAGGTCTTGTCAGTGGGCACTCTTCTAGATGGAACGCATTAAAAAAAGATGTACGGCATGTCAATCAATGCCTTAAAATGTTTTTTGAATGTCGACACCCCTTCTCAACTGTCTATGCGACATCAAGGCTTGGTTAGCCCAGAATTTTTTAATAATGAATGAGGGAAAAACGGAAATTTCAGTTTTTGGTCCGGCCCTCACTGACTTGGGACCATTGCAAAATTATGTGCGACCCAAAGTCACCAGCCTTGGCGTCACTATAGACAGCGATTTTAAACTTTACAAACAAGTCAATGGCGTTTTAAAATCGTGTTTTTAACATCTTCGTCTTTTAGTAAAGGTAAAACCGTTTTTTAACCTTTTTGAACAAGTCGTGCATGCTTTTATTTCAAGTGGCCTGGACTACTGCAATGCACTTTATGCTGGCATTAGCCAAAAAGCTCTCTCCCGGTTGCAGTTAGTCCAGAACGCGGCAGCACGACTTTTAACAGGGGCCAGGAAACGCCAGCATATAACCCCTATTCTTCAGAGTTTGCACTGGCTCCCTGTTCATCTTAGAATTGATTTTAAAACCTTGCTGTTTGTTTTTAAAGCTTTACATGGACTGGCACCTCAGTATATCTCGGACCATCCATCCATCCATCCATCTTCTTCCGCTTATCCGAGGTCGGGTCGCGGGGGCAGCAGCCTAAGCAGGGAAGCCCAGACTTCCCTCTCCCCAGCCACTTCGTCCAGCTCCTCCCGGTGGATCCCGAGGCGTTCCCAGGCCAGCCGGGAGACATAGTCTTCCCAACGTGTCCTGGGTCTTCCCCGTGGCCTCCTACCGGTCGGACGTGCCCGAAACACCTCCCGAGGGAGGCGTTCGGGTGGCATCCTGACCAGATGCCCGAACCACCTCATCTGGCTCCTCTCGATATGGAGGAGCAGCGGCTTTACTTTGAGCTCCCCCCGGATGGCAGAGCTTCTCACCCTATCTCTAAGGGAGAGCCCCGCCACCCGGCGGAGGAAACTCATTTCGGCCGCTTGTACCCGTGATCTTGTCCTTTCGGTCATGACCCAAAGCTCATGACCATAGGTGAGGATGGGAACGTAGATCGACCGGTAAATCGAGAGCTTTGCCTTCTGGCTCAGCTCCTTCTTCACCACAACGGATCGATACAGCGTCCGCATTACTGAAGATGCCGCACCGATCCGCCTGTCGATCTCACGATCCACTCTTCCCTCACTCGTGAACAAGACTCCGAGGTACTTGAACTCCTCCACTTGGGGCAAGATCTCCTCCCCAACCCGGAGATGGCACTCCACCCTTTTCCGGGCGAGAACCATGGACTCGGATTTGGAGGTGCTGATTCTCATCCCAGTCGCTTCACACTCGGCTGCGAACCGATCCAGTGAGAGCTGAAGATCTTGGCCAGATGAAGCCATCAGGACCACATCATCTGCAAAAAGCAGAGACCTAATCCTGCAGCCACCAAACCAGATACCCTCAACGCCCTGACTGCGCCTAGAAATTCTGTCCATAAAGGTTATGAACAGAATCGGTGACAAAGGGCAGCCCTGGCGGAGTCCAACCCTCACTGGAAACGTGTCCGACTTACTGCCGGCAATGCGGACCAAGCTCTGACACCGATTATACAGGGAGCGAACCGCCACAATAAGACAGTCCGTTACCCCATACTCTCTGAGCACTCCCCACAGGACTTCCCGGGGTACACGGTCGAATGCCTTCTCCAAGTCCACAAAGCACATGTAGACTGGTTGGGCAAACTCCCATGCACCCTCAAGGACCCTGCCGAGAGTATAGAGCTGGTCCACAGTTCCACGACCAGGACGAAAACCACACTGTTCCTCCTGAATCCGAGGTTCGACTATCCGGCGTAGCCTCCTCTCCAGTACACCTGAATAGACCTTACCGGGAAGGCTGAGGAGTGTGATCCCACGATAGTTGGAACACACCCTCCGGTTCCCCTTCTTAAAGAGAGGAACCACCACCCCGGTCTGCCAATCCAGAGGTACCGCCCCCGATGTCCACGCGATGTTGCAGAGTCTTGTCAACCAAGACAGCCCCACAACATCCAGAGCCTTAAGGAACTCCGGGCGGATCTCATCCACCCCCGGGGCCTTGCCACCGAGGAGCTTTTTAACTACCTCGGCAACCTCAGCCCCAGAAATAGGAGAGCCCACCACAGATTCCCCAGGCCCTGCTTCCTCATAGGAAGACGTGCTGGTAGGATTGAGGAGGTCTTCGAAGTATTCTCTCCACCGATCCACAACATCCGCAGTCGAGGTCAACAGAGCACCATCCCCACCATACACGGTGTTGACACTGCACTGCTTCCCCTTCCTGAGGCGGCGGATGGTGGTCCAGAATTGCTTCGAAGCCGTCCGGAAGTCTTTTTCCATGGCCTCACCGAACTCCTCCCATGTCCGAGTTTTTGCCTCCGCGACCGCTGAAGCCGCACACCGCTTGGCCTGTCGGTACCTGTCTGCTGCGTCAGGAGTCCCATGAGCCAAAAGAACCCGATAGGACTCCTTCTTCAGCTTGACGGCATCCCTCACCGCCGGTGTCCACCAACGGGTTCTAGGATTACCGCCACGACAGGCACCAACTACCCTGCGGCCACAGCTCCAATCGGCCGCCCCGACAACAGAGGTACGGAACATCGTCCACTCGGACTCAATGTCCAGCGCCTCCCTCGTGACATGTTCAAAGTTCTTCCGGAGGTGGGAATTGAAACTCTCTCTGACAGGAGACTCTGCTAGACGTTCCCAGCAAACCCTCACAATGCGTTTGGGCCTGCCAGGTCTGTCCGGCATCCTCCCCCACCATCGCAGCCAACTCACCACCAGGTGGTGATCGGTAGAAAGCTCCGCCCCTCTCTTCACCCGAGTGTCCAAAACATGAGGCCGCAAATCCGATGACACAACTACAAAGTCGATCATGGAACTGCGGCCTAGGGTGTCCTGGTGCCAAGTGCACATATGGACACCCTTATGTTTGAACATGGTGTTTGTTATTGACAATCCGTGACGAGCACAAAAGTCCAATAACAAAACACCACTCGGGTTCAGATCCGGGCGGCCATTCTTCCCAATCACGCCTCTCCAGGTTTCACTGTCGTTGCCAACATGAGCGTTGAAGTCCCCCAGTAGAACGAGGGAATCACCCGGGGGAGCACTCTCCAGTACTCCCTCGAGTGAATCCAAAAAGGGTGGGTAATCTGAACTGCCGTTGGGCGCGTAAGCGCAAACAACAGTCAGGACCCGTCCCCCCACCCGAAGGCGGAGGGAGGCTACCCTCTCGTCCACCGGGTTGAACTCCAACGTGCAGGCTTTGAGCCGAGGGGAAACAAGAATTGCCACCCCAGCCCGTCGCCTCTCATTGCTGGCAACGCCAGAGTGGAAGAGAGTCCAGCCCCTGTCAAGAGAACTGGTTCCAGAGCCCTTGCTGTGCGTCGAAGTGAGTCCGACTATATCTAGCCGGAACTTCTCCACCTCACGCACTAGCTCAGGCTCCTTCCCCCCCAGCGAGGTGACGTTCCACGTCCCAAGAGCTAGCTTCTGTAGCCGAGGATCGGACCGCCAAGTGCCCTGCCTTCGGCTTCCGCCCAGCTCACATCGCACCCGACCTCTATGACCCCTGCTATGGGTAGTGAGCCCATTGGAGGGGGGACCCACGTATCTCGGACCTCATCCAAATTTACACTCCTGTGCGCGCTCTGAGGTCCGAGAGCCAGCTCCAGCTCGTGGTGCCCAAGACCAGACTTAAATCCAGGGGAGACAGGGCCTTCTCTGTGGTCGGCCCTAAACTCTGGAACACTCTGCCCCTCCATGTTCAAACTGCTCCCACAGTGGAGTGTTTTAAGTCTCGTCTTAAGACCCACTTTTATTCTTTGGTTTTTAACACTACGTGAGTTGTGTGGTCCTCTGTCTTCCTCTGTTTGTGTTTTTTTTTATTATAAATTTTGATTTCTATTTACTGTTTTAATTGGTTTTACCCTTTATTTTTATATTGGTTTTATATTTATTTATTTTGTGTTTTTATTCAGTCATTGGTGGAGCTAAGGATAATATTTGAATATTGTTTTTAATATTGTTGTGCAGCACTTTGGAAACATATTTGTAGTTTAAATGTGCTATATAAATAAAGTGGATTGGATTACCCATTTCCATGAAGGTCTTGGTCTAGTTTTTTAAAATCTGGCAAGTCCTTCTTCATACATCGTCGAGATCGTCCCAAAGCGTCCACAAAGTCCACCCTGCAAAGATGCTTTCAGGTGATTCATCTGGTCAACATTGTGGAAACCGATACAAAGATGGACTATTACCATTCCTCATCTGGGTTCTGAGGAGGGGGAATAGGAGACAATCTTCTCGTTTCTTCGTCCTCACTTTCTGCGCGTCCTTCTCTTCTTTTGTCAATAATCTTCTGAGCAAAATCCACCAGGTACAAACCCTCGGTTTCTTCATCTGACACATTTCAAGACACTGTCAATAGCAGGCATTTCAAATGAGATGCAAGTGGGAGTGACACGTATGACCAACCTGGAAAGTCTCCTTTCGTCATCTGCTCGTAGAGTTTGGCTTTCTCCTCCAGCTTGCTCCTGACAGGAACAAAAAACTGGTCAGGTACCATTCAATTATGTCCTTTAGGACTGAAGGTGGGTATCGTTAACATTTTAACTGGGGATATTCCAGTCAGGGTTTTATGATGCCAATTCCAATACCAATCATCCATGAGTGAGATTGGCCGTAATTGTAAAATTTGAAATACATTTAAGGTGAGTGCTATTGACAGTACCGTAATAATATCAACACACATTTTTGCTAGTTCCTTAATGTCTTTTATTACATACAATTGTTTAAATCACAATAAAGTCAATAGCACACATATTTACAAGTAAAAACTACAATATATTACTAATTTAAATCTTTTGTTTCTAGTCATCAAAGTACTCCTGTGTCCAGGGAATTATTCCCAGAGTTTGTAAACGTGAAAATAATAAAACAGACTTCTTGAAGCACCAATTTATTGTGTTGTTTCAAGCTAGCTTAGCAATTAACATGCCTGCTCCTGGCTCGCTCTTCTTGTACTGTGTGAAATATGTTTTTATCCTCCAGTGATGTAAAAGAAGTTGGTTTTCTGCAATGTAGGTGATTATATTTTTACGCTTGTAGCCGCCTCTGTCGGACGAGTGAATAAAAAATAATAATATATGATCAAATAATTTTTTTTAATTTTTTTTTTTACAAAAACCCCCCCCCGTCCGATCCCTAATTTTAATCGATATGTGTGTTAAATTTGTACTTTGGAAACCTGAACCAATGCCACTGTTTAGAGGTCAGCCCTAGTTAGGACCAGGACCAACAGAGGTAAACATGCAGCGACGTGCAAAAATGCTGCAAACACCAAAAACACACAAACCACCCCAAAATTTGCACAAGATGTTGATGATGAAATGCTGGGAGTTTGCGGGACAATACAATGAAGATAACCGCCACACCTGAGGAAGGTAGGTACGTGACAGTTGGACGCTCACCTACTTATCTTTATGTGCCTCAACATTAAAATGTTCGGTTCTGTATGAAGATGACAAAAAAAATCAAGACTCGAAATTTTAGGTCAAAAGATCGTAAAGAAGATAAGTTAGTATCACTTTAATCCATCCATCCATCCATCCATCCATCCGTGCATGTCTTTGGAGGTGGGAGGAAGCCGGAGTACCCAGAGGAAACCCACGCAATCACAGGGAGGATATGCAAACTTCACACAGAAAGATCCCGAGCCCGGGATTGAACTCAGGACCTTCGTATTGTGAGGCACATGCACTAACCCCTGTACCACCGTGCTATAATGTAAAATATTACATGCAATTGTGTATATATATATATATATATATATATATATATATATATATGTAAAAGCCAGTAAATAATAATATTTTGAAAAACTTGATTTATTTCAGTACCGGTAATTGCATTCAAAAGGTGTAACTTGTACATTATATTTATTCATTGCACACAGACTGATGCATTCAAATGTTTATTTCATTTAATTTTGATGATTTGAAGTGACAACAAATGAAAATCCAAAATTCCGTGTGTCACAAAATTAGAATATTACTTAAGGCTAATACAAAAAAGAGATTTTTAGAAATGTTGGCCAACTGAAAAGTATGAAAATGAAAAATATCAGCATGTACAATACTCAATACTTGGTTGGAGCTCCTTTTGCCTCAATTACTGCGTTAATGCGGCGTGGCATGGAGTCGATGAGTTTCTGGCACTGCTCAGGTGTTATGAGAGCCCAGGTTGCTCTGATAGTGGCCTTCAACTCTTCTGCGTTTTTGGGTCTGGCATTCTGCATCTTCCTTTTCACAATACCCCACAGATTTTCTATGGGGCTAAGGTCAGGGGAGTTGGCGGGCCAATTTAGAACAGAAATACCATGATCCGTAAACCAGGTACGGGTAGATTTTGCGCTGTGTGCAGGCGCCAAGTCCTGTTGGAACTTGAAATCTCCATCTCCATAGAGCAGGTCAGCAGCAGGAAGCATGAAGTGCTCTAAAACTTGCTGGTAGACGGCTGCGTTGACCCTGGATCTCAGGAAACAGAGTGGACCGACACCAGCAGATGACATGGCACCCCAAATAAACATTTGAATGCATCAGTCTGTGTGCAATGAATAAATATAATGTACAAGTTACACCTTTTGAATGCAATTACTGAAATAAATCAAGTTTTTCAAAATATTCTAATTTACTGGCTTTTACCTGTGTATATATATATATATATATATATATATATATATATATATATATATATATATATATATATATATATATATATAACTGTCAACCAACGAACAAGATTTCTCTATAGAATCTCCTCTCTGGTCAACAAAAGCACCATGAGGATTCTGGCGGGAACTCTTGTTCAACCCTTTTTCGATTACGCATGCACCTCCTGGTACCCTAGCACCTCCAAAACCCTCAAATCTAAACTCCAAACATCCCAGAACAAGCTAGTCAGGTTACTTCTAGACCTCCACCCCAGATCACACCTCACTCCTACCCACTTCTCCAAAGTGGGCTGGCTCAGGGTGGAGGACAGAGTAAAACAACTTGCACTGAGCCTAGTCTATAAAATCCGCTACACCTCCCTGATACCGAAGTACATGTCAAACTACTTCCTTAACGTAAATGACCGCCACAACCACAACACCAGGGGGAGCTCCACTAACCACGTTAAACCCAGATTCCGAACTAACAAAGGTCTTAACTCATTCTCTTTCTATGCCACATCAATGTGGAATGCGCTCCCAACAGGTATAAAAGAAAGTGCATCTCTATCCTCCTTCAAAACCGCAATAAAAGTTCACCTCCAGGCAGCTACAACCCTAAACTAACACCCTCCCCGGATTGTTAATAATCAAATGTAAACAATCAAATGCAGATACTTTTTCTTATGCCTTCTGATCTCTCTCTCTATCTATCTATCTATCTATCTATCTATCTATCTATATATATATATATATATATATATACATATATATACATATATATGCTACCAAGTCAGACCTACACTGTTCCAATATCCATTTCTCTGTTCTCAATTGTTGATGACCAGTGTTGGGTTAGTTACTGAAAACCAGTAACTAGTTACAGTTACTAGTTACTTTATTTCAAAAGTAACTCAGTTACTAACTCAGTTACTTACACCAAAAAGTAATGCGTTACTGTGAAAAGTAACTATTTAGTTACTTATTTTTTTCTCCTTTTTTTTAAGGCTCCCATTAATGCCCTTTTAGCCTTCGTTTCAGTACTGTTATTGCACTGGAGAATAATACAATGTGTTGATCAACTTGACATGCATTTGCATCACTGAACTCTGCTAAGCAATGTGCTCTACATACAACACACAAAGACAAAGATATGTTTCAAAGGGCCAATTTATTTCAGGCCACAACAAATTGACAAAACTATTTGAAATAGCTGCAACATAACATACATAAGTAACAAACAGCATAATAACAACATAGCTGTAAAGCTGGCTTCACCCAAGGAAGGCACACATGACATACACAAAGCCTAATCAGGCATTTTTTTTCTCTCAAGGAATTGTTAAATAAAATAATGTATTCAGGAGATCAACACTGTAGTGAAGCCCAGAAGACTCTACACATTTCCCCAGTTTTAGTTTAGAGAAAATGAAAGATTGGCCTGGCCCACTAGCATCCCTCTTTATGTTTGTGAACTTTATAGTCTATACATTTAGAGTGATGTGATAATCAAACACTCTAGAAGTCTAGAATGAAATAGTATATAAGAGAATTGACAGTGTGTACCTTCAATGATGAGCAGAGGCAGAGTTTGGAGTGTTTTCTTTAGCTCGCTTTCCATGTTTATGTACTCACTGTCCAGGTACTTGGAACATGTTTTCTGTGCCATTTGTTGTTTGACGCCGGTATCATGCTATTTAGCTGCCAGAAAACGGGTGACTCCACTGTATAAATAGCCTGCATGTCTTCTAGCACATACGCTGCAATGGCTCTATCAATGTTGTCCTGGCTAGCATTGCCTCCGTTAAAATCCTTAGGTGGAGGTGAAGTGGCATCAGAGTCTGTGTCTCTCTTTACTAGCTTCGTCAAAGCATGTTGCTTATGTGGCGTGGCGAAGTTGGGAGAGTGGCCGTGCCAGCAATCTGAGGGTTACTGGTTCAATCCCCACCTTCTACCATCCTAGTCACGTCCGTTGTGTCCTTGAGCAAGACACTTCAACCTTGCTCCTGATGGGTCCTGGTTAGTGCCTTGCATGGCAGCTTCCGCCATCAGTGTGTGAATGTGTGTGTGAATGGGTGAATGTGGAAATAGTGTCAAAGCGCTTTGAGTTCCTGAAAAAGGTAGAAAAGCTATACAAGTATAACCCATTTACATTTATGTAGCTGTTTCAGCAGATTTGAATGGCTGTTTTGGGCAGTATACCCGGGTGCGGTCACTGCTGCTACTCACTGCTCCCCTCACCTCCCAGGGGGTGATCAAGGGTGATGGGTCAAATGCAGAGAATAATTTCACCACACCTAGTGTGTGTGTGACAATCATTGTCACTTTAACTTTAAGTAGATGGGATCTTTGATCCAAGACACAACTTACATTTAACTAAAATGTTATTTTCTTTGTGCTCGACAAAAGAAAAGTAGTGACAATGTATCCATGTTAAGAACCTCGACTTCTGGCTTCGCCATGATGTCTTTTTAGTTGTTATGAGAGTAGCGTGTGTGTGTGTGTGTGTGTGTGTGTGTGTGTGGCCCTTTAAGATATGACAGCATGTGAGGTGAGTGACGTCAGTGAGTGAGTGGGCGAGAAAGGTGAGGGAGCGCAACAGTGGATGCGTGCAGGTGCTCTAGCTTGGTGGATGGCTGCGTGCAAGACACCAATAAAGTCACAAAATTGCAACAAACCGCCGGCCTCGTCATTCACCCTCGAGTCCGGAGCTGTAAAGACCCACTGCCGGGTAAAGTGAAGGGTGTTAGCCCCGAAGTACATAGGCCCTGGAGGAACGTCTCCCCTGCGCTCCGCTCCTCGGTCGAGGAAAGCACGCCTTTTCTTTTCCTTGTGAGACAGAAGGACGACACTTCTTCTGTTTCTAGCCGATACTACATTAAAAAATAACGTAAAATAACGCAGTAACGCATCATGTAGTAACGGTAACTGAGTTACTGGATATAAAAAAATAACGCGTTAGATTACTAGTTACCGCCGAAACTAACGGCGTTACAGTAACGCGTTACTTAGTAACGCGTTAGTCCCAACACTGTTGATGACTGATGATAACAACCAAACCCAACCGCCCACCTCCACACCCCGGATTGTAAATAATGTAAATAATTCAATGTGATGATCTTGTGTGATGACTGTATTATGATGATAGTATATATCTGATAGTATATATCTGTATCATGAATCAATGATGCAGATAGACCCCGACTTAAACAAGTTGAAAAACTTATTCGGGTGTTACCATTTGGTGGTCAATTTTACGGAATATGTACTTCACTGTGCAACCTACTAATAAAAGTCTCAGTCAATCAATCAATCAATCTGTATCCCGCTCATGTCAAAAGGGACGAACATTCTTTAACTTGCACGTTTCTCCCATGGAATTTTTTTTTTTTTTTTTTTTCTGGCGGGGGGGGGTCCTATACGTTTTTGCCATTTTCAATATTTTTCTTACTCAAGTTTGTCACGCTGCAGCGTTTGTTGTTGCAGAATTTACTCCTTGCATTTTTTTTTCTATGGGTTTTGATATTAGATATTGTCTGTGTTTGGCCGTAGAAAGCAGTTACAAAAAAACTTACCTTGCATTGTCAATGCTTTGCTGCTCCTCAGCCAGTTGCTCTGCATCTTTGTCAGCTCTAGCAGAAACACCAGAGTTTTGCTTGTTCCAAACGTTAGGTTTCTACAGAGGCATTGAATCATCATTTGGCTGGACTGCATAGGACATTTCCTTTAGCATGTAACCTACCTTCACTTTCGGTGCTTTATATCCAGCGCTACTGTGTTCTTGTCCAAGTCTCTCCTGCTTGAATTGCTCCTGCTTTCTGTACAGTTCAGCTTTCAGGTCCACCAGCTAATGAAACAAGTACAACTTGACGTTAGCACTTTAGCATGTTTGCTAAAGGATACATTTGCTCACTTTACTTCGTCAAACGGCGCTGACGAGATTTGTAAGAAAAAATAAAATGCATACTTACCGAAGAGGCTGTCACGTCAAACGGTTTCTTCTTTTTGTCCATTTTTAATATCTTTTCTGCCTCACATTAGCAAAAATGTCGCAGTAAGTGTACAGTATTAGCCTTTAGTCTTCTTCTACGGTTTAGCTTGTCGGCAATGTTGCTACACCGTCAACTAGTGGCCACACTCATGCACTACACCAGCTATCATTGTGGGGAAAGTGACAGTGGACAAAACAGCACTCGGGTCAGTTTGACATATTCGAGGAAACAAACTGAATAGCTAAACAATGTTTTTTATGTGCAGTGGATGATCAACATTTAGCGTGTGATGCTTCAAGTAAACAAAACAAGTCAAAGTTAATGTAGTTGGGGGAAAAAAAAACCCTGCAAAACATCACCTCTGCTAGACCAGTGTTTTTCAACCACTGAGATGATCTAATTTCATCAATATTTTTTGCAAACCAGTAATTATAGTCTGCAAATGATGTGTTGTTGTTGAGTGTCGGTGCAGTCTAGAGCTCGGCAGGGTAACCGTGTAATACTCTTCCATATCAGTAGGTGGCAGCCGATAGCTAATTGCTTTGTAGATGTCGGAAACAGCGGGAGGCAGCGTGCAGGTAAAAAGGTGTCTAATGCTTAAACCAAAAATAAACAAAAGGGTGAGTGCCCCTAAGAAAAAGCATTGAAGCTTAGGGAAGGCTATGCAGAACGAAACTAAAACTGAACTGGCGACGAAGTAAACAAAAATAGAATGCTGGACGACAGCAAAGACTTACTGTGGAGCAAAGACGGCGTCCACAATGTACATCCGAACATGACATGACAATCAAAAATGTCCCCACAAAGAAGGATAAAAAAAACCTGAAATATTCTTGATTGCCTGCGATGAGGTGGCGACTTGTCCAGCCTTCCGCCCGATTGTAGCTGAGATGGGCTCCAGCGCCCCCCGCGACCCCGAAGGGAATAAGCGGTAGAAAATGGATGGATGGATGGATTCTTGATTGCTAAAACAAAGTAGATGAAGGGAAATATCGCTACAGGAAAATAACAAAAAAAGAGAAAAAGACACCAAAATAGGAGCGCAAGACAAGAACTAAAACACTACACACAGGAAAACTTTTTTTAAATTAAATTTAAAATAAGTCAGGGTGTGACGTGACAGGTCGTGACAGTACACCCACTTTGAGTCATGATTTAAAGTCATATCCAACAACTGCGACAACAACTTTTTACTGTCAACTTAGTTTCGTTTTTTAATGATTTCTGCTGGTGGTGGACCTCTGGATTTTTTCAACGCAAAAAATGTGCCTTGGCTCCAAAAAGGTTGAAAAACACTGCACTAGACGGACGTAGTTCAGACTGAGCAGGGAAGAAAGGCCTTCAATAAACATATTTGTACCACCTCCCAGGAACATACATGCTGCAAAGGTACACACCTAATGACCTGGCAACATGTTTTTCACAAACTTTACCTAAGAGCACTATAAATGAACATTACATCCAAGTAAGGTCCTGAGTAGTCGTGAGTTCAATCCCGGCCTCGGGATCTTTCTGTATGGAGTTTGCATGTTTTCCCCGTGACTGCGTGGGTTCCTTCCGGGTACTCCGGCTTCCTCCCACCTCCAAAGACATTCACCTGGGGATAGGTTGATTGGCAACACTAAATTGGCCCTAGTGTGTGGATGTGAGTGTGAATGTTGTCTGTCTGTCTGTCTGTCTGTGTTGGCCCTGCAATGAGGTGACAACTTGTCCAGGGTGTACACCGCCTTCCGCCCGATTGTAGCTGAGATAGGCTCCAGCGCCCCCCGCGACCCCGAAGGGAATAAGCGGTAGAAAATGGATGGATGGATGGATACATCCAAGTAGTAAATGCCTTGCCACTTTCTATAAGTTAGTACATTCCACAAATTCAGGCTGCCCTTTGTCACTGATTTTGTTCATAACTTTTGTGGACAGAATTTCTAGGCGCAGTCAAGGCGTTGAGGGTATCTGGTTTGGTGGCTGCAGGATTAGGTCTCTGCTTTTTGCAGATGATGTGGTCCTGATGGCTTCATCTGGCCAGGATCTTCAGCTCTCACTGGATCGGTTCGCAGCTGAGTGTGAAGTGACTGGAATGGGAATCGGCACCTCCAAGTCCGAGTCCATGGTTCTCGCCCGGAAAAGGGTGGAGTGCCATCTCCGGTTTGGGGAGGAGACCCTGCCCCAAGTGGAGGAGTTCAAGTACCTCGGAGTCTTGTTCACGAGTGAGGGAAGAGTGGATCGTGAGATCGACAGGCGGATCGGTGCGGCGTCTTCAGTAATGCGGACGCTGTATCGATCCGTTGTGGTGAAGAAGGAGCTGAGCCGGAAGGCAAAGCTCTCAATTTACCGGTCGATCTACGTTCCCATCCTCACCTATGGTCATGAGCTTTGGGTTATGACCGAAAGGACAAGATCACGGGTACAAGCGACCCAAATGAGTTTCCTCCGCCGGGTGGTGGGGCTCTCCCTGAGAGATAGGGTGAGAAGCTCTGCCATCCGGGGGGAGCTCAAAGTAAAGCCGCTGCTCCTCCATATCGAGAGGAGCCAGATGAGGTGGTTCGGGCATCTGGTCAGGATGCCACCCGAACGCCTCCCTAGGGAGGTGTTTAGGGCACGTCCGACCGGTAGGAGGCCACGGGGAAGACCCAGGACACGTTGGGAAGACTATGTCTCCTGGCTGGCCTGTGAACGCCTCGGGATCCCCCGGGAGGATCTGGACGAAGTGGCTGGGGAGAGGGAAGTCTGGACTTCCCTGCTTAGGCTGCTGCCCCTGCGACCCAACCTCGGATAAGCGGAAGAAGATGGATGGATGGACAAATTCATGTACTCCAGCTTTTCCTGTGCGTCGCTGAAAGAAACACCTTTCAACTTTCAACTTTTAATGTTTGGCACGCTGTTGACCCATACAGTGCTTGAATAATGAAGAAGGCAACATAAAACATTTTAGAAGCAACTAAAACAAAAGAACATTAGCAGCTTATAGACAGTGATACCTTAAGTCCACCTATCTATAAATGTAAAACTAAGAGCTGCTTAAGATATTTGTGAGCTTAGACTCCATCAACTCTCACGCTCAGATGCCGTAAAGTTGGGTGGTGTTGTTTCGGATGGTGGCGAGGACTGTGGGCATGTCATCCCCCCTCAGGAGGCTCAGCTCTTGCAGGGTATGGATGCCCATTCCTGGATGTGCAAACTTGCAGAGGTCTTTCCTCACCTGTCAAAATGAGAGCGATGTGAGAATTTAACTGTATGTAACTAGTGTTACCAAATCTGAGTTAGTGTGTACAAATATGGGAAAATAACTACAAATGTCCGCTTCATTCACTAAAGATCAATTACAATAATACATATGTTGGATATAGAGCACAAACAAACCCTTTACTTACTGAATCAAAAATATTAAAAGTCAATAACTGGGTGCATTTACAAACAGCTAAAATGATCTACAATGCAAACTATAACCTGCTATTAAGAATGTACAACAATTATTCCCAACAAAAGAGAAATATAACCTTAAAGGAACATCTTATTAAAACTATTGTATAACAATTAAGACCTTTAGCATATCAGTATGTGGAATCAAATTATGGAATGGATTAAGCAAAGAAATCAAACAAAGCACTAATATGATTCAGTTAAAGAGACTATAAACTATAAGTGTTCACAAAGTACAAAGAAGAAGAATTATGATAAACATCTTGAACCTTTTTAATAAAATAAATATGATTATTAATGTATTAAATATTAGTTTACTTACTTATAGTATATTTATTTGTTGTTCACTGTACTGTTAAAGAACAAATAAATGGGATACAACTGCTTTAATATGAAAAGGGGTATAATTAAATAAGCTCTGCTTCTTCCTACTCTTTAAGAATATAAATCGATATATCGATAAAAAGTTACACCCCTAGTTACCATTCTGTAAAAAGAGATGAAAAAAACCCAAATGTGTTCAGAAATGTGTTGTTTTTTCATGTTAAATGAAATTTTTGATGCTTTTAAATGGGGGTGGGGGCCCACATCAGGACTTGCTGCTTGATGAGAAGAGCAATATGTTCGCCTATGTCAGTCTCCAAAAGAGTCCCATAAGACTAAAAAAGGTCGCAATATTTTTTGCTTGTCGTCTTTTAAAGAAAGAGCATTTAGAGAGGTCTGATTACTTGCTAAATATAGTTCAGCAAGTCAGGAACGAGTATGTACGTATTTCTGTTATTGTTGTTCGCACCATGCGTGAGGTGGGTTTTGGATTTGTGACATCCCATTCCTTTGTACAGTGTGATTGGGCATTTGCTAAAAAGATAGCTGCAAATAATAAACAAGCCAAAGTTTGCCTCTCTCACAATAGACACAAAATGGCTAAATTGGCAACACCGATCCCTTTTGCTACATCCTCTTATTCTCTGGCAGATCAGTTGTGTACAAGGTGTGTTATGAGCAATACTGACACCTACTGTACGACCAACTGCTTTCACAGACCGTGCCGTTATGTTTTTGTGAGCCAGGGCGAACAATAATAATAGAATAATCCCATTATCGCTGTTAACTGGTTCCAGGCCTGACCACAGTATATGAATTTCTACAAAGTAGAAATTAAATATAGATCAAATATTTTCAAAGCTATAGTATAATAATAAAATACATGAAAGAACACCCACATTGTTTAATTCAATTTATTAAGTCTGCCTGAGGCTGAGCCAATAAAAGGCAGCGAAACTGAACAGTGCACTCTGATTGGTTAAGTCTCATTTGGTGGCCAATACTGCTGTAGTATTTACATTTTTAGGTCATTTAGCCTTTTTTATGCTTGAAAGTCTTGATTTCGGCAAAATATACATATGAGTATTATATGAACATGCTTATAAAAAAAAAATCTGCAATAGAGTGATGCCGCATACTTCAACATGCAATTTAACGATGAACGACTGTACTACCAGATTTATTATTGGCGGGCGGCAACAAATACATGAATGTACGGGGAGACACCAAGTAAGTGATACAAGTGTGACATCAATGCTTATTTAAACACAACTTTATAATTCTTAAATCCCTTAGTTTGTTATTCAAAACAGCAACAATGGGTCAGTTATGAATGAGCCCAAAAAAACGTGTGAGCAGAAAAAGGAATCAAAGCTACTCGGCGGTATAGCTCGGTTGGTAGAGTGGCCGTGCCAGCAACTTGAGGGTTCCAGGTTCAATCCCCGCTTCCGCCATCCTAGTCAATGCCGTTGTGTCCTTGGGCAAGACACTTTACCCACCTGCTCCCAGTGCCACCCACACTGCTTTAAATGTACAAACCCCGTTTCGTTTGAGTTGGGAAATTGTGTTAGATGTAAATATAAACAGAATACAATGATTTGCAAATCATTTTCAACCCATATTCAATTGAATATGCTACAAAGACAACATATTTGATGTTCAAACTGATAAACTTTTTTTTTTCCGCAAATAATCATTAACTTTAGAATTTGATGCCAGCAACACGTGACAAAGAAGTTGGGAAAGGTGGCAATAAATACTGATAAAGTTGAGGAATGCTCATCAAACACTTATTTGGAACATCCCACAGGTGTGCAGGCTAATTGGGAACAGGTGGGTGCCATGATTGGGTATAAAAGTAGATTCCATAAAATGCTCAGTCATTCACAAACAAGGATGGGGCAAGGGTCACCACTTTGTCAACAAATGCGTGAGCAAATTGTTGAACAGTTTAAGAAAAAACTTTCTCAACCAGCTACTGCAAGGAATTTTGGGATTTCACCATCTACGGTCCGTAATATCATCAAAGGGTTCAGAGAATCTGGAGAAATCACTGCACGTAAGCAGCTAAGCCCGTGACCTTCGATCCCTCAGGCTGTACTGCATCAACAAGCGACATCAGTGTGTAAAGGATATCACCACATGGGCTCAGGAACACTTCAGAAACCCACTGTCAGTAACTACAGTTGGTCGCTACATCTGTAAGTGCAAGTTAAAACTCTCCTATGCAAAGCGAAAACCGTTTATCAACAACACCCAGAAACACCGTCGGCTTCGCTGGGCCTGAGCTCATCTAAGATGGACTGATACAAAGTGGAAAAGTTTTCTGTGGTCTGACGAGTCCACATTTCAAATTGTTTTTGGAAATTGTGAACATTGTGTCCTCCGGACCAAAGAGGAAAAGAACCATCCGGATTGTTATAGGCGCAAAGTTGAAAAGCCAGCATCTGTGATGGTATGGGGGTGTATTAGTGCCCAAGACATGGGTAACTTACAAAACTGTGAAGGCGCCATTAATGCTGAAAGGTACATACAGGTTTTGGAGCAACATATGTTGCCATCCAAGCAACGTTACCATGGACGCCCCTGCTTATTTCAGCAAGACAATGCCAAGCCACATGTTACATCAATGTGGCTTCATAGTAAAAGAGTGCTGGTACTAGACTGGCCTGCCTGTAGTCCAGACCTGTCTCCCATTGAAAATGTGTAGCGCATTATGAAGCCTAAAATAGCACAACGGAGACCCCCGGACTGTTGAACAACTTAAGCTGTACATCAAGCAAGAATGGGAAAGAATTATACCTGAGAAGCTTAAAAAATGTGTCTCCTCAGTTCCCAAACGTTTACTGAGTGTTGTTAAAAGAAAAGGTGATGGAACACAGTGGAGAACATGCCCTTTCCCAACTACTTTGGCACGTGTTGCAGTCATGAAATTCTAAGTTATTTATTATTTGCAAAAAAAAATTAAAGTTTATGAGTTTGAACATCAAATATCTTGTCTTTGTCATGCATTCAATTGAATATGGGTTAAAAAGGATTTGCAAATCATTGTATTCTGTTTATATTTACATCTAACACAATTTCCCAACTCATATGGAAACAGGGTTTGTAACTTAGATATCGGGTTTCACTATGTAAAAGCGCTTTGAGTCACTAGAGAAAAGCGCTATATAAAGATAATTCACTTCACTACTCTGATGGGTTTTGCTACGTCTGCCGAGGAGCTAAAAATGTGTTTCAGTTTCAGGATTAATTACACATTTTTGAGTGAGACAGCTTTTTTACGGTCTCAATTTGAACGTACCGTCCTCGGCAGGAAATATGGAGCGTCGGTCTCCAGCACAATGCGGTTGAGAGGCACCTTGCAGGCAGCATCTCGAGCCAGGAAGGCGCTGGGATATGTGATCAAGGCTGTGAAGCCCACATACAGGTTGGGGAACTCCTCCAAGAAGGGCTCAATCACCGGGTAGCTGTTGGTGAAACAGTGCCTAGAATCCCAAATAAATCAATAAAGACAAAAAAAAGTATTGAGACAATTGTGTATCGTAAGTCAAAAGGGACATCTGTAGAAAATACACACCTGTGAATTTTGTAATCCCTGGGCACGTACTTCTTCATGATGACCATCAGGTCGTCATCTGCGTCGCGACAGTGGATGACAATGGGCTTCTGCATGGCCACAGCCCACTGCAGCTGAAGCCCGAACACCTTCACACCACGAGGACACCATTAGTCCACATTACCTAACAAAGAATGCTCGTTCTCACCTTTTTCTGTACATCGTAACACGCGTTGTTTTTGTGGGAGTAGTCTAAACCCATCTCGCCAAACGCCACCGCTTTCGGGTGCCCCATGGCTTTCAGTATGCTGCGTTCATGGGCGTCGCAGTACTCCTCGGCAAAGTGCGGGTGGCACCCAAACGCCCCCCAGACCTTGTCTTCCGCCAGTAAACCTTCCCACAGGGCGTCCTGCGCCATGATCCGAGGGTTGCAGAAGTCCGCGATGCAGCCGTGAAACTCGGCGGGAAAGCTGCTGCGGTATTTACTTTGGAAACTGCCGAAGGATCCTCTGAAGCGCAGCTTTGCGTAGAGCATGTCAAGGTGGCAGTGGGTGTCTATGAAGCCATATGCACCGTAGGGGTAGCGCGTCCGAGTGGGTTCAGGTTCCCTCAAGGACAGTCTTCTCTTAAGGTTGCTGCCATGGAGAACTGACAAAGGGGTGGAATGGATGGAAGAGCCGGCGTAGGATTGCCTCCGTGCATTTCTTCCTCCACTGTTTGAGCGTTGAGGCAGAGCGAAGGGGTCTGCCAAATCAATAACACTGGGGGAGCGTGCGGTCTTGCCGTCCACTCCGGCGGCTGAAGGACTCGTGCTTTTTTGCTGCTTGCCGGAGACCAACACAGTCCTCTGCGGAGTGTGGAATAGGTCCCGCATGTCCAGAGTGGAAGTTGAAGGTCCGGAGCAGTAATTTAATGGCGGACTGAGGTGTTGCCAGCCGTTGGAGGAGTCGTTCGCAGGACTCACACAGCAAGACAAATAATCTGGGATGTCCTCGAGCGAACGAAGGGACGTATCGCTCCAGTCCTCAGCTTGGGGTTCAGCCGATACATCGTCTTGGCCATCATGAGAGATGCTTTGCTGTGTTGTGTTGGGCTCTTCTTTGAGTTCAGCACTCTGAAACACCACAAGAACACCACTCAAACATCATGAAGGATGTGAAGATTTTGTAGACTGCAGTATTACAGTTTCAAAACCTTCTCCACAATGCCAGGATGGTATCAAACGAAAACTTTGTGTGTAGTTTTCTGGTCTAAAAATAAACTACATCTCCCCAGAATTTGCAATGTGGGGGCGTGGGGCGTAAGAGAAAGCAGGAAGTGTAGCGTATTCCACTTCTTAGTAGATAGAGGAATTGTTTTTTTCAAGATACGTTCATAACTTTTTAAGTTATGTTGTTAAACAAACCCTGGTAAAAACATAACCTCTGTGGGGGGGGGGTAACAAAGCACCTTCGTCTCCAGTGTTCAAAGCCAAAACACACTGGGTCAAGGTGCGCCGTGACGAGGGAAAGCAACTGCTACACACCAAACTACTTGATAAGCTACCATCACCCGGAAAAGATGAAGCCAACGCCATATTGATAATATTAAAACTTTAAATGTGAGTTTTTATCATGAATTGACTTAAACAAGTTGAAAAACGTATTCGGGTGTTGCCATTTAGTGGTCAATTGTACGGAATATGTACTGTACTGTGCAATCTACTAATAAAAGTTTCAATCAATCAATTTACTTTTCTGAGAAACTGTATTTAGAAATTGATAAAAAAAATGTCCACTCTTGTTTGAAAAGTAAAAGTTGAAAGACAGTGGATGTTCCCACACAATTCTTTGCACTTAAACATACTTGTTTTTAAGTTACAAATATGATTAGATCATTTGAGCTTTATGTTTTAGAATTCAATTACAGTAAGTGTGTTTATTTAAAATTATTAAGTCTTTTACTTTTTTGGGACAAACATCACAATAATATCGTACTGTGGTCTTAATAACTTTATAATATTGTACTGTGAGATTTTGATATCGTTACATCGCTAGCTTTTACAATGTGGAATTTGACCAGAATTATCTGTTGCATAGTAAAAAAAAATGGCCCTTGGACTACTGGCACATTTTCACTTTGGCCCTTGGAGACCAAAACATTGGGCAACCCTGCTTTAGAGTGTTTAATATTAAAGGCAAAACACGGGTGTTCTTTTTTATGGGGAAAGACTTGTATCCGTGATAGCATTTAAGCTAGCTAGCGATTAGCGCGCTAGCTGCTTCTCCAGGAAATGAGCATTATGAGGTTTTCAAAATGTGATAATCACAGTTTTACGATGATCAAAATTAGAAACGGTAACACTAACTGTAAGGAATTTTACATGGTTTTATTATTACAGTATAACGTATACATCCCTAGTACTCAGTTAACATATTTAGGAGACTCTTAATCATTCTTGCCAACCTTGAGACCTCCGAATTCGGTAGATGGGGGGGGGGGAGTATATTGTAGTGTCCCGGAAGAGTTAGTGCTGCAAGGGATTCTGGGTATTTGTTCTGCTGTGTTTATGTTGTGTTACGGTGCGGATGTTCTCCCGAAATGTGTTTGTCATTCTTGTTTGGTGTGGGTTCACAGTGTGGCGCATATTTGTAACAGTGTTAAAGTTGTTTATACGACCACCCTCAGTGTGACCTGTATGGCTGTTGATCAAGTATGAATTGCATTCGCTTGTGTGTGTGTAAAAGCCGCATATATTATGTGACTGGGCCGGCACGCTGTTTGTATAGAGAAAACAGGTTGTAGAGGACGCTAAAGGCAGTGCCTTTAAGGCACGCCCCCAATATTGTCGTCCGGGTGGAAATCGGGCAAAATTCGGGAGAATGGGTGCCCCGGGAGATTTTCGGGAGGGGCACTGAAATTCGGGAGTCTCCTGGGAAAATCGGGAGGGTTGGCAAGTATGTCTTAATTGTGAATGTTTGTGTAAATTGTTGGTTTCCCAAAGTCAGCTGGGATAGGCTCCAGCTCACCATGACCCTGAGCAGTCGATAAGAGAGGAAATAGTTGGAACTTACCGATATGCCTGCTGGTGTCTTTGTGTCCTGTTTTAGGCCGTCTGAAACCGTAACGAGCCGACAAGGGGACAGCTCATCTGGATTGTCCTGAGAGTCCTCAAACTTGTTTTCAAGCGTGGTCGGACTGCATGCTTCAGTCTTCACCGGTGTCGAAGACAGGCGGTCAATATTGGCACTTTTGGTAGGAGTGTGTGTTGATCCCAAGGCTGCCGTCAAAGCCCTCTTGTAAATAGCCTTCATCACGTCCTCCGCTGTCCCCACCTTCTTTTTCACGTCCAAGGATGTGTGGCTTTCTGTAGAGTCCTGGGAGATGACAAGATGACCAGGCTAACTCACAGTTCTGCAATAAAAATGTGGCAGGAGGTATTGAACGGATTCACCTTGAGTGACTCAAAGGTCATCCTGGAGCGCTTCCTCAGCTCCACTTTGCTGTGAGAGGGGACGGCATCACAGATCACCTCCGCTTTTCTCTTGGGAGTGTCCAGACTGAGCTCAGCGAAGCCCACCGATCCTGGCGTGTCACTGAGGGCCAAAGCTTCTTCGGGTAGCCTTTTTCCCGCCGAGGGCATGGAAGAGTGAGAAGAAGATGGGGTTGGCGAGGAAGCCCTTCGACGCCATCTAAAAGTCACCTTCTTCCTGCTGCTCTCCATGTCATGGAACCTAGACATGGCCAGAAAAGACATGATTCAAATCAATCATAGGATCCATAAATCCACTTTGTAATCCATTTAGGGCAAGGGTGTCCAAACTTTTTCCACTGAGGGCCGCACACTGAAAAATCAAAGCATACAGGGGCCATTTTGATATTTTAGATTTTCAAAACCAATACAATCTATAGATTTTTTTTTACCTTTAGGGCTCCCCTCAGGTTTTAATCTACTGAGACCGGATGAAAATAAATAATATAAAAAATGTTTCCCCTCAAATCTTAAATCTCTAGATCGGGGAGGGAGAAAATATTGTTTTTATATCGCAAAAATACAAAATGTGCAATATTTTCCACAATAAATATTTTAAAGTGGAATTTTTTTAAAGTATTTTTGTGCAATGACAGTTTAAAAAAAATCCCACAACAATTCAACAATTTTTTTAGTTTCAACATTTAAATCTTTAGATCAATTTCTGATCTATTTGTTGATTATAAGTTTTTATTATTTGTGTTTTTGGTTTGTTTTATGCCCTTTTTGCCAAAGAAAATGTTGTTTTTCATATGGCAAATACACAAAAAGTGCATTATTTTCCCCAAAAAAATATTTCAAAGTGGATTTTTTCACAATTATTTTGTGCAATGACAGTTAAAAAAAAATCCACTACACTTATTGGGGATCCAAAAGGGCCCCACTCATAACGGAGTTAAAAATAAGCCATACATTTTTTTTGCTTTCAACACTTAAATCTCTAGATCAATTTCATCGATTATAAGTTTTGATCATTTTTTCATGTTTTTTGTTTGTTTGATTTATGCGCTTTTTGTCAAAGAAAACATTGTTTTTTTATATCGCATATATACAAAAAGTGCAATATTTCCCCCAAAAAATATTTCAAAGTGGATTTTTAAAGTATTTGACAGTTTAAAAAAAAAAAAATCACACTACAATTCCATAAAATAGTAAAAAATAAGTCAACATTTTATTTTTTTTACTTTCAACACTTACATCTCTGGATCAATTTCTGATCTATTCGTTTTTATTATGTATGTGTTTTTTGTTTGTTTTTTGCCCTTTTTCCCCAAAGAAAACTGTTTTTCATATGGCAAATACACAAAATGTGCATTATTCTCCCCAAAATATATTTCAAGGTGGATTTTTTTTAACAATCATTTTGGGCAATGACAGTTTAAAAAAATCCACAACAATTTATTGGGGATCCAAAAGGGCCCCACTCACAAGAGTGAAAACTAAGGCATGCATTTTATTGTTTGCCTTCAACAGTTAAATCTCTAATAGTTATGTGTTTTTTGTTTGTTTGTTTCATGCCCTTTTTGACAAATAATACTTTGTTTTTCATATAGCAAACACACAAAATGTGCAATGTTTTCCCCAAAAAAACATTTCATTGGGTTTTTTTTAAACTATTTTTGTGCAATGACAGTTAAACAAATCCCACTACAATTATTGGGGATCCTAAAGGGCCCCACTCATAAAAGAGTTAAAAATAAGTCATACATTTTATTTTTTTACTTTCAACAGTTAAATCTCTATTATTTTTGTGTTTTTTGTTTGTTTGTTTCATGCCATTTTTGCCAAAGAAAACTTTGTTTTTCATATAAGAAACATACAAAATGTGCAATATTTCCACAAAAAAATATTTCAATGTGGATTTTAAAATATTTTTTTGTGCGATGACAATCCCACTACAATTCTATAAAATAGGGAAAAAAATAGTCATACATTTTATTTTTTTTACTTTTAACATTTAAATCTCTTGATCATTTTATGATCTATTTTTTGATTCTAAGTTTTTATTATTTATGTTTGTTTTATGCCCTTTTTGCCATATACAACTTTTCATATGGCAAACACACAAAATGTGCAATGTTTTCCCAAAAAAATATTTCAGTGTTTTTCTTTTACTATTTTTTGTGCAATGACAGTTAAAAAAATCCAACTATAATTATTGGGGATCCAAAAGGGCCCCACTCATAAAAGAGTTAAAAAATAAGTCTTACATTTCATTTAAAATTTGTTTAAATGTTTAAATCTCTAGATCAATTTTTGATCCATTCGCTGATTATAAGTTTTCTTTTTTGTCTGTGTGTTTGTTTTATGCCAATTTTTGCCAAAGAAAACTGTTTTTTAAAAGGCAAACACACAAAATGTGCAATATTTTCCCCAAAAGTATTTCACAGTGGATTTAGTGATGTATTTTTTTGAGCAATGACAGTTTTAAAGAAAAAAAAACAGCGTGCATGGCAGCTTTGTGTCATTAGAGTCAACTTTGCACATTTTTTTCGTTTCATTTCACCTACTATGAATTGATTAACGTGGACCCCGACTTAAACCAGTTGAAAAACGTATTCCGGTGTTACCATTTAGTGGTCTTTTGTACGAAATATGTACTGTACTGTGCAATCTACTAATAAAAGTTTCAATGAATCAAACCTGTTTGTTCTTTTGTTCCACTTTTTAAGTTTTTTTTTTGTTTTTTGTTTTTAAATAGTACTTTTAGAATGTGTTCAAAAAGGAGCTGCGAGCCGCACTTTGGACACCCCTGACTTACTGTAGGGTGACGTGTGTTCTATCCCAGCTGGTCCTCCCTCCTTAATCCAGGACTGTGTTCCAAACAAACTCTTCAAGCTGTTTGAACTGTAAAGTATGAACATTCACATAGGTATTAATTCATGCAAGTAAACAAAGTATTTATTTATCTTTTTAATCAACAAACGTGTTATGTTGACATCATTTAAAGGCGTTTCCTTTGACAAAATAACATGCATCCAGAGACTGTTTACCACCTGAAAAGGAGTTTAACCTTTGCAACCTCATTATACTATTGGCTAAGTTTTATAATCATAAATGTAAGGTTCTCAACACCCGACCTGTTTTTTGTGCCTTTAAAAAATAATTAGAAATTTACTTTAAAACACTTTCTTCCTCTAACAACCAAAAAGCTGTGAAAACTATGATGCTGTGCTCCAAATTTGGTTTATTTACGGAACTTGTGTGAGCCTATAACTATACACACACACATATACATATATATATATATATATATATATATATATATGTATATATATTAGGCATGTCAGATAATATCGGACTGCCGATATTATCGGCCGATAAATGCTTTAAAATGTAATATTAGAAATGATCGGTATCGGTTTTGTTATTATCGGTATCGGTTTTTAAAAGTCAAATGTATGACGTTTTTAAACGCCGCTGTGTACACGGACGTAGGGAGAGGTATAGAGAGAGACAATAAACCTTTTAGGCACTTCCTTTACGTGCATCCCATCCCAGTCACATAATACCTACCGGCTTTACTCATTACGAATTGAAGCAAGACATACTTGGTCAACAGCCATACAGGTCACACCGAGGGTGGCCGTATAAACAACTTTAACACTGTTACAAATATGCGCCACACTGTGAACCCACACCAAACAAGAATGACAAACACATTTCGGGAGAACATCCGCACCGTAACACAACATGAACACAACAGAACAAATACCCAGAATCCCTTATAGTACTAATTCTTTCGGGACGCTACAATATAACCCCCCCCCCGGCTAACCCCTACCCCCCACCTCAACCTCTCATAGTCTCACTCAGGGAGAGCATGTCCCAAATTCCAAGCTGCTGTTTGGATAGATAGATAGATAGTACTTTGATTCCTTCAGGAGAGTTACCTCAGGAAAATTTAAATTCCAACAGCAGTGTACAGAATCGAATTTAAAAGGTAAAAAGTAAATAATGGGGGTATAAATGGAAACAGAATAGAAAAATATTACAATAAGAATAAAACTAAAAAGCAACAATGATAATAAAAAATATAACAGTAAAATAAGAATATAACAAGAGAAACTAGGCAGTAGTGACCATGTCATGAAAAACTATTGCACTGTTATTGTTTTGAGGCATGTTAAAAAAAAAAAAAAGCACTTTGTGACTTCAATAATAAATATGGCAGTGCCATGTTGGCATTTTTTTCCATAACTTGAGTTGATTTATTTTGGAAAACCTTGTTACATTGTTTAATGCATCCAGCGGGGCATCCCAACAAAATTAGGCATAATAATGTGTTTATTCCACGACTGTATATATCGGTATCGGTAATTAAGAGTTGGACAATATCGGAATATCGGTTAAAAAAAGCCCTTATCGGACATCTCTAATATATATATATATATATATATTAGAGATGCGCGGTTTGCGGGCACAACCGCGGAGTCCGCGGATTATCCGCGAATCGTGCGGATGAAATTTAAAAAAATTAGATTTTATCAGCGGGTCGGGTCGGGCGATTGAAATAAAAAAAAAAAAAAGATTTTAAATAGATTCAGGCGGGTGGCAGTTAAACCAATTCGGAAATATGATGTAGCGGCTAGCTACGGGGTGTTAGCCAACGGCTTTGGCTGGGGGGCGGGACTTCCGGGCAAGTTAGGGAAGTGACGTTGTTGACAGGAAGTGTTAGTTCGAGTTTTGCCGGGAAAGAGGGGAGACGCACATTGGAGCTGTTGTGTGGTTACATTGCATCTTATTACAATAAATACGAGACAAACGAATAAGTCTATGAGCCTACGTTCCTGGGAACATTACAATATATACATAGTTAAATGTTGTTACCCACATACGAAAAACGAGCAGGCACCTGCTGCATATGCCACAACAGAAGAAAAAAAAAAAAAAGAGATGGACACTTTTACGGAGCGGAGAAGGCCCCCGACGCCTCGCCGGGGTCCGGGACCGAGGCCCCTTCCCCCGAGAGGGCCCCACCGGAAGCCGTAGCTGAGGCGATCCGCGAGAAGGGCCCGACGCACGTCCAGGGTCACCACCGCGCCCACCGCACCGACACCCCGCCTCGTCCGCCTTCGCCGCGGCCGGCGTCACGGGCAGCAGGTAAGCAGCTTACCTGCCCGCCACCCCCGTGGCCGGGGGCTCGTAACAGGGGTCACTCCGCGCGCAGTGCGCTCACGAAAGGGGTGGGGCTCACCCTGGTTGATATAGACAGCAGCTAGGACGGTGGCCATGGAAGTTGGAACCCGCTAAGGAGTGTGTAACAACCCACCTGCCGAATCAACTAGCCCTGAAAATGGATGGCGCTGGAGCGTCGGGCCCATATACCCGGCCGTCGCCGGCAGCGAGACGCGCTTGGGGGTGCGCTCAGCGCGGCTCCCATATGATTGCGCACTGGTGTGCGTCTGGGTCGTGACAGCGTGGCACGCGAATGTCTGTGCTGCGTTGGATCAGTCTCCTTTCTTTAACAGGCAAAAGCTTTATAACCTCACTAATGCCTTGCATCGTCTATATTAGATATATAACAACGGGCGGGTGCGGGCGGATGGCGGGCGGATGCAGTTCTGATCAAATGTTAGATCGGGTGGATTGCGGATGGTTGACGACTTTCTGATGCGGTTGCGGATGAAATAATTGCCTATCCGCGCATCTCTAATATATATATATATATATATATATATATATATATATATATATATATATATATATATATATATATATATATATATATATATTGCATTCTTATTTCGTTGCTTTATTGACTTTACAACCTTCTGGCGCTGTTTTGTACTTGTTTTGACTATTAGTATTTCTTTAAAGAAAAAAAAGAAAAAAGAAAAAAATAATAGTCAGAGTTTTGTGGAGCACCACCTTACAAAACACGACATAAAAGGCTTACAACTCTACCTTACCTTGTGGAAAACAATTATTGTGACTTTCGTCTTCGTAAAAAGTGAAGTATTTGAATGTTTAAGGGGATGTGTGAGTAGCATGTTAGCTACCTAGTTAGCATTTCGCGCTTAAGTCAATTAGTGCAGGCTAGCGGCTAAGCTAGCTGCTAACTAAGCTAGCTTCGCTTTAGCCACGAACGTTACTTACGTCGACACTCAAAATATTCCCTTTTTACAGAAAATTGGCACAATTAAATAGAGACCAACTTACTCAAAGTCATATTAAAAAGCAAATGGCCATGCATTTAACGCACAGTCCGTGTTCGTATAAAATGCCAAAGGCATGTACCTTTTTCTGTGGGGGAAGTTGAAATGTCTTGATGAAATATCCACGCAGCCTTTTCACTTGAAGCTGCCGCTACCAAACTAAAAGTTTAAAAAAAACTTTGAACGGAACATACATTTATTTTTTTGGAGTGCATTGCCTGGACTCAGGAGGATGTTTTAGTCAAATTAAAGAGAGGCTACCGCCAGAGGGCGACAAATTCCAGCTTGGTCTCATCTCGCGAGATTTTGTGCCGAGGGCCCTTTTATAATGCAAACATGTCTACGACTATATTATTAAATGACATGTGAATGTAGACACAATGTTTTTCCACTTTGAAGAGCTGTATTATTTATCACATAAGCAAAAACAAGTTTGTGGCATTTGATTTTATTTATTTTTTTACTTGTGTTTGCATTACATTTTTCCTTGGACAGTACAAGAATTGGCCTAAGAATAGGGATGTCCGATAATGGCTTTTTGCCGATATCCGATATTGTCCAACTCTTTAATTACCGATACCAATATCAACCGATATATACAGTCGTGGAATTAACACATTATTATGCCTAATTTGGACAACCAGGTATGGTGAAGATAAGGTCCTTTAAAAAAAAAAAAAAGAAAAAAAAAAAAAAGAGAGAAATTAAAAATATTTTCTTGAATAAAAAGAAAGTGAAACAATATAAAAACAGTTACATAGAAACTAGTAATTAATGAAAATGAGTCAAATGAAGTGTTAAAGGTTAGTACTATTAGTGGACCAGCAGCACGCACAATCATGTGTGCTTACGGACTGTATCCCTTGCAGACTGTATTGATATATATTGATATATAATGTAGGAACCACAATATTAATAACAGAAAGAAACAACCCTTTTGTGTGAATGAGTGTAAATGGGGGAGGGAGGTTTTTTGGGTTGGTGCACTAATTGTAAGTGTATCTTGTGTTTTTTATGTTGATTTAATAAAATAAAATAAAAAATAAAAAAACGATACCGATAATTTCCGATATTACATTTTAAAGCATTTATCGGCAGGCCGATATCTCTACCTAAGAACAATGAGAACTGATAAATATGTTTTCTTTTAGAACAAAGGCGGAAGTAGCAGAAACACTGACACTAAGAGCATTAACGACAACTTCCATAAACTGTACAGAATGTCTTTAATGTCAGTGAGGGGCATTTTGTACGCCCTCGTCCCAGGAAGAATGCTTTGCGGAAATCTTTTATTTATAGATCTGTATCGCTCTGGAATAACCTGCCTCCAATTCTCACCGGCATTGAAAGTAAACAGGTTTTTAAAAAGAAAGTAATATTTTATCTGAGTCTTTAAATTAGTTTGCTCGTTGATGATTTGTTTGGTTTTATATTGTGTAGTTATATTTATATGGTCATTTTTATTCTGTGACTGTAAATTGTTTGCTTGTTTTCTTATTGATGCTTTTATTTTTTTCTGTATTGTGTAGTTATAATTATATGCTTTTATTTGTAATTGTATTGAACTGTGGGTTGTTGTGGCAACCAGCTAATGGGGATCCTTAATAAAAATCAAAAATCAAATGTCAACAATATACAGTCGTGGTCAAAAGTGTACATACACTTGTAAAGAACATCATGTCATGGCTGTCTTGAGTTTCCAATCATTTCTACAACTCTTATTTTTTTGTGATAGAGTGATTGGAGCACATACTTGTTGGTCACAAAAAACATTCATGAAGTTTGCTTCTTTTATGAATTTATTATGGGTCTACTGAAAATGTGAGCAAATGTGCTGGGTCAAAAGTATACATACAGCAATGTTAATATTTGCTTACATGTCCCTTGGCAAGTTTACCTGCAATACGGCGCTTTTGGTAGCCATCCACAAGCTTCTGCTTGAATTGTTGACCACTCCTCTTGACAAAATTGCTGCAGTTCAGCCAAATTTGTTGGTTTTCTGACATGGACTTGTTTCCTCAGCATTGTCCACATGTTCTCAATTGGGTGACCAAAAAAGTAATACACACACTGCGAAAAGTCAGTGTTCAAAAACAAGAAAAAAAAAAAAAAAAAGAGGGGTATTTTATTTGAACTAAGCAAAAATATCTGCCAATAGAACAAGAAAATGTGGCTTGTCAAGACTTTCCAAAACAAGTAAAGTTAGCTAACCTCAATGAACCCAAAAATACCTTAAAATAAGTATATTCTCACTAATAACAAGTGCACTTTTCTTGGTAGAAAAAAAAGAGACCTTTTTGCTCAATATGTTGAAAAATATTCTTAAATGAAGTAAATGCTAGTGCCATTATCTTGACATAATGACAAGGATTTTTTTTTTCATGCTTGAAGTAAGAAATGATTACTTAAAAAAAGTAGTTTTATACTTGTGAGTGTTGATGAACAGTTGATATTCTAGTTTCAAGCATGTTTTACTCAATATAGCTCATCAAATCTCAGCAACAAGCTGTAATATCTTACTGGGATCATTTAGAACCAAAACACTTAAAACAAGTAAAACTAACATAACATCTGCTTAGTGAGAATAATTATCTTATCAGACAGAAAATAAGCAAATATCACCCTTATTTGAGATATTTCATCTTACTTAGATTTCACTTTTTGCAGTGTATAACCTCCCCCTCAAAGAAAATCTATTTTGATTCATTTTAATTTAAATTCTCAGAGTTTAGGGAGTCCAAGAGATGTCTTGTAGGCACCGAGGCTGCATCCTTTACCTGTAAGGTGAAGAAATAAAGACGGAGGGGGTCACTCATGCAACATTCAAGTACATTATGTCAGTGACGTGCGGTGAGGTTGATGGCTGGTGAGGCACTGACTTCATCACAGTCAGATTTACAAACATATGAACCCTAAAGAGTATCTTATTCACCATTTGATTGGCAGCAGTTAAGGGGTTATGTTTAAAAGCTCATACCAGCATTCTTCCCTGCTTGGCACTCAGCATCAAGGCTTGGAATTGGGGGTTAAATCACCAAAAATTATTGTTATTATCGCTGCTGCCCACTGCCCCCCTCACCTCCCAGGGGGTGATCAAGGGGATGGGTCAAATGCAGAGGACACATTTCACCACACCTAGTGTGCGTGTGACAATCATTGGTACTTTAACTTAACTTTAACTTTACACATACAAACTGTAGCACACAAGAAAGCACATTTAATTAAAAAAAACGTTATTATGGTCTTACCTTTACTTATAAGTGCGGGAACAGTGGTGTTCGTGTTGGAGGAGTTGTGAATGAATGAAATATGAAATCCATGCTGCAGTCTGCAGGTGTACCTAATGTTGTGTCCCTGCAGTCGTTCACGGCTCCTCCGACGCAAGCATTGTTGTTTTTGCACTTTTTGGCTTCTTGTTAAGTGACTTTTTTTGGGTGGATTCGGTCTTGCACGTGGAGGGTTTGGGTGTGGGCTTTGGTTGGTGTGGTGCTCCCGTCGGGGGGGGGTGTGCATTCTGCGGCGGGGGTGCATTAACCGGCACCAGGAGGCGGGATTACTGCGAGCCTCACACAGTGCGTTTTCGCAGCAGTTTTATGATTGCTCAGCATAAAAAATACGTTACACACATACAGTTGTTGACAAAATATACTGTACATTATATACCTCAGCTGACTAAACTATGGAAATGTATAATATAATTCATATAGCAATACGGTCTCACTGCACAGCAGGCCAGCAGTTAGCCGAGTCCGCAATCCATGGTGAGGCACTGAGTGACGTGCCTCAACTGGCTGCTGATCACCGCACCGTCTCTTCTCAGTATTTGAACGGCAAATGTGAAAATTCAGCGATTTTGAATAAAAATAATCTAAAACTGGTGAAGTTAAATGGAAAATAACTTTATAGTATAATCACTGGATACATATAACAATTTAATTAATTTTTTTTCTTTTTACATTTTTTTTCTTTCCATGACCGCACGTCACTGCATTATGTTATTATATTTCATGGATAATACTTTTTTTTTTTGAGCAACAACAGTTTCTTGACATAATTTTCCTCCATGTGTGCATATTTTAATGTGGCTTATTGGGTTTTCATATTACATTTTAAACTCTTATCTCGACCACAATGGCAATAAATCAATTCTCTTCTGTACATGCGCCAATCTTTCTTCCTAAACGTTACATTTTGTCATGTAATCTAATTATTTTTGAACTCGACAATATTACGGTAGATTTAAACAAAGAAAGAAAAAAAAAGACCATCACGGATATAATAAAGTCATCTGAAAAAAAAAAGAAAAAGGAAAATATTAAAACATATAAAAAAAACTCCACAAGGCAAGTGTTTGAAAAGGAGCAGGAAAAAGTTAAAGTTAAAGTGTGGCGAAATTATTCTCTGCATTTGACCCATCACCCTTGATCACTCGCTGGGAGGTGAGGGGAGCAGTGAGCAGCAGCAATGGCCGCGCCCGGGAATCATTTTTGGTGATTTAACCCCCAATTCCAACCCTTGATGCTGAGTGCCAAGCAGGGAGGTAATCGCTCCCATTTTTATAGTCTTTGGTATGACTCGGCCGGGGTTTGAACTCAAAGTTGATCTTATAGCATTCTGCCCTATGCTCAGTTTACCATTTTCTGAACATATTTATCTTACGCATTACACATGATCAAACTACAAGTGTTGTACACTTTAATTATCATGGTCTTGGTCACCTCCCTGACTAGACTAATGCAAGAACTGGGAGACTAGTCAGGATAGAGGGAAAGATGAATGCAGAAATGTACAGAGACATCCTGGAGGAAAACCAACGCTTCCCATCCAACCTGATGGAGCCTGAGAGGTGGTGTAAAGAGAAATGGGTGAAACTGCCCAAAGATAGGTGTGCCAAACTTGTGGCATCGTATTCAAAAAAGACTTAGGCTGTAATTGCTGCCAAAGATGCATCAACAAATTATTGACTGTCAATACTTAAGTATATGTGATTTTTTTAATACATGTGAAATGTAAAAAAAACTTGTCACATTGTTATTATGGGGTATTGAGTGTAGAATTTTGAGGACAAAAATGAATGTGTTCCATTTAGGAAAAAGTGAAGCGCTGTGAATACTTCCACTGCATATACAACTTGTATTTTAAGCTGCATGAAATGTATCAGTGAACGAGTACTGTTAGAACAATTTTTTCTAAATGATCACAAAAACTTTGTATTACATTGAGTTCCTAGCAGGGGAACGGGAGCTGTCTTTCAAACCTACCAAGAAGAAGTCTCCTAAAACTCCACTGTGTAAGGGGGACGCAAGATGGTGTTCCTGTGTTCTCTCGTGTATGGTAATCAACAGAAGGATGTTGTTCTGGCCCAAGGACTTCAAAGCGGAGAGAACCAAGGATCTGCCCAATTTCCAGACAAACTCTTTTTGAAGTATTTTACGAACTCTTTTTGAACTATTTTACGACCTCTTCTTTTGAACTGTTCGGTAACCAAAGGCAACGCTGTTTACGACCCACTTCCCTCTAAAAGCAGCTGTGGTCAGGTGGGGGGAGAAAGTCAAATAAAGAAGGAGGAGTGCAATCTTTGGGCAGAGCGTGCTGGAGATTGTAGAAGGGTACAATGTCCGGGCGACTCTCCTCAATATATTGAGTCCAAATTGAATTCTGTCTCTGTTTAATTCTTTGCCTCTTGTCTTGTTTAATAGATGTCATCAGTGTTTGAACCTGACAAGTACAATAAGTATCATGAAGTCCCAGCCCTCATGAAGGCTGCATGCCTCACATTCCTGGTGTCTGACAAGTGAAAGTGAAAGTGATAATTTCGGCGACAAAAACTCACATTTTGTGGCTTTCTTCTCAAGCAGCCAGTAGCAGAAGCCCCTCCTGGCACGTTCATTAAACACATTCCTGTACTCGGGCATGTTTTGAGGCCGCACGATGTTTTTCGCTGTCTTATGACCTGAAATAAAAAGTTAATACAATATACCCAAACGGACTCAAGGAATAAACTGTGTGGAAAAACAATATTATTATAGTACTGACTGTGTGCTTGCAGGGACGTTTCATTCCGGTTCCCTGAAGGCGACGTGTTGATGGCGGCACGTCTTGGAGCACCTTTTTAACAGCAACAATCATAACATTTATTGTGTGAATGCCCCAGCATTCAGCTAGAATTTTGATCGTGTTGGACAGGAAGTCACGCTCAAACACAAAATAAAGTACTTTCAAAATAATATAGTCCGTATTCAAGGCGGATCGTATTTTACACTTTGAAACGTCCGAATGACGTCAGAGTCATTTCACCTTGTTGACCCAAATGCTGACTCTGGACGTCCAAAATTAAGGAATCATATACAGGCATATCCCGGGCAGCTATGTGCGCATATGGGGTCCTGTGTCAATACCAGCTAATAGTGAAGATGCCCATTTTCTTACCGCATTTTGTTACGTTACAGCCTCATTACAAATGGAATAAATAATAATTGTAAAAAGCACTTTACATTGAGTAAACAACCTCAAAGTGCTACAGTGTATTAAAAAAATAAATCAATAAAAATTAAAATAAAAAGATAATAAAAAAATAAATAAAAATATAAACTAGAACAGCCAAATAGCTAGAACTAGTATGCATATATCTAAAAAAAAAAAAAAAAAAAGGTTTTTTTAAAAAGAAGGGTTTTTAAGCCTTTTTTAAAAGCCTCCACAGTCTGTGGTGCCCTCAGGTGGTCAGGGAAAGCGTTCCACAGGCTGGGAGCAGAAAACCTGGCGAAATGCATTTTTGTCCTCAAAATTCTACACACAATACCTCATAATTAATGTTTTTAGAGCTTAATGCAAAATTGATCAAATAAAATAAAAAAATCACATATACATAACTATTCACAGGCTTTGTTCAATAATTTGTTGACGCACATTTGGCAGCAATTACAGCCTTAAGTGTTTTTGAACACGATGCCACAAGCTTGGCACACCTATCTTTGGGTAGTTTCATCCATTGAAGTGAAGTGAATTATATTTATATAGCGCTTTTCTCTAGTGACTCAAAGCGCTTTTACATAGTGAAACCCAATATCTAAGTTACATTTAAACCAGTGTGGGTGGCACTGGGAGCAGATGGGTAAAGTGTCTTGCCCAAGGACACAACGGCACGGCCACTATACCAACCGAGCTAGGAGTATATTTACAGCTAGAATTCACCAAGTCAAGTATTTCATATATATATATATATATATATATATATATATATATATATATCCATCCATCCATCAATACTTGTCAAGTATTTCATATATATATATATATATATATATATATATATATATATATATATATATATATATCATATAAAGTCAAGTATTTCATATATATATATATATATATATAAGAAATACTTGACTTTCAGTTAATTCTAGCTATATATATATTTATTGTATTATATATATTTATTGTATTATATATATTATATATATATATATATATATATATATATATATATATATATATATATAAATACTTGAATTTCAGTGTTAATTTATTTACACGTATACACACACATAACACTCATCTACTCATTGTTGAGTTAAGGGTTGAATTATCCATCCTTGTTCTATTCTCTGTCACTATTTTTCTAACCATGCTGAACACCCTTTCGCAGGTACCCAGAAAAGTTTCGAGTACCACCAAAAAAACTGAATCTCTGAAGACAGTATAAAAATATGTGTTAAAGGTGTACAAATACTGTTTGCATAATAAGCATGTTATTGTTTACAAATGAGGGTTAAGAGTTCAGTACTAAAAAAAAAAAAAAAAGAATGTGGCTTAAGTACAGTTTTTTAATTGAGCAGCTGCATTTTTTGGTTGGGTTGTTTATTTATTTTCAGTAACTTCTACATTTCTAAAAGGGGAGGAATGTAATAGAGTGACCTATGTTTGTCTGTTGCCATCTCCTGGTGAATGTTGGCTATAGCGTACTGGGGTTACTTTTTGGTTGGCCAACGATTTACGTGGTGTTGCGCACCTGACGTCAAGTGTGTGAGTCTGTTCTGAAGTCTACAGTAAAGAGACGTACTTCATCACCTCGCCTGGTTATTGCTTCCAACTCAATATATTACAACAACATTGCTGTTTACGGCAGACGAACTGCTTTACGGTAGAATAAAACATGACTGCTGTTGTTACCGCGCTGGGAGGACGTTAATGAAACTGCCTAACAATAAACCCACATAAGAAACCAAGAACTCGCCCTCGATCATTCTACAGTTATAACGTGTTTGGGCATTCACGCTGTTTATATTGTGGGAAAGCGGACGTGAATACAGGCTGTCGACACGTCAGTCAGGTCCGCATGGAGCTGGAGGGGGCGTGGCTTCCAGTTCCGCCTGAATTTCGGGAGATTTTCGGGAGAAAATTTGTCCCGGGAGGTTTTCGGGAGAGGCGCTGAATTTCGGGAGTCTCCCGGAAAATCCAGGACCAGTTGTTCCTCCCAGGGAATTCAAGTCACAAGTCGCTCCCAAGCTCTTTACGACACTTAAAGCTGAGTAGAAAAACCACCAGAGACAGAATAGGTATTTTGTAATATATTTGTAAAGCTTTGCATATACATTGAGACCAGTCCAGCATAGAACATTCAATCGCGCCGCCAAGATGGTCTGCCCCCCCGACAAAACCCTCTCCCCTCTTAAGTCTCTCTTCCTCCCCCCCTGGCAGTCATGTCTCTCTAGCCAAAACACATGCTCATTATCTCTCTCGCTAACATTCCTCACTCAAGGTTAAGCACACAGTTTTGCAGACAACCAAAAGACCTCATTTGGAAGAAAAACACTAGCTGTTTTGTAATATGATTATGAAATAAAAAGAAGTAACACTTACATTCGGATATACGGTATGTAAATATCTGCCTCCGACAGTTGGCAAGTATGGTAAATGGGACAATGAAAAAGGAGGATTACCTCCAAATTCTTCAGGACAAGCTAAAATCATCAGCCCGGAGGTTGGGTCTTGGGCGCAGTTGGGTGTTCCAACAGGACAATGACCCCAAACACACGTCAGGCTAGAATGAAGGTTTTAGAATGGCCTTCCCAAAGTCCTGACTTAAACGTGTGGACAATGCTGAAGAAACAAGTCCATGTCAAAACCAACACATTTAGCTGAACTGCACCAATTCTGTCAAGAGGAGTGGTCAAAAATTCAAGCAGAAGCTTGTGGATGGCTACCAAAAGTGTCTTATTGCAGTGAAACTTGCCAAGGGACATGTAAGCAAATATTAACATTGCTGTATGTATACTTTTGACCCAGCACATTGGCTCACATTTTCAGTAGACCCATAATAAATTCATAAAAGAAACAAACTTCATGAATGTTTTTTGTGACCAACAAGTATGTGCTCCAATCACTCTATCACAAACAAATAAGAGTTGTAGAAATGATTGGAAACTCAAGACAGCCATGACATTATGTTCTTTACAAGTGTATGTACACTTTTGACCACGACTGTACCTCCTGCTCTACAGTTATCTTATGTTTGAGTTTTCTTGGCCATCATAGCCTCATGCGGTTGCTTTATCGCCCCTTGTGCTAGGTCTTTATGCACCCGCATCATTGTTAGAGCTGTAGAAGGACAACCCCACCCTGTTTCTGGGTTTGCTATGTCACTGAAGGGGGTCAAGCAAAGTGGTGACTTTCGAGAAATGCTAGTTTCCTTCCCTGACAGTGACGACATTGACATAGATTCCATCCGTTTATCTCCCATGTAACTATGCTTTTAATTTTTTACTAGCTTGCTCAGAGAGGGGCGTATTTTAGAAGTGTTGTACTAGTGATAAAGATCTTTTAAGAAGATCTGAAGGGGGAATTGTCGGAAGCTGATATTTACATATATCCGAATTTAAGTGTTACTTCTTTTTATTTCATTGTCATATTACAAAACAGCTAGTGTTTTTCTTCCAAATGTGGTCTTTTGGTTGTCTGCAAAACTGTGTGCTTAACCTTGAAGTGAGGAATGTTAGAGAGAGCGATAATAAGCATTTGTTTTGGCTAGAGAGACATGACTGCCAGGGGGGGAGGAAGAGAAACTTGAGGGGAGAGGGTGTTTCGGGAGACAGACCATCTTGGCGGCGCGATAGAATGTTCTATACTGGACTGGTCTAAATGAATATATACATGCAAAGCTTTGCAAATATATTACAAAATACCTATTCTGTCTCTGGTGGTTTTTCAACTTGGCTTTAAGTGTCGTAAAGAGCTTGGGAGCGACTTGCGACTTGAATTCCCTGGGAGGAACAACTGGTCCAAAACGCAACACTTGCCAGACATATTTTTCCGGTAAAACTCTTGCCGAGTTTAATATTTAATAATCAATACTTCACACAGACCTGTGGCTTCCCAAAAGCCAGATGGAAGGGACGTAAGACACACCGGCGCCTGGTTGGAGGATACAGGAACACAAATTAGTCAAGTGAAGATAATGTTCAACACAATCATTTTACCTTTGTTTTCATTTTGCTCCAGTGATCGGTCTGGAGATGAGGAAACATGACCGGATCGTCCCTTGACCAAAAGGTCATGCTAGTAAAGGATGATATCAGTTACCCCGTCGTCCAAAAGTAAACTGCATGAATGACCAAAGACTTACTGCTCTTGCCTGAAACGCTTTGAGTTCCAGCCTTTTTTTGGCTTTTGTCCGGCCTGCATGTCCCTGCTGCTTCACTTGCAGAGCAATGGCTTGTGTTACCCAGTTGCCTAGCAACACTGTGGGAAACAAAACCCCTGCAAACGTCTGATTATCCCCTATAGTAGGGGTGCGATGATTAACATTTTGACGGAAATACCAAGGATCAGTGCCAGTATTGGCAAAATCGATACGTTTTACTTGAACATTTTCAAGATTGCAAGTAATTTGACATGTAAAAGCGGAATCCTGTGCTGTAAACGTTCCAACAGCATGCCACTTATTCAGAATTTCATTACGGACATCCGTTCTAATTCATCCCGAAGGTGTTCTATCGGGTTCAGGTCAGGACTCTGTGCAGGCCAGTCAAGTTCATCCACACCAGACTCTGTCATCCATGTCTTTATGGACCTGCTTTACACCACTGCATCCGATGCTTTGCCTTGGACTTGGTGATGTATGGCTGAGATGCAGCTGCTCGGCCATGGAAACCCATTCCATGAAGCTCTCTGCATACTGTACGTGGGCTAATTGGAAGGTCACATGAAGTTTGGAGCTCTGTAGCAACTGACTGTGCATTTTCTTTGAGGATTTCCTTCTTTAAATCGATGAATATCATCCGCTTCTTCTTCTCAGCACCGTCCTTTACACTCATGTTCTTCCTTCTAATGCTTTGAAAGCAAAGTGAGGTCAATCCATAGCTATAAGCTAGTGCTAGCACTCAAAACCAGATGTTTTTGTCGGCACTTATGGTGGTCATGTGACATGCGCTACACCAAGTACGTACACATTTATGCCAGCAAGCTGTTTTGCACAGGTAATAATCAGATGTCATTTCTTAAGTTTTATCTGTAAAGTCAAAATTTTGATTTTTCATGAGACAAAAACAAAACAAAACAGTACCGGTAGTTTCTATTTACCGAGTGGCTAAAAACATATGTTCCATTGTCACATACATCAGCTAAGAACATCTACGCACACTCTTAATATGCCATGAAAAACATTATTTATTTAGGTTCCCCCACCACAAGTACGTATTCTGTCACTATTTAGTATCATTTTGAGTGCATAAGTGCATTCACACTGGGAAGTATGTGCATGTTCTACTTAATACGCCCCAAATTGTGAGTGGAGCCCAACCTCCCTCAATAGTCTTCCTTCTAATGCTTTGAAAGCAAAGTGAGGTCAATCCATAGCTATAAGCTAATGCTAGCACGCAAAACCAGATGTTTTCGTCGGCTGTTACGGTGGTCATGTGACATGCGCTACACCAACTACGTACAAATTTTTGCCAGCAAGCCGTTTTGCACAGGTAATAATCAGATGTCATTTCTTAAGTTTTATCTGTAAAGTCAAAATTTAGATTTTTCATGCGAAAAAAACAAAACAAAACAGTAGTTTCTATTTACAGAGTGGCTAAAAACATATGTTCCATTGTCACATACATCAGCTAAGAACATCTACGCAGACTATTAATATGCCATTAAAAACATTATTTATTTAGGTTCCCCCACCACAAGTACGTATTCTGTCACAATTTAGTATAATTTTGAGTGCATAAGTGCGTTCACACTGGGAAGTACGCGCATGTTCTACTTAATACGCCCCAAATTGTGAGTGGAGCCCAACCTCCCCCAATAGTCTTCCTTCTAATGCTTTGAAAGCAAAGTGAGGTCAATCCATAGCTATAAACTAATGCTAGCACGCAAAACCAGATGTTTTTGTCGGCACTTACGGTGGTCATGTGACATGCGCTACACCAAGTACGTACACATTTTTGCCAGCAAGCCGTTTTGCACAGGTAATAATCAGATGTCATTTCTTAAGTTTTATCTGTAAAGTCAAAATTTAGATTTTTCATGAGACAAAAAAAACAAAACAGTAGTTTCTATTTACAGAGTGGCTAAAAACATAGGTTCCATTGTCACATACATCAGCTAAGAACATCTACGCACACTCTTAACATGCCATGAAAAACATTATTTATTTAGGTTCCCCCACCACAAGTACGTATTCTGTCACTATTTAGTATCATTTTGAGTGCATAAGTGCGTTCACACTGGGAAGTAAGTGCATGTTCTACTTAATACGCCCCAAATTGTGAGTGGAGCCAAACCTCCCTCAATAGTCTTCCTTCTAATGCTTTGAAAGCAAAGTGAGGTCAATCCATAGCTATAAGCTAATGCTAGCACGCAAAACCAGATGTTTTTGTCGGCACTTGCGGTGGTCATGTGACATGCGCTACACCAACTACGTACACATTTTTGCCAGCAAGCCGTTTTGCACAGGTAATAATCAGATGTCATTTCTTAAGTTTTATCTGTAAAGTCAAAATTTTGATTTTTCACGAGACAAAAAAAACAAAACAGTAGTTTCTATTTACAGAGTGGCTAAAAACATAGGTTCCATTGTCACATACATCAGCTAAGAACATCTACGCACACTCTTAATATGCCATGAAAAACATCATGTATTTAGGTTCCCCCACCACAAGTACGTATTCTGTCACAATTTAGTATCATTTTGAGTGCATAAGTGCGTTCACACTGGGAAGTACGCGCATGTTCTACTTAATACGCCCCAAATTGTGAGTGGAGCCCAACCTCCCTCAATAGTCTTCCTTCTAATGCTTTGAAAGCAAAGTGAGGTCAATCCATAGCTATAAGCTAATGCTACCACGCAAAACCAGATGTTTTTGTCGGCAATTACGGTGGTCATGTGACATGCGCTACACCAAGTACGTACAAATTTTTGCCAGCAAGCCGTTTTGCACAGATAAGTCAAATGTCATTTCTTAAGTTTTATCTGTAAAGTCAAAATTTTGATTTTTCATGAGACAAAAACTAAATAAAACAGTAGTTTCTATTTACAGAGTGGCTAAAAACATATGTTCCATTGTCACATACATCAGCTAAGAACATCTACGCAGACTCTTAATATGCCATGAAAAACATTATTTATTTAGGTTCTCCCACCACAAGTACGTATTCTGTCACAATTTAGTATCATTTTGAGTGCATAAGTGTGTTCACACTGGGAAGTACGCGCATGTTCTACTTAACACGCCCCAAATTGTGAGTGGAGCCCAACCTCCCTCAATAGTCTTCCTTCTAATGCTTTGAAAGCAAAGTGAGGTCAATCTATAGCTATAAGCTAATGTTAGCACGCAAAACCAGATGTTTTTGTCGGCACTTACGGTGGTCATGTGACATGCGCTACACCAAGTATGTACAAATGTTTGCCAGCAAGCCGTTTTGCACAAGTAATAGATGTCATTTCTTAAGTTTTATCTGTAAAGTCAAAATTTTGATTTTTCATGAGACAAAAACAAAACAAAACAGTAGTTTCTATTTACTGAGTGGCTAAAAACATATGTTCCATTGTCACATACATCAGCTAAGAACATCTACGCACACTCTTAATATGCCATGAAAAACATTATTTATTTTGGTTCCCCCTCCACAAGTACGTATTCTGTCACAATTTAGTATCATTTTGAGTGCATAAGTGCGTTCGTACTGGGAAGTATGCGCATGTTCTACTTAATACGCCCCAAATTGTGAGTGGAGCCCAACCCCCCTCAATAGTCTTCCTTCTAATGCTTTGAAAGCAAAGTGAGGTCAATCCATAGCTACAAGCTAACGCCAGCACGCAAAACCAGATGTTTTTGTCGGCACTTACGGTGGTCATGTGACATGCGCTACACCAAGTACGTACACATTCTTGCCAGCAAGCTGTTTTGCACAGGTAATAATCAGATGTCATTTCTTAAGTTTTATCTGTAAAGTCAAAATTTTGAGTTTTCATGAGACCAAAAAAAAAAAAAACAGTAGTTTCTATTTACAGAGTGGCTAAAAACATATGTTCCATTGTCACATACATCAGCTAAGAACATCTACGCACACTCTTAATATGCCATGAAAAACATTATTTATTTAGGTTCCCCCACCACAAGTACGTATTCTGTCACAATTTAGTATCATTTTGAGTGCATAAGTGCGTTCACACCGGGAAGTACGTGCATGTTCTACTTATTACGCCCCAAATTGTGAGTGGAGCCCAACCTCCCTCAATAGTCTTCCTTCTAATGCTTTGAAAGCAAAGTGAGGTCAATCCATAGCTATAAAATAATGCTAGCACGCAAAACCAGATGTTTTTGTCGGCACTTACGGTGGTCATGTGACATGCGCTACACCAAGTACGTACACATTTTTGCCAGCAAGCCGTTTTGCACAGGTAATAATCAGATGTCATTTCTTAAGTTTTATCTGTAAAGTCAAAATTTTGATTTTTCATGAGACAAAAAAACAAAACAGTAGTTTCCATTTACAGAGTGGCTAAAAACATAGGTTCCATTGTCACATACATCAGCTAAGAACATCTACGCACACTCTTAATATGCCATGAAAAACATTATTTAGGTTCCCCCACCACAAGTACGTATTCTGTCACAATTTAGTATCATTTTGAGTGCATAAGTGCGTTCACACTGGGAAGGACGCGCATGTTCTACTTAATACGCCCCAAATTGTGAGTGGAGCCCAACCTCCCTCAATAGTCTTCCTTCTAATGCTTTGAAAGCAAAGTGAGGTCAATCCATAGCTATAAGCTAATGCTAGCACGCAAAACCAGATGTTTTTGTCGGCACTTACGGTGGTCATGTGACATGCGCTACACCAAGTACGTACACATTTTTGCCAGCAAGCCGTTTTGCACAGGTAATAATCAGATGTCATTTCTTAAGTTTTATCTGTAAAGTCAAAATTTAGATTTTTCATGAGACAAAAAAACAAAAAAAGTAGTTTCTATTTACAGAGTGGCTAAAAACATAGGTTCCATTGTCACATACATCAGCTAAGAACATCTACGCACACTCTTAATATGCCATGAAAAACATTATTTATTTAGGTTCCCCCACCACAAGTACGTATTCTGTCACAATTTAGTATCATTTTGAGTGCATAAGTGCGTTCACACTGGGAAGTACATGCATGTTCTACTTAATACGCCCCAAATTGTGAGTGGAGCCCAACCTCCCTCAATGGTCGCCATCTCGGCTGGGTGGGGGAAGGGGAGGGACTAACACAAATGGCTGAAATTCACCATTCAAAAGGAGAGAAGAAGTATTTTCCGGTAAGTGCACAACAACAGTAATAGCACGACACTGTCGAAACACGCCCCGTCAGGAACTGAGTGTGCAGTGTATATAATATACACTTTGAAGTGTACTGACGGAAGTATTCCAGTTGAGACACAGCCACTACGCAGCGCTCAAGAGGCTACAGGGATATTTTCCTGTGAGAGTCGACAATCAATTTGGAGTGCCTAAAAAAGACATTTTGATCTCATTCAGTTCCAAGTAGAGAGAGGAAATGTAGCTGACCAGTTCAGTCTTGATCTGCCGCGTCGTTGTGTCTCCGATTCTCCAGAGTCGGCGAGTCTCCCTGTGACTCACTCCCCGTGTCCTTGGATCCTCTCTATTAAATGCCGCTCCACTCGATGATTCAAGCGCCGGAGACTCTTCGCCAAACTGGGCGGATCCCCCAGCTCCTCGATGAGACTCCGCGCTATTTCCAAGCTGCCGTAGTCCCCCGGTCGTACCAGGCGTCGGATCACCTGAAGGGCGCGGTCCTTGAGGCTGTAAACTGGAGCACAGGCGGGTGTCAAAGACGTGGAATAAGGCAGCCCCCCTTATTCCAGGTACACAATGGATTAATGAAGTGGTAATGGCGGCCACACTTACCTGGTAAGGTGATATTTACCAACGCAGCGCTTCCACCACCTGCTACAGCAGGTAGGAACAGCTCTTTGCCGTTCACCCGCAACAGGTCATCGCTTTCTGCATCTTTAAACATCCACGGGTGACCTGGGTGTCACATTCACAAGACATGACAATACACACGCCACTGGTAGAGGTGGGCCAAACCATCTAAATATACGTAGTATTCGTACCAAAGACTTGGTCCCACACATTTATTTATACTGTATACGGAGGCCCGCTACAAATACATTTGGTGCTGCCTGTTAGGTGGCTCACTCACCTACTGGTCTGCCAGAGAATAAGAAAAAGTAGCAGGAGGGTCATGTCATTGTGTTTGTATTGAGACCCTTTTAGATACTCTAGGAGTGTAACGGACACATGCACATATACATAAACTAGGGATGTCCCGATCCAGGTTTTTGCACTTCCGATCCGATACCGATATTGTTTTTGCATTTCCGATCCGATACCGATACTGACCGATACCGATACCGACCGATACTGGCCTATCCGAGCATGTATTAAAGTTTAAAGTTATTTGGCCAACTTAGTTGTCAGAATCATGTTGAAAAGGGTTTTAGTACTCTTGATAACAACTAGCCAGCTGAATTAGGGGAGTTTGAATAATACACAATGGTTGGTAACAAGAAACTGACCTGTTTATTCAAGGATAAACACAAAATAGACAAAATTATACATGACAAACAGAAATGGCATCATTGAACTAGGGCTGGGCGATATGGCCTTTTTTTAATATTGCGATATTTTAAGGCCATATTGCGATACACAATATATATCTCGATATTTTGCCTTAGCCTTGAATGAACACTTGATGCATATAATCACAGCAGTATGATGATTCTATGTGTTTTGATTGATTGATTGAGACTTTTATTAGTAGGTTGCACAGTGAAGTACATATTCCGTACAATTGACCACTAAATGGTAACACCCCAATAAGTTTTTCAACTTGTTTAAGTCAGGGTCCACTTAAATTGATTCATGATACAGATATATACTATCAGATATATACTATCATCATAATACAGTCATCACACAAGAAAATCACATTGAATTATTCACATTATTTATAATCCAGGGTGTGGAGGGGGGCGCCGGATGTAAGTGTCAAAAAGACAGCCAAAAGAGTTTGATATGAGAATAAATCTAAAGTTAAAATATAGGGTAGAAATGCACCCATTTGCAGGAAATGTAGTCTTGATTTTCAAAATGTTCTTTCAAGGCTTGCATGTCTACATCAAAACATTTTTCTTCATACTGCATTAATATATGCTACTTTTAAACTTTCATGCAGAGAAGGAAATCACAATTTAAAAAATCACTAATTTTTTCATACGGTGTTGATGTGGAAATTTTTGCCTCGGCATTTTGATGGTGTGGACGTGTGGCACCGAATGTAGATAAGCGTCTCGACAGACGTCACAATATTTGAACAATGATGACAAAAACTGTTTTCTCTGTCGTGTCCGTGTGTCGAAAATTGTTATGCGCTTATTTTTTTATTTGATTTTGTGCGTGGCATAGATTTGCTATGCGCAGAGGATGCTTAAACAGTGCGCAATTGCACAGGCGAGCACCTTAGAGGGAGCGTTGCTCGCACGGCTGCGCTAGCATCACAGATAACGTTAGCCATGCTGCTACCTCTCTGCTGGAAGAGGACGTATACGTATGTGACGTATGACGTGACAGTATGTGACGTATGACGTGACAGTATGTGACGTGTGTAAGAAGGTGCACTTGCTGTCTGTGAGAGGGAGACACAGGAAAGAGTGAGAAGAGCCTGTCGTGTAATGCCAGCAGCTAAAAGCAACTGCGTGAGAATTGTGGATGTGTTGAAGGTGTGCTGGAAAATGCGGAACGGAAATTAGGGAGCAGCAGAAAAGTGGAATGTATTATTTAAATAGGTGCGTTGGAAAACACGGACCTGAGTTTTTTTTAAACTGGATCTGGATCGGCATTTTCCCATGCCTTGCCGATACGCAATTTTTGGCAAATATCGGCAGCCGATCCGATCCAAATATCGGATCGGGACATCCCTAACATAAACATACACATACAGTCCTGGTCAAAAGTGTACATACACTTGTAAAGAACATCATGTCATGGCTGTCTTGAGTTTCCAATCATTTCTACAACTCTTATTTTTTTTGTGATAGAGTGATTGGAGCACATACTTGTTGGTCACAAAAAACATTCATGAAGTTTGCTTCTTTTATGAATTTATTATGGGTCTACTGAAAATGTGAGCAAATGTGCTGGGTCAAAAGTATACATACAGCAATGTTAATATTTGCTTACATGTCCCTTGGAAAGTTTCACTGCAATAAGGCGCTTTTGGTAGCCATCCACAAGCTTCTGCTTGAATTGTTGACCACTCCTCTTGACAAAATTGGTGCAGTTCAGCTAAAATTGTTCGTTTTCTGACATGGACTTGTTTCTTCAGCATTGTCCACACGTTTAAGTCAGGACTTTGGGAAAGCCATTCTAAAACATTAATTCTAGCCTGATTTAGCCATTCCTTTGTTTGGGGTCATTGTCCTGTTGGAACACCCAACTGCGCCCAAGACCCAACCTCCGGGCTGATGATTTTAGCTTGTCCTGAAGAATTTGGAAGTCATCCTCCATTTACTCTCTGTAAAGCAGCAGTTCCATTGGCAGCAAAACAGGCCCAGAGCGTAATACTACCACCACCACGCTTGACGGTAGGAATGGTGGTCCTGGGATTAAAGGCCTCACCTTTTCTCCTCTAAACATATTGCTGGGTATTGTGGCCAAACAGCTCCATTTTTGTTTCATCTGACCACAGAACTTTCTTCCAGAAGGTCTTATCTTTGTCCATGTGATGTCCAACAGGACAATGACCCCAAACACACGTCAAAAGTGGTAAAGGAATGGCTAAATCAGGCTGGAATGAAGGTTTTAGAATGGCCCTCCAAAGTCCTGACTTAAACGTGTGGACAATGCTGAAGAAACAAATCCATGTCAGAAAACCAACACATTTAGCTGAACTGCACCAATTTTGTGGTCAAAAATTCAAGCAGAAGCTTGTGGATGGCTACCAAAAGCGCCTTATTGCAGGTAAACTTGCCAAGGGACATGTAAGCAAATATTAACATTGCTGTATGTATACTTTTGACCCAGCACATTTGCTCACATTTTCAGTAGACCCATAATAAATTCATAAAAGAAACAAACTTCATGAATATTTTTTGTGACCAACAAGTATGTGCTCCAATCACTACATCACAAACAAATAAGAGTTGTAGAAATGATTGGAAACTCAAGACAGCCATGACATGATGTTCTTTACAAGTGGATGTACACTTTTGACCACGACTGTACATATATACATAGATATACACATACATATATATATATATATATATATATATATATATACGCACACATATATATACATATATATATCCATCCATCCATCTTCTTCCGCTTATCCGAGGTCGGGTCGCGGGGGCAGCAGCTGAAGCAGGGAAGCCCAGACTTCCCTCTCCCCAGCCACTTCGTCCTTCCGGGGGATCGCGAGGCGTTCCCAGGCCAGCCGGGAGACATAGTCTTCCCAGCGTGTCCTGGGTCTTCCCCGTGGCCTCCTACCGGTCGGACGTGCCCAAAACACCTCCCTAGAGAGGCGTTCGTGTGGCATCCTGACCAGATGCCTGAACCACCTCATCTGGCTCCTCTCCATGTGGAGGAGCAGCGGCTTTACTTTGAGCTCCTCCCGGATGGCAGAGCTTCTCACCCTATCTCTAAGAGAGAGCCCCGCCACCCGGCGGAGGAAACTCATTTCGTTCGCTTGTACCCGTGATCTTGTCCTTTCGGTCATAACCCAAAGCTCATGACCATAGGTGAGGATGGGAACGTAGATCGACCGGTAAATTGAGAGCTTTGCCTTCCGGCTCAGCTCCTTCTTCACCACAACGGATCGATACAGCGTCCGCATTACTGAAGACGCCG
>NC_084550.2:60310000-60377500 GCF_033978685.3 Nerophis lumbriciformis | reverse complement strand
AGTTTGAGCCTTTAACGCAACCTGGATGTTTACTTTCCCATTTCCGGGTGCAAGTCACGTGGTTGTGTAAGGCGATTGGTTAAGACGGCCATGTCGTCAGTGTGACGTCACTAAAACCTGTGACGTTTGTTTTTCCCCTCAAACTTGATTTTAATAACGGTAAAATAATTTAAAAATTGAAATAACGAAAACCAACAATTTTATACATTAACAAGAAGTTGTAACAAAGGAAAAAGAAAAACACGAAAAAAAAAAAATATATATATATATAAAACAAGAAACATGCAACATGTGCGAAGGATTTCATTTTTCTTTTTTCCCATTCATTTATTTATTTCAGGCAATGACATAAAAAAGTAAAAAGTTGACAACACATAATAATGTAACCTATTTTTATGGGCTTTCCTCTTGGTGATGTTAAGTTCCTGTTATACGCTGTCATACAGTATATGCCTTGAGCTCTTATTTTGAAGGCGCTAAGAGCGGAAGTGATGACACGTTGTTGGAGTGGAGCGGAGGTTTTGGAAAGAAGGTAAATAAAGTGGTCCTCGTGGAAACTAGAGACTCCGTGTTTATTATTTTGTAGTTTCATACGTATATGTCGCTTAGACACACAAAAACATAGTTTTACTCCGCATACAGACACACAAAAACATAGTTTTACTCCGCATACAGACACACAAAAACAGAGTTTTACTCCGCATACAGACACACAAAAACATAGTTTTACTCCGCATACAGACATACAAAAACAGAGTTTTACTCCGCATACAGACACACAAAAACAGTTTTATTCCGCATACAGACACACAAAAACAGTTTTACTCCGCATACAGACACACAAAAACAGAGTTTTACTCCGCATACAGACACACAAAAACATAGTTTTACTCCGCATACAGACACACAAAAACATAGTTTTACTCCGCATACAGACACACAGAAACATAGTTATACTCCGCATACAGACGCACACAAACATAGTTTTACTCCGCATACAGACACACAAAAACAGAGTTTTACTCCGCATACAGACACACAAAAACAGAGTTTTACTCCGCATACAGACACACAAAAACAGAGTTTTACTCCGCATGCAGACGCACACAAACATAGTTTTACTCCGCATACAGACACATAAAAACAGAGTTTTACTCCGCATACAGACACACAAAAACAGAGTTTTACTCCGCATACAGACACACAAAAACATAGTTTTACTCTGCATACAGACACACAAAAACATAGTTTTACTTTGCATACAGACGCACAAAAACATAGTTTTACTCTGCATACAGACGCACAAAAACATAGTTTTACTCCGCATACAGACACACAAAAACATAGTTTTACTCCGCATACAGACGCACACAAACATAGTTTTACTCCGCATACAGACACACAAAAACAGAGTTTTACTCCGCATACAGACACACAAAAACAGAGTTTTACTCCGCATACAGACACACACAAACATAGTTTTACTCCGCATACAGACACATAAAAACAGAGTTTTACTCCGCATACAGACACACAAAAACAGAGTTTTACTCCGCATACAGACACACAAAAACATAGTTTTACTCTGCATACAGACACACAAAAACATAGTTTTACTTTGCATACAGACGCACAAAAACATAGTTTTACTCTGCATACAGACGCACAAAAACATAGTTTTACTCCGCATACAGATACACAAAAACAGAGTTTTACTCCGCATACAGACACACAAAAACAGTTTTACTCCGCATACAGACACACAAAAACAGAGTTTTACTCCGCATACAGACACACAAAAACATAGTTTTACTCTGCATACAGACGCACAAAAACATAGTTTTACTCCGCATACAGACACACAAAAACATAGTTTTACTCTGCATACAGACGCACACAAACATAGTTTTACTCCGCATACAGACACACAAAAACATAGTTTTACTCCGCATACAGACACACAAAAACAGTTTTACTCCGCATACAGACACACAAAAACATAGTTTTACTACACATACAGACACACAAAAACAGAGTTTTACTCCGCATACAGACACACAAAAACAGAGTTTTACTCCGCATACAGACACACAAAAACAGTTTTACTCCGCATACAGACACACAGAAACAGAGTTTTACTCCGCATACAGACACACAGAAACATAGTTATACTTTGCATAAAGACGCACACAAACATAGTTTTACTCCGCATACAGACACACAAAAACAGAGTTTTACTCCGCATACAGACACACAGAAACATAGTTATACTTTGCATACAGACGCACACAAACATAGTTTTACTCCGCATACAGACACACAAAAACAGAGTCTTACTCCGCATACAGACACACAAAAACAGAGTTTTACTCCGCATACAGACACACAAAAACAGAGTTGTACTCCGCATACAGACACACAAAAACAGAGTTTTACTCCGCATACAGACACACAAAAACAGAGTTTTACTCCGCATACAGACACACAGAAACATAGTTATACTTTGCATACAGACGCACACAAAAACATAGTTTTACTCCGCATACAGACACACAAAAACAGAGTCTTACTCCGCATACAGACACACAAAAACAGAGTTTTACTCCGCATACAGACACACAAAAACAGAGTTGTACTCCGCATACAGACACACAAAAACAGAGTTTTACTCCGCACACAGACGCACACAAACATAGTTTTACTCCGCATACAGACGCACAAAAACATAGTTTTACTCCGCATACAGACAGACAAAAACATAATTTTAATCCGCATACAGACACACAAAAACAGAGTTTTACTTCGCATACAGACACACAAAAACATAGTTTTACTCCACATATAGACACACAAAAACATAGTTTTACTCCGCATACAGACACACAAAAACATAGTTTTACTCCGCATACAGACACACAAAAACATAGTTTTACTCCGCATACAGACACACAAAAACAGTTTACTCCGCATACAGACACACAAAAACAGAGTTTTACTCCGCATACAGACACACAAAAACAGAGTTTTACTCCGCATACAGACACACAAAAACAGAGTTTTACTCCGCATACAGACACACAAAAACAGAGTTTTACTCCGCATTCAGACACACAAAAACAGAGTTTTACTCCGCATACAGACACACAAAAACAGAGTTTTACTCCGCATACAGACACACAAAAACAGAGTTTTACTCCGCATACAGACGCACAAAAACATAGTTTTACTCCGCATACAGACACACAGAAACAGAGTTTTACTCTGCATACAGACACACAAAAACATAGTTTTACTCCGCATACAGACACACAAAAACAGAGTTTTACTCCGCATGCAGACGCACACAAACATAGTTTTACTCCGCATACAGACACATAAAAACAGAGTTTTACTCCGCATACAGACACACAAAAACAGAGTTTTACTCCGCATACAGACGCACAAAAACAGAGTTTTACTCCGCATACAGACACACAAAAACAGAGTTTTACTTCGCATACAGACACACAAAAACATAGTTTTACTCCACATATAGACACACAAAAACATAGTTTTACTCCGCTTACAGACACACAAAAACATAGTTTTACTCCGCATACAGACACACAAAAACATAGTTTTACTCCGCATACAGACACACAAAAACAGAGTTTTACTCCGCATACAGACACACAAAAACAGAGTTTTACTCCGCATACAGACACACAAAAACAGTTTTACTCCGCATACAGACACACAAAAACATAGTTTTACTACACATACAGACACACAAAAACAGAGTTTTACTCCGCATACAGACACACAAAAACAGAGTTTTACTCCGCATACAGACACACAAAAACAGTTTTACTCCGCATACAGACACACAGAAACATAGTTTTACTCCGCATACAGACACACAAAAACAGAGTTTTACTCCGCATACAGACACACAGAAACATAGTTATACTTTGCATACAGACGCACACAAACATAGTTTTACTCCGCATACAGACACACAAAAACAGAATCTTACTCCGCATACAGACACACAAAAACAGAGTTTTACTCCGCATACAGACACACAAAAACAGAGTTGTACTCCGCATACAGACACACAAAAACAGAGTTTTACTCCGCATACAGACGCACACAAACATAGTTTTACTCCGCATACAGACGCACAAAAACATAGTTTTACTCCGCATACAGACAGACAAAAACATAATTTTAATCCGCATACAGACACACAAAAACAGAGTTTTACTCCGCATACAGACACACAAAAACAGAGTTTTACTTCGCATACAGACACACAAAAACATAGTTTTACTCCACATATAGACACACAAAAACATAGTTTTACTCCGCATACAGACACACAAAAACATAGTTTTACTCCGCATACAGACACACAAAAACATAGTTTTACTCCGCATACAGACACACAAAAACAGTTTACTCCGCATACAGACACACAAAAACAGAGTTTTACTCCGCATACAGACACACAAAAACAGAGTTTTACTCCGCATACAGACACACAAAAACAGAGTTTTACTCCGCATACAGACACACAAAAACAGAGTTTTACTCCGCATTCAGACACACAAAAACAGAGTTTTACTCCGCATACAGACACACAAAAACAGAGTTTTACTCCGCATACAGACACACAAAAACATAGTTTTACTCTGCATACAGACACACAAAAACATAGTTTTACTTTGCATACAGACGCACAAAAACATAGTTTTACTCTGCATACAGACGCACAAAAACATAGTTTTACTCCGCATACAGATACACAAAAACAGAGTTTTACTCCGCATACAGACACACAAAAACAGTTCCGCATACAGACACACAAAAACAGAGTTTTACTCCGCATACAGACACACAAAAACATAGTTTTACTCCGCATACAGACACACAAAAACAGTTTACTCCGCATACAGACACACAAAAACAGAGTTTTACTCCGCATACAGACACACAAAAACATAGTTTTACTCCGCATACAGACACACAAAAACAGTTTACTCCGCATACAGACACACAAAAACAGAGTTTTACTCCGCATACTGACACACAAAAACAGAGTTTTACTCCGCATACAGACACACAAAAACAGTTTTACTCCGCATACAGACACACAAAAACATAGTTTTACTACACATACAGACACACAAAAACAGAGTTTTACTCCGCATACAGACACACAAAAACAGAGTTTTACTCCGCATACAGACACACAAAAACAGTTTTACTCCGCTTACAGACACACAAAAACATAGTTTTACTCCGCATACAGACACACAAAAACATAGTTTTACTCCGCATACAGACACACAAAAACAGTTTACTCCGCATACAGACACACAAAAACAGAGTTTTACTCCGCATACAGACACACAAAAACATAGTTTTACTCCGCATACAGACACACAAAAACAGTTTACTCCGCATATAGACACACAAAAACAGAGTTTTACTCCGCATACAGACACACAAAAACAGAGTTTTACTCCGCATACAGACACACAAAAACAGAGTTTTACTCCGCATACAGACACACAAAAACAGTTTTACTCCGCATACAGACACACAAAAACATAGTTTTACTACACATACAGACACACAAAAACAGAGTTTTACTCCGCATACAGACACACAAAAACAGAGTTTTACTCCGCATACAGACACACAAAAACAGTTTTACTCCGCATACAGACACACAGAAACATAGTTTTACTCCGCATACAGACACACAAAAACAGAGTTTTACTCCGCATACAGACACACAGAAACATAGTTATACTTTGCATACAGACGCACACAAACATAGTTTTACTCCGCATACAGACACACAAAAACAGAGTCTTACTCCGCATACAGACACACAAAAACAGAGTTTTACTCCGCATACAGACACACAAAAACAGAGTTGTACTCCGCATACAGACACACAAAAACAGAGTTTTACTCCGCATACAGACGCACACAAACATAGTTTTACTCCGCATACAGACGCACAAAAACATAGTTTTACTCCGCATACAGACAGACAAAAACATAATTTTAATCCGCATACAGACACACAAAAACAGAGTTTTACTCCGCATACAGACACACAAAAACAGAGTTTTACTTCGCATACAGACACACAAAAACATAGTTTTACTCCACATATAGACACACAAAAACATAGTTTTACTCCGCATACAGACACACAAAAACATAGTTTTACTCCGCATACAGACACACAAAAACATAGTTTTACTCCGCATACAGACACACAAAAACAGTTTACTCCGCATACAGACACACAAAAACAGAGTTTTACTCCGCATACAGACACACAAAAACAGAGTTTTACTCCGCATACAGACACACAAAAACAGAGTTTTACTCCGCATACAGACACACAAAAACAGAGTTTTACTCCGCATTCAGACACACAAAAACAGAGTTTTACTCCGCATACAGACACACAAAAACAGAGTTTTACTCCGCATACAGACACACAAAAACATAGTTTTACTCTGCATACAGACACACAAAAACATAGTTTTACTTTGCATACAGACGCACAAAAACATAGTTTTACTCTGCATACAGACGCACAAAAACATAGTTTTACTCCGCATACAGATACACAAAAACAGAGTTTTACTCCGCATACAGACACACAAAAACAGTTCCGCATACAGACACACAAAAACAGAGTTTTACTCCGCATACAGACACACAAAAACAGAGTTTTACTCCGCATACAGACACACAAAAACAGTTTTACTCCGCATACAGACACACAAAAACATAGTTTTACTACACATACAGACACACAAAAACAGAGTTTTACTCCGCATACAGACACACAAAAACAGAGTTTTACTCCGCATACAGACACACAAAAACAGTTTTACTCCGCATACAGACACACAGAAACATAGTTTTACTCCGCATACAGACACACAAAAACAGAGTTTTACTCCGCATACAGACACACAGAAACATAGTTATACTTTGCATACAGACGCACACAAACATAGTTTTACTCCGCATACACACACAAAAACAGAGTCTTACTCCGCATACAGACACACAAAAACAGAGTTTTACTCCGCATACAGACACACAAAAACAGTTTTACTCCGCATACAGACACACAAAAACAGAGTTTTACTCCGCATACAGACACACAAAAACATAGTTTTACTCTGCATACAGACGCACAAAAACATAGTTTTACTCCGCATACAGACACACAAAAACATAGTTTTACTCTGCATACAGACGCACACAAACATAGTTTTACTCCGCATACAGACACACAAAAACATAGTTTTACTCCGCATACAGACACACAAAAACAGTTTTACTCCGCATACAGACACACAAAAACATAGTTTTACTACACATACAGACACACAAAAACAGAGTTTTACTCCGCATACAGACACACAAAAACAGAGTTTTACTCCGCATACAGACACACAAAAACAGTTTTACTCCGCATACAGACACACAGAAACAGAGTTTTACTCCGCATACAGACACACAGAAACATAGTTATACTTTGCATAAAGACGCACACAAACATAGTTTTACTCCGCATACAGACACACAAAAACAGAGTTTTACTCCGCATACAGACACACAGAAACATAGTTATACTTTGCATACAGACGCACACAAACATAGTTTTACTCCGCATACAGACACACAAAAACAGAGTCTTACTCCGCATACAGACACACAAAAACAGAGTTTTACTCCGCATACAGACACACAAAAACAGAGTTGTACTCCGCATACAGACACACAAAAACAGAGTTTTACTCCGCATACAGACACACAAAAACAGAGTTTTACTCCGCATACAGACACACAGAAACATAGTTATACTTTGCATACAGACGCACACAAAAACATAGTTTTACTCCGCATACAGACACACAAAAACAGAGTCTTACTCCGCATACAGACACACAAAAACAGAGTTTTACTCCGCATACAGACACACAAAAACAGAGTTGTACTCCGCATACAGACACACAAAAACAGAGTTTTACTCCGCACACAGACGCACACAAACATAGTTTTACTCCGCATACAGACGCACAAAAACATAGTTTTACTCCGCATACAGACAGACAAAAACATAATTTTAATCCGCATACAGACACACAAAAACAGAGTTTTACTTCGCATACAGACACACAAAAACATAGTTTTACTCCACATATAGACACACAAAAACATAGTTTTACTCCGCATACAGACACACAAAAACATAGTTTTACTCCGCATACAGACACACAAAAACATAGTTTTACTCCGCATACAGACACACAAAAACAGTTTACTCCGCATACAGACACACAAAAACAGAGTTTTACTCCGCATACAGACACACAAAAACAGAGTTTTACTCCGCATACAGACACACAAAAACAGAGTTTTACTCCGCATACAGACACACAAAAACAGAGTTTTACTCCGCATTCAGACACACAAAAACAGAGTTTTACTCCGCATACAGACACACAAAAACAGAGTTTTACTCCGCATACAGACACACAAAAACAGAGTTTTACTCCGCATACAGACGCACAAAAACATAGTTTTACTCCGCATACAGACACACAGAAACAGAGTTTTACTCTGCATACAGACACACAAAAACATAGTTTTACTCCGCATACAGACACACAAAAACAGAGTTTTACTCCGCATGCAGACGCACACAAACATAGTTTTACTCCGCATACAGACACATAAAAACAGAGTTTTACTCCGCATACAGACACACAAAAACAGAGTTTTACTCCGCATACAGACGCACAAAAACAGAGTTTTACTCCGCATACAGACACACAAAAACAGAGTTTTACTTCGCATACAGACACACAAAAACATAGTTTTACTCCACATATAGACACACAAAAACATAGTTTTACTCCGCTTACAGACACACAAAAACATAGTTTTACTCCGCATACAGACACACAAAAACATAGTTTTACTCCGCATACAGACACACAAAAACAGAGTTTTACTCCGCATACAGACACACAAAAACAGAGTTTTACTCCGCATACAGACACACAAAAACAGTTTTACTCCGCATACAGACACACAAAAACATAGTTTTACTACACATACAGACACACAAAAACAGAGTTTTACTCCGCATACAGACACACAAAAACAGAGTTTTACTCCGCATACAGACACACAAAAACAGTTTTACTCCGCATACAGACACACAGAAACATAGTTTTACTCCGCATACAGACACACAAAAACAGAGTTTTACTCCGCATACAGACACACAGAAACATAGTTATACTTTGCATACAGACGCACACAAACATAGTTTTACTCCGCATACAGACACACAAAAACAGAATCTTACTCCGCATACAGACACACAAAAACAGAGTTTTACTCCGCATACAGACACACAAAAACAGAGTTGTACTCCGCATACAGACACACAAAAACAGAGTTTTACTCCGCATACAGACGCACACAAACATAGTTTTACTCCGCATACAGACGCACAAAAACATAGTTTTACTCCGCATACAGACAGACAAAAACATAATTTTAATCCGCATACAGACACACAAAAACAGAGTTTTACTCCGCATACAGACACACAAAAACAGAGTTTTACTTCGCATACAGACACACAAAAACATAGTTTTACTCCACATATAGACACACAAAAACATAGTTTTACTCCGCATACAGACACACAAAAACATAGTTTTACTCCGCATACAGACACACAAAAACATAGTTTTACTCCGCATACAGACACACAAAAACAGTTTACTCCGCATACAGACACACAAAAACAGAGTTTTACTCCGCATACAGACACACAAAAACAGAGTTTTACTCCGCATACAGACACACAAAAACAGAGTTTTACTCCGCATACAGACACACAAAAACAGAGTTTTACTCCGCATTCAGACACACAAAAACAGAGTTTTACTCCGCATACAGACACACAAAAACAGAGTTTTACTCCGCATACAGACACACAAAAACATAGTTTTACTCTGCATACAGACACACAAAAACATAGTTTTACTTTGCATACAGACGCACAAAAACATAGTTTTACTCTGCATACAGACGCACAAAAACATAGTTTTACTCCGCATACAGATACACAAAAACAGAGTTTTACTCCGCATACAGACACACAAAAACAGTTCCGCATACAGACACACAAAAACAGAGTTTTACTCCGCATACAGACACACAAAAACATAGTTTTACTCCGCATACAGACACACAAAAACAGTTTACTCCGCATACAGACACACAAAAACAGAGTTTTACTCCGCATACAGACACACAAAAACATAGTTTTACTCCGCATACAGACACACAAAAACAGTTTACTCCGCATACAGACACACAAAAACAGAGTTTTACTCCGCATACTGACACACAAAAACAGAGTTTTACTCCGCATACAGACACACAAAAACAGTTTTACTCCGCATACAGACACACAAAAACATAGTTTTACTACACATACAGACACACAAAAACAGAGTTTTACTCCGCATACAGACACACAAAAACAGAGTTTTACTCCGCATACAGACACACAAAAACAGTTTTACTCCGCTTACAGACACACAAAAACATAGTTTTACTCCGCATACAGACACACAAAAACATAGTTTTACTCCGCATACAGACACACAAAAACAGTTTACTCCGCATACAGACACACAAAAACAGAGTTTTACTCCGCATACAGACACACAAAAACATAGTTTTACTCCGCATACAGACACACAAAAACAGTTTACTCCGCATATAGACACACAAAAACAGAGTTTTACTCCGCATACAGACACACAAAAACAGAGTTTTACTCCGCATACAGACACACAAAAACAGAGTTTTACTCCGCATACAGACACACAAAAACAGTTTTACTCCGCATACAGACACACAAAAACATAGTTTTACTACACATACAGACACACAAAAACAGAGTTTTACTCCGCATACAGACACACAAAAACAGAGTTTTACTCCGCATACAGACACACAAAAACAGTTTTACTCCGCATACAGACACACAGAAACATAGTTTTACTCCGCATACAGACACACAAAAACAGAGTTTTACTCCGCATACAGACACACAGAAACATAGTTATACTTTGCATACAGACGCACACAAACATAGTTTTACTCCGCATACAGACACACAAAAACAGAGTCTTACTCCGCATACAGACACACAAAAACAGAGTTTTACTCCGCATACAGACACACAAAAACAGAGTTGTACTCCGCATACAGACACACAAAAACAGAGTTTTACTCCGCATACAGACGCACACAAACATAGTTTTACTCCGCATACAGACGCACAAAAACATAGTTTTACTCCGCATACAGACAGACAAAAACATAATTTTAATCCGCATACAGACACACAAAAACAGAGTTTTACTCCGCATACAGACACACAAAAACAGAGTTTTACTTCGCATACAGACACACAAAAACATAGTTTTACTCCACATATAGACACACAAAAACATAGTTTTACTCCGCATACAGACACACAAAAACATAGTTTTACTCCGCATACAGACACACAAAAACATAGTTTTACTCCGCATACAGACACACAAAAACAGTTTACTCCGCATACAGACACACAAAAACAGAGTTTTACTCCGCATACAGACACACAAAAACAGAGTTTTACTCCGCATACAGACACACAAAAACAGAGTTTTACTCCGCATACAGACACACAAAAACAGAGTTTTACTCCGCATTCAGACACACAAAAACAGAGTTTTACTCCGCATACAGACACACAAAAACAGAGTTTTACTCCGCATACAGACACACAAAAACATAGTTTTACTCTGCATACAGACACACAAAAACATAGTTTTACTTTGCATACAGACGCACAAAAACATAGTTTTACTCTGCATACAGACGCACAAAAACATAGTTTTACTCCGCATACAGATACACAAAAACAGAGTTTTACTCCGCATACAGACACACAAAAACAGTTCCGCATACAGACACACAAAAACAGAGTTTTACTCCGCATACAGACACACAAAAACAGAGTTTTACTCCGCATACAGACACACAAAAACAGTTTTACTCCGCATACAGACACACAAAAACATAGTTTTACTACACATACAGACACACAAAAACAGAGTTTTACTCCGCATACAGACACACAAAAACAGAGTTTTACTCCGCATACAGACACACAAAAACAGTTTTACTCCGCATACAGACACACAGAAACATAGTTTTACTCCGCATACAGACACACAAAAACAGAGTTTTACTCCGCATACAGACACACAGAAACATAGTTATACTTTGCATACAGACGCACACAAACATAGTTTTACTCCGCATACACACACAAAAACAGAGTCTTACTCCGCATACAGACACACAAAAACAGAGTTTTACTCCGCATACAGACACACAAAAACAGAGTTGTACTCCGCATACAGACACACAAAAACAGAGTTTTACTCCGCATACAGACGCACACAAACATAGTTTTACTCCGCATACAGACAGACAAAAACATAATTTTAATCCGCATACAGACACACAAAAACAGAGTTTTACTCCGCATACAGACACACAAAAACAGAGTTTTACTCCGCATACAGACACACAAAAACAGAGTTTTACTCCGCATACAGACACACAAAAACAGAGTTTTACTCCGCATACAGACGCACAAAAACATAGTTTTACTCCGCATACAGACACACAGAAACAGAGTTTTACTCTGCATACAGACACACAAAAACATAGTTTTACTCCGCATACAGACACACAAAAACATAGTTTTACTCCGCATGCAGACGCACACAAACATAGTTTTACTCCGCATACAGACACATAAAAACAGAGTTTTACTCCGCATACAGACACACAAAAACAGAGTTTTACTCCGCATACAGACGCACAAAAACAGAGTTTTACTCCGCATACAGACACACAAAAACAGAGTTTTACTTCGCATACAGACACACAAAAACATAGTTTTACTCCACATATAGATCACACAAAAACATAGTTTTACTCCGCTTACAGACACACAAAAACATAGTTTTACTCCGCATACAGACACACAAAAACATAGTTTTACTCCGCATACAGACACACAAAAACAGTTTACTCCGCATACAGACACACAAAAACAGAGTTTTACTCCGCATACAGACACACAAAAACAGAGTTTTACTCCGCATACAGACACACAAAAACAGAGTTTTACTCCGCATACAGACACAGAAAAACAGAGTTTTACTCCGCATACAGACACACAAAAACAGTTTTACTCCGCATACAGACACACAGAAACATAGTTTTACTCCGCATACAGACACACAAAAACAGAGTTTTACTCCGCATACAGACACACAGAAACATAGTTATACTTTGCATACAGACGCACACAAACATAGTTTTACTCCGCATACAGACACACAAAAACAGAGTCTTACTCCGCATACAGACACACAAAAACAGAGTTTTACTCCGCATACAGACAAACAAAAACAGAGTTGTACTCCGCATACAGACACACAAAAACAGAGTTTTACTCCGCATACAGACGCACACAAACATAGTTTTACTCCGCATACAGACGCACAAAAACATAGTTTTACTCCGCATACAGACAGACAAAAACATAATTTTAATCCGCATACAGACACACAAAAACAGAGTTTTACTCCGCATACAGACACACAAAAACAGAGTTTTACTTCGCATACAGACACACAAAAACATAGTTTTACTCCACATATAGACACACAAAAACATAGTTTTACTCCGCATACAGACACACAAAAACATAGTTTTACTCCGCATACAGACACACAAAAACATAGTTTTACTCCGCATACAGACACACAAAAACAGTTTACTCCGCATACAGACACACAAAAACAGAGTTTTACTCCGCATACAGACACACAAAAACAGAGTTTTACTCCGCATACAGACACACAAAAACAGAGTTTTACTCCGCATACAGACACACAAAAACAGAGTTTTACTCCGCATTCAGACACACAAAAACAGAGTTTTACTCCGCATACAGACACACAAAAACAGAGTTTTACTCCGCATACAGACACACAAAAACATAGTTTTACTCTGCATACAGACACACAAAAACATAGTTTTACTTTGCATACAGACGCACAAAAACATAGTTTTACTCTGCATACCGACGCACAAAAACATAGTTTTACTCCGCATACAGATACACAAAAACAGAGTTTTACTCCGCATACAGACACACAAAAACAGTTCCGCATACAGACACACAAAAACAGAGTTTTACTCCGCATACAGACACACAAAAACAGAGTTTTACTCCGCATACAGACACACAAAAACAGTTTTACTCCGCATACAGACACACAAAAACATAGTTTTACTACACATACAGACACACAAAAACAGAGTTTTACTCCGCATACAGACACACAAAAACAGAGTTTTACTCCGCATACAGACACACAAAAACAGTTTTACTCCGCATACAGACACACAAAAACAGAGTTTTACTCCGCATACAGACACACAGAAACATAGTTATACTTTGCATACAGACGCACACAAACATAGTTTTACTCCGCATACAGACACACAAAAACAGAGTCTTACTCCGCATACAGACACACAAAAACAGAGTTTTACTCCGCATACAGACACACAAAAACAGAGTTGTACTCCGCATACAGACACACAAAAACAGAGTTTTACTCCGCATACAGACGCACACAAACATAGTTTTACTCCGCATACAGACGCACAAAAACATAGTTTTACTCCGCATACAGACGGACAAAAACATAATTTTAATCCGCATACAGACACACAAAAACAGAGTTTTACTCCGCATACAGACACACAAAAACAGAGTTTTACTTCGCATACAGACACACAAAAACATAGTTTTACTCCACATATAGACACACAAAAACATAGTTTTACTCCGCATACAGACACACAAAAACAGAGTTTTACTCCGCATACAGACACACAAAAACAGAGTTTTACTTCGCATACAGACACACAAAAACATAGTTTTACTCCACATATAGACACACAAAAACATAGTTTTACTCCGCATACAGACACACAAAAACATAGTTTTACTCCGCATACAGACACACAAAAACATAGTTTTACTCCGCATACAGACACACAAAAACAGTTTACTCCGCATACAGACACACAAAAACAGAGTTTTACTCCGCATACAGACACACAAAAACAGAGTTTTACTCCGCATACAGACACACAAAAACAGAGTTTTACTCCGCATACAGACACACAAAAACAGAGTTTTACTCCGCATTCAGACACACAAAAACAGAGTTTTACTCCGCATACAGACACACAAAAACAGAGTTTTACTCCGCATACAGACACACAAAAACATAGTTTTACTCTGCATACAGACACACAAAAACATAGTTTTACTTTGCATACAGACGCACAAAAACATAGTTTTACTCTGCATACCGACGCACAAAAACATAGTTTTACTCCGCATACAGATACACAAAAACAGAGTTTTACTCCGCATACAGACACACAAAAACAGTTCCGCATACAGACACACAAAAACAGAGTTTTACTCCGCATACAGACACACAAAAACAGAGTTTTACTCCGCATACAGACACACAAAAACAGTTTTACTCCGCATACAGACACACAAAAACATAGTTTTACTACACATACAGACACACAAAAACAGAGTTTTACTCCGCATACAGACACACAAAAACAGAGTTTTACTCCGCATACAGACACACAAAAACAGTTTTACTCCGCATACAGACACACAAAAACAGAGTTTTACTCCGCATACAGACACACAGAAACATAGTTATACTTTGCATACAGACGCACACAAACATAGTTTTACTCCGCATACAGACACACAAAAACAGAGTCTTACTCCGCATACAGACACACAAAAACAGAGTTTTACTCCGCATACAGACACACAAAAACAGAGTTGTACTCCGCATACAGACACACAAAAACAGAGTTTTACTCCGCATACAGACGCACACAAACATAGTTTTACTCCGCATACAGACGCACAAAAACATAGTTTTACTCCGCATACAGACGGACAAAAACATAATTTTAATCCGCATACAGACACACAAAAACAGAGTTTTACTCCGCATACAGACACACAAAAACAGAGTTTTACTTCGCATACAGACACACAAAAACATAGTTTTACTCCACATATAGACACACAAAAACATAGTTTTACTCCGCATACAGACACACAAAAACAGAGTTTTACTCCGCATACAGACACACAAAAACAGAGTTTTACTCCGCATACAGACACACAAAAACAGAGTTTTACTCCGCATACAGACGCACAAAAACATAGTTTTACTCCGCATACAGACACACAGAAACAGAGTTTTACTCTGCATACAGACACACAAAAACATAGTTTTACTCCGCATACAGACACACAAAAACATAGTTTTACTCCGCATGCAGACGCACACAAACATAGTTTTACTCCGCATACAGACACACAGAAACAGAGTTTTACTCTGCATACAGACACACCAAAACATAGTTTTACTCCGCATACAGACACACAAAAACATAGTTTTACTCCGCATGCAGACGCACACAAACATAGTTTTACTCCGCATACAGACACATAAAAACAGAGTTTTACTCCGTATACAGACAAACAAAAACAGAGTTTTATTCCGCATACAGACACACAAAAACAGAGTTTTACTCCGCATACAGACACACAAAAACATAGTTTTACTCTGCATACAGACGCACACAAACATAGTTTTACTCCGCATACAGACACACAAAAACATAGTTTTACTCCGCATACAGACACACAAAAACATAGTTTTACTCCGCATACAGACACACAAAAACAGAGTTTTACTCCGCATACAGACACACAGAAACATAGTTATACTTTGCATACAGACGCACACAAACATAGTTTTACTCCGCATACAGACACACAAAAACAGAGTCTTACTCCGCATACAGACACACAAAAACAGAGTTTTACTCCGCATACAGACACACAAAAACAGAGTTGTACTCCGCATACAGACACACAAAAACAGAGTTTTACTCCGCATACAGACGCACACAAACATAGTTTTACTCCGCATACAGACGCACAAAAACATAGTTTTACTCCGCATACAGACAGACAAAAACATAATTTTAATCCGCATACAGACACACAAAAACAGAGTTTTACTCCGCATACAGACACACAAAAACAGAGTTTTACTTCGCATACAGACACACAAAAACATAGTTTTACTCCACATATAGACACACAAAAACATAGTTTTACTCCGCATACAGACACACAAAAACATAGTTTTACTCCGCATACAGACACACAAAAACATAGTTTTACTCCGCATACAGACACACAAAAACAGTTTACTCCGCATACAGACACACAAAAACAGAGTTTTACTCCGCATACAGACACACAAAAACAGAGTTTTACTCCGCATACAGACACACAAAAACAGAGTTTTACTCCGCATACAGACACACAAAAACAGAGTTTTACTCCGCATTCAGACACACAAAAACAGAGTTTTACTCCGCATACAGACACACAAAAACAGAGTTTTACTCCGCATACAGACACACAAAAACATAGTTTTACTCTGCATACAGACACACAAAAACATAGTTTTACTTTGCATACAGACGCACAAAAACATAGTTTTACTCTGCATACCGACGCACAAAAACATAGTTTTACTCCGCATACAGATACACAAAAACAGAGTTTTACTCCGCATACAGACACACAAAAACAGTTCCGCATACAGACACACAAAAACAGAGTTTTACTCCGCATACAGACACACAAAAACATAGTTTTACTCCGCATACAGACACACAAAAACAGTTTTACTCCGCATACAGACACACAAAAACATAGTTTTACTACACATACAGACACACAAAAACAGAGTTTTACTCCGCATACAGACACACAAAAACAGAGTTTTACTCCGCATACAGACACACAAAAACAGTTTTACTCCGCATACAGACACACAAAAACAGAGTTTTACTCCGCATACAGACACACAAAAACATAGTTTTACTTTGCATACAGACGCACAAAAACATAGTTTTACTCTGCATACAGACGCACAAAAACATAGTTTTACTCCGCATACAGATACACAAAAACAGAGTTTTACTCCGCATACAGACACACAAAAACAGTTCCGCATACAGACACACAAAAACAGAGTTTTACTCCGCATACAGACACACAAAAACAGAGTTTTACTCCGCATACAGACACACAAAAACAGTTTTACTCCGCATACAGACACACAAAAACATAGTTTTACTACACATACAGACACACAAAAACAGAGTTTTACTCCGCATACAGACACACAAAAACAGAGTTTTACTCCGCATACAGACACACAAAAACAGTTTTACTCCGCATACAGACACACAGAAACATAGTTTTACTCCGCATACAGACACACAAAAACAGAGTTTTACTCCGCATACAGACACACAGAAACATAGTTATACTTTGCATACAGACGCACACAAACATAGTTTTACTCCGCATACACACACAAAAACAGAGTCTTACTCCGCATACAGACACACAAAAACAGAGTTTTACTCCGCATACAGACACACAAAAACAGAGTTGTACTCCGCATACAGACACACAAAAACAGAGTTTTACTCCGCATACAGACGCACACAAACATAGTTTTACTCCGCATACAGACAGACAAAAACATAATTTTAATCCGCATACAGACACACAAAAACAGAGTTTTACTCCGCATACAGACACACAAAAACAGAGTTTTACTCCGCATACAGACACACAAAAACAGAGTTTTACTCCGCATACAGACACACAAAAACAGAGTTTTACTCCGCATACAGACGCACAAAAACATAGTTTTACTCCGCATACAGACACACAGAAACAGAGTTTTACTCTGCATACAGACACACAAAAACATAGTTTTACTCCGCATACAGACACACAAAAACATAGTTTTACTCCGCATGCAGACGCACACAAACATAGTTTTACTCCGCATACAGACACATAAAAACAGAGTTTTACTCCGCATACAGACACACAAAAACAGAGTTTTACTCCGCATACAGACGCACAAAAACAGAGTTTTACTCCGCATACAGACACACAAAAACAGAGTTTTACTTCGCATACAGACACACAAAAACATAGTTTTACTCCACATATAGATCACACAAAAACATAGTTTTACTCCGCTTACAGACACACAAAAACATAGTTTTACTCCGCATACAGACACACAAAAACATAGTTTTACTCCGCATACAGACACACAAAAACAGTTTACTCCGCATACAGACACACAAAAACAGAGTTTTACTCCGCATACAGACACACAAAAACAGAGTTTTACTCCGCATACAGACACACAAAAACAGAGTTTTACTCCGCATACAGACACAGAAAAACAGAGTTTTACTCCGCATACAGACACACAAAAACAGTTTTACTCCGCATACAGACACACAGAAACATAGTTTTACTCCGCATACAGACACACAAAAACAGAGTTTTACTCCGCATACAGACACACAGAAACATAGTTATACTTTGCATACAGACGCACACAAACATAGTTTTACTCCGCATACAGACACACAAAAACAGAGTCTTACTCCGCATACAGACACACAAAAACAGAGTTTTACTCCGCATACAGACACACAAAAACAGAGTTGTACTCCGCATACAGACACACAAAAACAGAGTTTTACTCCGCATACAGACGCACACAAACATAGTTTTACTCCGCATACAGACGCACAAAAACATAGTTTTACTCCGCATACAGACAGACAAAAACATAATTTTAATCCGCATACAGACACACAAAAACAGAGTTTTACTCCGCATACAGACACACAAAAACAGAGTTTTACTTCGCATACAGACACACAAAAACATAGTTTTACTCCACATATAGACACACAAAAACATAGTTTTACTCCGCATACAGACACACAAAAACATAGTTTTACTCCGCATACAGACACACAAAAACATAGTTTTACTCCGCATACAGACACACAAAAACAGTTTACTCCGCATACAGACACACAAAAACAGAGTTTTACTCCGCATACAGACACACAAAAACAGAGTTTTACTCCGCATACAGACACACAAAAACAGAGTTTTACTCCGCATACAGACACACAAAAACAGAGTTTTACTCCGCATTCAGACACACAAAAACAGAGTTTTACTCCGCATACAGACACACAAAAACAGAGTTTTACTCCGCATACAGACACACAAAAACATAGTTTTACTCTGCATACAGACACACAAAAACATAGTTTTACTTTGCATACAGACGCACAAAAACATAGTTTTACTCTGCATACCGACGCACAAAAACATAGTTTTACTCCGCATACAGATACACAAAAACAGAGTTTTACTCCGCATACAGACACACAAAAACAGTTCCGCATACAGACACACAAAAACAGAGTTTTACTCCGCATACAGACACACAAAAACAGAGTTTTACTCCGCATACAGACACACAAAAACAGTTTTACTCCGCATACAGACACACAAAAACATAGTTTTACTACACATACAGACACACAAAAACAGAGTTTTACTCCGCATACAGACACACAAAAACAGAGTTTTACTCCGCATACAGACACACAAAAACAGTTTTACTCCGCATACAGACACACAAAAACAGAGTTTTACTCCGCATACAGACACACAGAAACATAGTTATACTTTGCATACAGACGCACACAAACATAGTTTTACTCCGCATACAGACACACAAAAACAGAGTCTTACTCCGCATACAGACACACAAAAACAGAGTTTTACTCCGCATACAGACACACAAAAACAGAGTTGTACTCCGCATACAGACACACAAAAACAGAGTTTTACTCCGCATACAGACGCACACAAACATAGTTTTACTCCGCATACAGACGCACAAAAACATAGTTTTACTCCGCATACAGACGGACAAAAACATAATTTTAATCCGCATACAGACACACAAAAACAGAGTTTTACTCCGCATACAGACACACAAAAACAGAGTTTTACTTCGCATACAGACACACAAAAACATAGTTTTACTCCACATATAGACACACAAAAACATAGTTTTACTCCGCATACAGACACACAAAAACAGAGTTTTACTCCGCATACAGACACACAAAAACAGAGTTTTACTTCGCATACAGACACACAAAAACATAGTTTTACTCCACATATAGACACACAAAAACATAGTTTTACTCCGCATACAGACACACAAAAACATAGTTTTACTCCGCATACAGACACACAAAAACATAGTTTTACTCCGCATACAGACACACAAAAACAGTTTACTCCGCATACAGACACACAAAAACAGAGTTTTACTCCGCATACAGACACACAAAAACAGAGTTTTACTCCGCATACAGACACACAAAAACAGAGTTTTACTCCGCATACAGACACACAAAAACAGAGTTTTACTCCGCATTCAGACACACAAAAACAGAGTTTTACTCCGCATACAGACACACAAAAACAGAGTTTTACTCCGCATACAGACACACAAAAACATAGTTTTACTCTGCATACAGACACACAAAAACATAGTTTTACTTTGCATACAGACGCACAAAAACATAGTTTTACTCTGCATACCGACGCACAAAAACATAGTTTTACTCCGCATACAGATACACAAAAACAGAGTTTTACTCCGCATACAGACACACAAAAACAGTTCCGCATACAGACACACAAAAACAGAGTTTTACTCCGCATACAGACACACAAAAACAGAGTTTTACTCCGCATACAGACACACAAAAACAGTTTTACTCCGCATACAGACACACAAAAACATAGTTTTACTACACATACAGACACACAAAAACAGAGTTTTACTCCGCATACAGACACACAAAAACAGAGTTTTACTCCGCATACAGACACACAAAAACAGTTTTACTCCGCATACAGACACACAAAAACAGAGTTTTACTCCGCATACAGACACACAGAAACATAGTTATACTTTGCATACAGACGCACACAAACATAGTTTTACTCCGCATACAGACACACAAAAACAGAGTCTTACTCCGCATACAGACACACAAAAACAGAGTTTTACTCCGCATACAGACACACAAAAACAGAGTTGTACTCCGCATACAGACACACAAAAACAGAGTTTTACTCCGCATACAGACGCACACAAACATAGTTTTACTCCGCATACAGACGCACAAAAACATAGTTTTACTCCGCATACAGACGGACAAAAACATAATTTTAATCCGCATACAGACACACAAAAACAGAGTTTTACTCCGCATACAGACACACAAAAACAGAGTTTTACTCCGCATACAGACACACAAAAACAGAGTTTTACTCCGCATACAGACGCACAAAAACATAGTTTTACTCCGCATACAGACACACAGAAACAGAGTTTTACTCTGCATACAGACACACAAAAACATAGTTTTACTCCGCATACAGACACACAAAAACATAGTTTTACTCCGCATGCAGACGCACACAAACATAGTTTTACTCCGCATACAGACACACAGAAACAGAGTTTTACTCTGCATACAGACACACCAAAACATAGTTTTACTCCGCATACAGACACACAAAAACATAGTTTTACTCCGCATGCAGACGCACACAAACATAGTTTTACTCCGCATACAGACACATAAAAACAGAGTTTTACTCCGTATACAGACAAACAAAAACAGAGTTTTATTCCGCATACAGACACACAAAAACAGAGTTTTACTCCGCATACAGACACACAAAAACATAGTTTTACTCTGCATACAGACGCACACAAACATAGTTTTACTCCGCATACAGACACACAAAAACATAGTTTTACTCCGCATACAGACACACAAAAACAGAGTTTTACTCCGCATACAGACACACAAAAACAGTTTTACTCCGCATACAGACACACAGAAACATAGTTTTACTCCGCATACAGACACACAAAAACAGAGTTTTACTCCGCATACAGACACACAGAAACATAGTTATACTTTGCATACAGACGCACACAAACATAGTTTTACTCCGCATACAGACACACAAAAACAGAGTCTTACTCCGCATACAGACACACAAAAACAGAGTTTTACTCCGCATACAGACACACAAAAACAGAGTTGTACTCCGCATACAGACACACAAAAACAGAGTTTTACTCCGCATACAGACGCACACAAACATAGTTTTACTCCGCATACAGACGCACAAAAACATAGTTTTACTCCGCATACAGACAGACAAAAACATAATTTTAATCCGCATACAGACACACAAAAACAGAGTTTTACTCCGCATACAGACACACAAAAACAGAGTTTTACTTCGCATACAGACACACAAAAACATAGTTTTACTCCACATATAGACACACAAAAACATAGTTTTACTCCGCATACAGACACACAAAAACATAGTTTTACTCCGCATACAGACACACAAAAACAGTTTTATTCCGCATACAGACACACAAAAACAGTTTTACTCCGCATACAGACACACAAAAACAGAGTTTTACTCCGCATACAGACACACAAAAACATAGTTTTACTCCGCATACAGACACACAAAAACATAGTTTTACTCCGCATACAGACACACAGAAACATAGTTATACTCCGCATACAGACGCACACAAACATAGTTTTACTCCGCATACAGACACACAAAAACAGAGTTTTACTCCGCATACAGACACACAAAAACAGAGTTTTACTCCGCATACAGACACACAAAAACAGAGTTTTACTCCGCATGCAGACGCACACAAACATAGTTTTACTCCGCATACAGACACATAAAAACAGAGTTTTACTCCGCATACAGACACACAAAAACAGAGTTTTACTCCGCATACAGACACACAAAAACATAGTTTTACTCTGCATACAGACACACAAAAACATAGTTTTACTTTGCATACAGACGCACAAAAACATAGTTTTACTCTGCATACAGACGCACAAAAACATAGTTTTACTCCGCATACAGACACACAAAAACATAGTTTTACTCCGCATACAGACGCACACAAACATAGTTTTACTCCGCATACAGACACACAAAAACAGAGTTTTACTCCGCATACAGACACACAAAAACAGAGTTTTACTCCGCATACAGACACACACAAACATAGTTTTACTCCGCATACAGACACATAAAAACAGAGTTTTACTCCGCATACAGACACACAAAAACAGAGTTTTACTCCGCATACAGACACACAAAAACATAGTTTTACTCTGCATACAGACACACAAAAACATAGTTTTACTTTGCATACAGACGCACAAAAACATAGTTTTACTCTGCATACAGACGCACAAAAACATAGTTTTACTCCACATACAGATACACAAAAACAGAGTTTTACTCCGCATACAGACACACAAAAACAGTTTTACTCCGCATACAGACACACAAAAACAGAGTTTTACTCCGCATACAGACACACAAAAACATAGTTTTACTCTGCATACAGACGCACAAAAACATAGTTTTACTCCGCATACAGACACACAAAAACATAGTTTTACTCTGCATACAGACGCACACAAACATAGTTTTACTCCGCATACAGACACACAAAAACATAGTTTTACTCCGCATACAGACACACAAAAACAGTTTTACTCCGCATACAGACACACAAAAACATAGTTTTACTACACATACAGACACACAAAAACAGAGTTTTACTCCGCATACAGACACACAAAAACAGAGTTTTACTCCGCATACAGACACACAAAAACAGTTTTACTCCGCATACAGACACACAGAAACAGAGTTTTACTCCGCATACAGACACACAGAAACATAGTTATACTTTGCATAAAGACGCACACAAACATAGTTTTACTCCGCATACAGACACACAAAAACAGAGTTTTACTCCGCATACAGACACACAGAAACATAGTTATACTTTGCATACAGACGCACACAAACATAGTTTTACTCCGCATACAGACACACAAAAACAGAGTCTTACTCCGCATACAGACACACAAAAACAGAGTTTTACTCCGCATACAGACACACAAAAACAGAGTTGTACTCCGCATACAGACACACAAAAACAGAGTTTTACTCCGCATACAGACACACAAAAACAGAGTTTTACTCCGCATACAGACACACAGAAACATAGTTATACTTTGCATACAGACGCACACAAAAACATAGTTTTACTCCGCATACAGACACACAAAAACAGAGTCTTACTCCGCATACAGACACACAAAAACAGAGTTTTACTCCGCATACAGACACACAAAAACAGAGTTGTACTCCGCATACAGACACACAAAAACAGAGTTTTACTCCGCACACAGACGCACACAAACATAGTTTTACTCCGCATACAGACGCACAAAAACATAGTTTTACTCCGCATACAGACAGACAAAAACATAATTTTAATCCGCATACAGACACACAAAAACAGAGTTTTACTTCGCATACAGACACACAAAAACATAGTTTTACTCCACATATAGACACACAAAAACATAGTTTTACTCCGCATACAGACACACAAAAACATAGTTTTACTCCGCATACAGACACACAAAAACATAGTTTTACTCCGCATACAGACACACAAAAACAGTTTACTCCGCATACAGACACACAAAAACAGAGTTTTACTCCGCATACAGACACACAAAAACAGAGTTTTACTCCGCATACAGACACACAAAAACAGAGTTTTACTCCGCATACAGACACACAAAAACAGAGTTTTACTCCGCATTCAGACACACAAAAACAGAGTTTTACTCCGCATACAGACACACAAAAACAGAGTTTTACTCCGCATACAGACACACAAAAACAGAGTTTTACTCCGCATACAGACGCACAAAAACATAGTTTTACTCCGCATACAGACACACAGAAACAGAGTTTTACTCTGCATACAGACACACAAAAACATAGTTTTACTCCGCATACAGACACACAAAAACAGAGTTTTACTCCGCATGCAGACGCACACAAACATAGTTTTACTCCGCATACAGACACATAAAAACAGAGTTTTACTCCGCATACAGACACACAAAAACAGAGTTTTACTCCGCATACAGACGCACAAAAACAGAGTTTTACTCCGCATACAGACACACAAAAACAGAGTTTTACTTCGCATACAGACACACAAAAACATAGTTTTACTCCACATATAGACACACAAAAACATAGTTTTACTCCGCTTACAGACACACAAAAACATAGTTTTACTCCGCATACAGACACACAAAAACATAGTTTTACTCCGCATACAGACACACAAAAACAGAGTTTTACTCCGCATACAGACACACAAAAACAGAGTTTTACTCCGCATACAGACACACAAAAACAGTTTTACTCCGCATACAGACACACAAAAACATAGTTTTACTACACATACAGACACACAAAAACAGAGTTTTACTCCGCATACAGACACACAAAAACAGAGTTTTACTCCGCATACAGACACACAAAAACAGTTTTACTCCGCATACAGACACACAGAAACATAGTTTTACTCCGCATACAGACACACAAAAACAGAGTTTTACTCCGCATACAGACACACAGAAACATAGTTATACTTTGCATACAGACGCACACAAACATAGTTTTACTCCGCATACAGACACACAAAAACAGAATCTTACTCCGCATACAGACACACAAAAACAGAGTTTTACTCCGCATACAGACACACAAAAACAGAGTTGTACTCCGCATACAGACACACAAAAACAGAGTTTTACTCCGCATACAGACGCACACAAACATAGTTTTACTCCGCATACAGACGCACAAAAACATAGTTTTACTCCGCATACAGACAGACAAAAACATAATTTTAATCCGCATACAGACACACAAAAACAGAGTTTTACTCCGCATACAGACACACAAAAACAGAGTTTTACTTCGCATACAGACACACAAAAACATAGTTTTACTCCACATATAGACACACAAAAACATAGTTTTACTCCGCATACAGACACACAAAAACATAGTTTTACTCCGCATACAGACACACAAAAACATAGTTTTACTCCGCATACAGACACACAAAAACAGTTTACTCCGCATACAGACACACAAAAACAGAGTTTTACTCCGCATACAGACACACAAAAACAGAGTTTTACTCCGCATACAGACACACAAAAACAGAGTTTTACTCCGCATACAGACACACAAAAACAGAGTTTTACTCCGCATTCAGACACACAAAAACAGAGTTTTACTCCGCATACAGACACACAAAAACAGAGTTTTACTCCGCATACAGACACACAAAAACATAGTTTTACTCTGCATACAGACACACAAAAACATAGTTTTACTTTGCATACAGACGCACAAAAACATAGTTTTACTCTGCATACAGACGCACAAAAACATAGTTTTACTCCGCATACAGATACACAAAAACAGAGTTTTACTCCGCATACAGACACACAAAAACAGTTCCGCATACAGACACACAAAAACAGAGTTTTACTCCGCATACAGACACACAAAAACATAGTTTTACTCCGCATACAGACACACAAAAACAGTTTACTCCGCATACAGACACACAAAAACAGAGTTTTACTCCGCATACAGACACACAAAAACATAGTTTTACTCCGCATACAGACACACAAAAACAGTTTACTCCGCATACAGACACACAAAAACAGAGTTTTACTCCGCATACTGACACACAAAAACAGAGTTTTACTCCGCATACAGACACACAAAAACAGTTTTACTCCGCATACAGACACACAAAAACATAGTTTTACTACACATACAGACACACAAAAACAGAGTTTTACTCCGCATACAGACACACAAAAACAGAGTTTTACTCCGCATACAGACACACAAAAACAGTTTTACTCCGCTTACAGACACACAAAAACATAGTTTTACTCCGCATACAGACACACAAAAACATAGTTTTACTCCGCATACAGACACACAAAAACAGTTTACTCCGCATACAGACACACAAAAACAGAGTTTTACTCCGCATACAGACACACAAAAACATAGTTTTACTCCGCATACAGACACACAAAAACAGTTTACTCCGCATATAGACACACAAAAACAGAGTTTTACTCCGCATACAGACACACAAAAACAGAGTTTTACTCCGCATACAGACACACAAAAACAGAGTTTTACTCCGCATACAGACACACAAAAACAGAGTTTTACTCCGCATACAGACACACAAAAACAGTTTTACTCCGCATACAGACACACAAAAACATAGTTTTACTACACATACAGACACACAAAAACAGAGTTTTACTCCGCATACAGACACACAAAAACAGAGTTTTACTCCGCATACAGACACACAAAAACAGTTTTACTCCGCATACAGACACACAGAAACATAGTTTTACTCCGCATACAGACACACAAAAACAGAGTTTTACTCCGCATACAGACACACAGAAACATAGTTATACTTTGCATACAGACGCACACAAACATAGTTTTACTCCGCATACAGACACACAAAAACAGAGTCTTACTCCGCATACAGACACACAAAAACAGAGTTTTACTCCGCATACAGACACACAAAAACAGAGTTGTACTCCGCATACAGACACACAAAAACAGAGTTTTACTCCGCATACAGACGCACACAAACATAGTTTTACTCCGCATACAGACGCACAAAAACATAGTTTTACTCCGCATACAGACAGACAAAAACATAATTTTAATCCGCATACAGACACACAAAAACAGAGTTTTACTCCGCATACAGACACACAAAAACAGAGTTTTACTTCGCATACAGACACACAAAAACATAGTTTTACTCCACATATAGACACACAAAAACATAGTTTTACTCCGCATACAGACACACAAAAACATAGTTTTACTCCGCATACAGACACACAAAAACATAGTTTTACTCCGCATACAGACACACAAAAACAGTTTACTCCGCATACAGACACACAAAAACAGAGTTTTACTCCGCATACAGACACACAAAAACAGAGTTTTACTCCGCATACAGACACACAAAAACAGAGTTTTACTCCGCATACAGACACACAAAAACAGAGTTTTACTCCGCATTCAGACACACAAAAACAGAGTTTTACTCCGCATACAGACACACAAAAACAGAGTTTTACTCCGCATACAGACACACAAAAACATAGTTTTACTCTGCATACAGACACACAAAAACATAGTTTTACTTTGCATACAGACGCACAAAAACATAGTTTTACTCTGCATACAGACGCACAAAAACATAGTTTTACTCCGCATACAGATACACAAAAACAGAGTTTTACTCCGCATACAGACACACAAAAACAGTTCCGCATACAGACACACAAAAACAGAGTTTTACTCCGCATACAGACACACAAAAACAGAGTTTTACTCCGCATACAGACACACAAAAACAGTTTTACTCCGCATACAGACACACAAAAACATAGTTTTACTACACATACAGACACACAAAAACAGAGTTTTACTCCGCATACAGACACACAAAAACAGAGTTTTACTCCGCATACAGACACACAAAAACAGTTTTACTCCGCATACAGACACACAGAAACATAGTTTTACTCCGCATACAGACACACAAAAACAGAGTTTTACTCCGCATACAGACACACAAAAACATAGTTATACTTTGCATACAGACGCACACAAACATAGTTTTACTCCGCATACACACACAAAAACAGAGTCTTACTCCGCATACAGACACACAAAAACAGAGTTTTACTCCGCATACAGACACACAAAAACAGAGTTGTACTCCGCATACAGACACACAAAAACAGAGTTTTACTCCGCATACAGACGCACACAAACATAGTTTTACTCCGCATACAGACAGACAAAAACATAATTTTAATCCGCATACAGACACACAAAAACAGAGTTTTACTCCGCATACAGACACACAAAAACAGAGTTTTACTCCGCATACAGACACACAAAAACAGAGTTTTACTCCGCATACAGACACACAAAAACAGAGTTTTACTCCGCATACAGACGCACAAAAACATAGTTTTACTCCGCATACAGACACACAGAAACAGAGTTTTACTCTGCATACAGACACACAAAAACATAGTTTTACTCCGCATACAGACACACAAAAACATAGTTTTACTCCGCATGCAGACGCACACAAACATAGTTTTACTCCGCATACAGACACATAAAAACAAAGTTTTACTCCGCATACAGACACACAAAAACAGAGTTTTACTCCGCATACAGACGCACAAAAACAGAGTTTTACTCCGCATACAGACACACAAAAACAGAGTTTTACTTCGCATACAGACACACAAAAACATAGTTTTACTCCACATATAGATCACACAAAAACATAGTTTTACTCCGCTTACAGACACACAAAAACATAGTTTTACTCCGCATACAGACACACAAAAACATAGTTTTACTCCGCATACAGACACACAAAAACAGTTTACTCCGCATACAGACACACAAAAACAGAGTTTTACTCCGCATACAGACACACAAAAACAGAGTTTTACTCCGCATACAGACACACAAAAACAGAGTTTTACTCCGCATACAGACACAGAAAAACAGAGTTTTACTCCGCATACAGACACACAAAAACAGTTTTACTCCGCATACAGACACACAGAAACATAGTTTTACTCCGCATACAGACACACAAAAACAGAGTTTTACTCCGCATACAGACACACAGAAACATAGTTATACTTTGCATACAGACGCACACAAACATAGTTTTACTCCGCATACAGACACACAAAAACAGAGTCTTACTCCGCATACAGACACACAAAAACAGAGTTTTACTCCGCATACAGACACACAAAAACAGAGTTGTACTCCGCATACAGACACACAAAAACAGAGTTTTACTCCGCATACAGACGCACACAAACATAGTTTTACTCCGCATACAGACGCACAAAAACATAGTTTTACTCCGCATACAGACAGACAAAAACATAATTTTAATCCGCATACAGACACACAAAAACAGAGTTTTACTCCGCATACAGACACACAAAAACAGAGTTTTACTTCGCATACAGACACACAAAAACATAGTTTTACTCCACATATAGACACACAAAAACATAGTTTTACTCCGCATACAGACACACAAAAACATAGTTTTACTCCGCATACAGACACACAAAAACATAGTTTTACTCCGCATACAGACACACAAAAACAGTTTACTCCGCATACAGACACACAAAAACAGAGTTTTACTCCGCATACAGACACACAAAAACAGAGTTTTACTCCGCATACAGACACACAAAAACAGAGTTTTACTCCGCATACAGACACACAAAAACAGAGTTTTACTCCGCATTCAGACACACAAAAACAGAGTTTTACTCCGCATACAGACACACAAAAACAGAGTTTTACTCCGCATACAGACACACAAAAACATAGTTTTACTCTGCATACAGACACACAAAAACATAGTTTTACTTTGCATACAGACGCACAAAAACATAGTTTTACTCTGCATACCGACGCACAAAAACATAGTTTTACTCCGCATACAGATACACAAAAACAGAGTTTTACTCCGCATACAGACACACAAAAACAGTTCCGCATACAGACACACAAAAACAGAGTTTTACTCCGCATACAGACACACAAAAACAGAGTTTTACTCCGCATACAGACACACAAAAACAGTTTTACTCCGCATACAGACACACAAAAACATAGTTTTACTACACATACAGACACACAAAAACAGAGTTTTACTCCGCATACAGACACACAAAAACAGAGTTTTACTCCGCATACAGACACACAAAAACAGTTTTACTCCGCATACAGACACACAAAAACAGAGTTTTACTCCGCATACAGACACACAGAAACATAGTTATACTTTGCATACAGACGCACACAAACATAGTTTTACTCCGCATACAGACACACAAAAACAGAGTCTTACTCCGCATACAGACACACAAAAACAGAGTTTTACTCCGCATACAGACACACAAAAACAGAGTTGTACTCCGCATACAGACACACAAAAACAGAGTTTTACTCCGCATACAGACGCACACAAACATAGTTTTACTCCGCATACAGACGCACAAAAACATAGTTTTACTCCGCATACAGACGGACAAAAACATAATTTTAATCCGCATACAGACACACAAAAACAGAGTTTTACTCCGCATACAGACACACAAAAACAGAGTTTTACTTCGCATACAGACACACAAAAACATAGTTTTACTCCACATATAGACACACAAAAACATAGTTTTACTCCGCATACAGACACACAAAAACAGAGTTTTACTCCGCATACAGACACACAAAAACAGAGTTTTACTTCGCATACAGACACACAAAAACATAGTTTTACTCCACATATAGACACACAAAAACATAGTTTTACTCCGCATACAGACACACAAAAACATAGTTTTACTCCGCATACAGACACACAAAAACATAGTTTTACTCCGCATACAGACACACAAAAACAGTTTACTCCGCATACAGACACACAAAAACAGAGTTTTACTCCGCATACAGACACACAAAAACAGAGTTTTACTCCGCATACAGACACACAAAAACAGAGTTTTACTCCGCATACAGACACACAAAAACAGAGTTTTACTCCGCATTCAGACACACAAAAACAGAGTTTTACTCCGCATACAGACACACAAAAACAGAGTTTTACTCCGCATACAGACACACAAAAACATAGTTTTACTCTGCATACAGACACACAAAAACATAGTTTTACTTTGCATACAGACGCACAAAAACATAGTTTTACTCTGCATACCGACGCACAAAAACATAGTTTTACTCCGCATACAGATACACAAAAACAGAGTTTTACTCCGCATACAGACACACAAAAACAGTTCCGCATACAGACACACAAAAACAGAGTTTTACTCCGCATACAGACACACAAAAACAGAGTTTTACTCCGCATACAGACACACAAAAACAGTTTTACTCCGCATACAGACACACAAAAACATAGTTTTACTACACATACAGACACACAAAAACAGAGTTTTACTCCGCATACAGACACACAAAAACAGAGTTTTACTCCGCATACAGACACACAAAAACAGTTTTACTCCGCATACAGACACACAAAAACAGAGTTTTACTCCGCATACAGACACACAGAAACATAGTTATACTTTGCATACAGACGCACACAAACATAGTTTTACTCCGCATACAGACACACAAAAACAGAGTCTTACTCCGCATACAGACACACAAAAACAGAGTTTTACTCCGCATACAGACACACAAAAACAGAGTTGTACTCCGCATACAGACACACAAAAACAGAGTTTTACTCCGCATACAGACGCACACAAACATAGTTTTACTCCGCATACAGACGCACAAAAACATAGTTTTACTCCGCATACAGACGGACAAAAACATAATTTTAATCCGCATACAGACACACAAAAACAGAGTTTTACTCCGCATACAGACACACAAAAACAGAGTTTTACTTCGCATACAGACACACAAAAACATAGTTTTACTCCACATATAGACACACAAAAACATAGTTTTACTCCGCATACAGACACACAAAAACAGAGTTTTACTCCGCATACAGACACACAAAAACAGAGTTTTACTCCGCATACAGACACACAAAAACAGAGTTTTACTCCGCATACAGACGCACAAAAACATAGTTTTACTCCGCATACAGACACACAGAAACAGAGTTTTACTCTGCATACAGACACACAAAAACATAGTTTTACTCCGCATACAGACACACAAAAACATAGTTTTACTCCGCATGCAGACGCACACAAACATAGTTTTACTCCGCATACAGACACACAGAAACAGAGTTTTACTCTGCATACAGACACACCAAAACATAGTTTTACTCCGCATACAGACACACAAAAACATAGTTTTACTCCGCATGCAGACGCACACAAACATAGTTTTACTCCGCATACAGACACATAAAAACAGAGTTTTACTCCGTATACAGACAAACAAAAACAGAGTTTTATTCCGCATACAGACACACAAAAACAGAGTTTTACTCCGCATACAGACACACAAAAACATAGTTTTACTCTGCATACAGACGCACACAAACATAGTTTTACTCCGCATACAGACACACAAAAACATAGTTTTACTCCGCATACAGACACACAAAAACAGAGTTTTACTCCGCATACAGACACACAAAAACAGTTTTACTCCGCATACAGACACACAGAAACATAGTTTTACTCCGCATACAGACACACAAAAACAGAGTTTTACTCCGCATACAGACACACAGAAACATAGTTATACTTTGCATACAGACGCACACAAACATAGTTTTACTCCGCATACAGACACACAAAAACAGAGTCTTACTCCGCATACAGACACACAAAAACAGAGTTTTACTCCGCATACAGACACACAAAAACAGAGTTGTACTCCGCATACAGACACACAAAAACAGAGTTTTACTCCGCATACAGACGCACACAAACATAGTTTTACTCCGCATACAGACGCACAAAAACATAGTTTTACTCCGCATACAGACAGACAAAAACATAATTTTAATCCGCATACAGACACACAAAAACAGAGTTTTACTCCGCATACAGACACACAAAAACAGAGTTTTACTTCGCATACAGACACACAAAAACATAGTTTTACTCCACATATAGACACACAAAAACATAGTTTTACTCCGCATACAGACACACAAAAACATAGTTTTACTCCGCATACAGACACACAAAAACATAGTTTTACTCCGCATACAGACACACAAAAACAGTTTACTCCGCATACAGACACACAAAAACAGAGTTTTACTCCGCATACAGACACACAAAAACAGAGTTTTACTCCGCATACAGACACACAAAAACAGAGTTTTACTCCGCATACAGACACACAAAAACAGAGTTTTACTCCGCATTCAGACACACAAAAACAGAGTTTTACTCCGCATACAGACACACAAAAACAGAGTTTTACTCCGCATACAGACACACAAAAACATAGTTTTACTCTGCATACAGACACACAAAAACATAGTTTTACTTTGCATACAGACGCACAAAAACATAGTTTTACTCTGCATACCGACGCACAAAAACATAGTTTTACTCCGCATACAGATACACAAAAACAGAGTTTTACTCCGCATACAGACACACAAAAACAGTTCCGCATACAGACACACAAAAACAGAGTTTTACTCCGCATACAGACACACAAAAACATAGTTTTACTCCGCATACAGACACACAAAAACAGTTTTACTCCGCATACAGACACACAAAAACATAGTTTTACTACACATACAGACACACAAAAACAGAGTTTTACTCCGCATACAGACACACAAAAACAGAGTTTTACTCCGCATACAGACACACAAAAACAGTTTTACTCCGCATACAGACACACAAAAACAGAGTTTTACTCCGCATACAGACACACAGAAACATAGTTATACTTTGCATACAGACGCACACAAACATAGTTTTACTCCGCATACAGACACACAAAAACAGAGTCTTACTCCGCATACAGACACACAAAAACAGAGTTTTACTCCGCATACAGACACACAAAAACAGAGTTGTACTCCGCATACAGACACACAAAAACAGAGTTTTACTCCGCATACAGACGCACACAAACATAGTTTTACTCCGCATACAGACGCACAAAAACATAGTTTTACTCCGCATACAGACGGACAAAAACATAATTTTAATCCGCATACAGACACACAAAAACAGAGTTTTACTCCGCATACAGACACACAAAAACAGAGTTTTACTTCGCATACAGACACACAAAAACATAGTTTTACTCCACATATAGACACACAAAAACATAGTTTTACTCCGCATACAGACACACAAAAACAGAGTTTTACTCCGCATACAGACACACAAAAACAGAGTTTTACTTCGCATACAGACACACAAAAACATAGTTTTACTCCACATATAGACACACAAAAACATAGTTTTACTCCGCATACAGACACACAAAAACATAGTTTTACTCCGCATACAGACACACAAAAACATAGTTTTACTCCGCATACAGACACACAAAAACAGTTTACTCCGCATACAGACACACAAAAACAGAGTTTTACTCCGCATACAGACACACAAAAACAGAGTTTTACTCCGCATACAGACACACAAAAACAGAGTTTTACTCCGCATACAGACACACAAAAACAGAGTTTTACTCCGCATTCAGACACACAAAAACAGAGTTTTACTCCGCATACAGACACACAAAAACAGAGTTTTACTCCGCATACAGACACACAAAAACATAGTTTTACTCTGCATACAGACACACAAAAACATAGTTTTACTTTGCATACAGACGCACAAAAACATAGTTTTACTCTGCATACCGACGCACAAAAACATAGTTTTACTCCGCATACAGATACACAAAAACAGAGTTTTACTCCGCATACAGACACACAAAAACAGTTCCGCATACAGACACACAAAAACAGAGTTTTACTCCGCATACAGACACACAAAAACAGAGTTTTACTCCGCATACAGACACACAAAAACAGTTTTACTCCGCATACAGACACACAAAAACATAGTTTTACTACACATACAGACACACAAAAACAGAGTTTTACTCCGCATACAGACACACAAAAACAGAGTTTTACTCCGCATACAGACACACAAAAACAGTTTTACTCCGCATACAGACACACAAAAACAGAGTTTTACTCCGCATACAGACACACAGAAACATAGTTATACTTTGCATACAGACGCACACAAACATAGTTTTACTCCGCATACAGACACACAAAAACAGAGTCTTACTCCGCATACAGACACACAAAAACAGAGTTTTACTCCGCATACAGACACACAAAAACAGAGTTGTACTCCGCATACAGACACACAAAAACAGAGTTTTACTCCGCATACAGACGCACACAAACATAGTTTTACTCCGCATACAGACGCACAAAAACATAGTTTTACTCCGCATACAGACGGACAAAAACATAATTTTAATCCGCATACAGACACACAAAAACAGAGTTTTACTCCGCATACAGACACACAAAAACAGAGTTTTACTTCGCATACAGACACACAAAAACATAGTTTTACTCCACATATAGACACACAAAAACATAGTTTTACTCCGCATACAGACACACAAAAACAGTTCCGCATACAGACACACAAAAACAGAGTTTTACTCCGCATACAGACACACAAAAACATAGTTTTACTCCGCATACAGACACACAAAAACAGTTTTACTCCGCATACAGACACACAAAAACATAGTTTTACTACACATACAGACACACAAAAACAGAGTTTTACTCCGCATACAGACACACAAAAACAGAGTTTTACTCCGCATACAGACACACAAAAACAGTTTTACTCCGCATACAGACACACAAAAACAGAGTTTTACTCCGCATACAGACACACAGAAACATAGTTATACTTTGCATACAGACGCACACAAACATAGTTTTACTCCGCATACAGACACACAAAAACAGAGTCTTACTCCGCATACAGACACACAAAAACAGAGTTTTACTCCGCATACAGACACACAAAAACAGAGTTGTACTCCGCATACAGACACACAAAAACAGAGTTTTACTCCGCATACAGACGCACACAAACATAGTTTTACTCCGCATACAGACGCACAAAAACATAGTTTTACTCCGCATACAGACGGACAAAAACATAATTTTAATCCGCATACAGACACACAAAAACAGAGTTTTACTCCGCATACAGACACACAAAAACAGAGTTTTACTTCGCATACAGACACACAAAAACATAGTTTTACTCCACATATAGACACACAAAAACATAGTTTTACTCCGCATACAGACACACAAAAACAGAGTTTTACTCCGCATACAGACACACAAAAACAGAGTTTTACTTCGCATACAGACACACAAAAACATAGTTTTACTCCACATATAGACACACAAAAACATAGTTTTACTCCGCATACAGACACACAAAAACATAGTTTTACTCCGCATACAGACACACAAAAACATAGTTTTACTCCGCATACAGACACACAAAAACAGTTTACTCCGCATACAGACACACAAAAACAGAGTTTTACTCCGCATACAGACACACAAAAACAGAGTTTTACTCCGCATACAGACACACAAAAACAGAGTTTTACTCCGCATACAGACACACAAAAACAGAGTTTTACTCCGCATTCAGACACACAAAAACAGAGTTTTACTCCGCATACAGACACACAAAAACAGAGTTTTACTCCGCATACAGACACACAAAAACATAGTTTTACTCTGCATACAGACACACAAAAACATAGTTTTACTTTGCATACAGACGCACAAAAACATAGTTTTACTCTGCATACCGACGCACAAAAACATAGTTTTACTCCGCATACAGATACACAAAAACAGAGTTTTACTCCGCATACAGACACACAAAAACAGTTCCGCATACAGACACACAAAAACAGAGTTTTACTCCGCATACAGACACACAAAAACAGAGTTTTACTCCGCATACAGACACACAAAAACAGTTTTACTCCGCATACAGACACACAAAAACATAGTTTTACTACACATACAGACACACAAAAACAGAGTTTTACTCCGCATACAGACACACAAAAACAGAGTTTTACTCCGCATACAGACACACAAAAACAGTTTTACTCCGCATACAGACACACAAAAACAGAGTTTTACTCCGCATACAGACACACAGAAACATAGTTATACTTTGCATACAGACGCACACAAACATAGTTTTACTCCGCATACAGACACACAAAAACAGAGTCTTACTCCGCATACAGACACACAAAAACAGAGTTTTACTCCGCATACAGACACACAAAAACAGAGTTGTACTCCGCATACAGACACACAAAAACAGAGTTTTACTCCGCATACAGACGCACACAAACATAGTTTTACTCCGCATACAGACGCACAAAAACATAGTTTTACTCCGCATACAGACGGACAAAAACATAATTTTAATCCGCATACAGACACACAAAAACAGAGTTTTACTCCGCATACAGACACACAAAAACAGAGTTTTACTTCGCATACAGACACACAAAAACATAGTTTTACTCCACATATAGACACACAAAAACATAGTTTTACTCCGCATACAGACACACAAAAACAGAGTTTTACTCCGCATACAGACACACAAAAACAGAGTTTTACTCCGCATACAGACACACAAAAACAGAGTTTTACTCCGCATACAGACGCACAAAAACATAGTTTTACTCCGCATACAGACACACAGAAACAGAGTTTTACTCTGCATACAGACACACAAAAACATAGTTTTACTCCGCATACAGACACACAAAAACATAGTTTTACTCCGCATGCAGACGCACACAAACATAGTTTTACTCCGCATACAGACACACAGAAACAGAGTTTTACTCTGCATACAGACACACCAAAACATAGTTTTACTCCGCATACAGACACACAAAAACATAGTTTTACTCCGCATGCAGACGCACACAAACATAGTTTTACTCCGCATACAGACACATAAAAACAGAGTTTTACTCCGTATACAGACAAACAAAAACAGAGTTTTATTCCGCATACAGACACACAAAAACAGAGTTTTACTCCGCATACAGACACACAAAAACATAGTTTTACTCTGCATACAGACGCACACAAACATAGTTTTACTCCGCATACAGACACACAAAAACATAGTTTTACTCCGCATACAGACACACAAAAACAGTTTTACTCCGCATACAGACACACAAAAACAGAGTTTTACTCCGCATACAGACACACAAAAACAGAGTTTTACTCTGCATACAGACACACAAAAACATAGTTTTACTCCGAATACAGACACACAAAAACAGAGTTTATTCCGCATACAGACACACAAAAACATAGTTTTACTCCGCATACAGACACACAAAAACATAGTTTACTCCGCATACAGACACACAAAAACAGAGTTTATTCCGCATACAGACACACAAAAACAGAGTTTATTCCGCATACAGACACACAAAAACATAGTTTTACTCCGCATACAGACACACAAAAACAAAGTTTACTCCGCATACAGACACACAAAAACAGAGTTTATTCCGCATACAGACACACAAAAACAGTTTTACTCCGCATTCAGACACACAAAAACAGAGTTTTACTCCGCATACAGACACACAAAAACAGAGTTTTACTCCGCATACAGACACACAAAAACAGAGTTTTACTCCGCATACAGACGCACAAAAACATAGTTTTACTCCGCATACCGACACACAGAAACAGAGTTTTACTCTGCATACAGACACACCAAAACATAGTTTTACTCCGCATACAGACACACAAAAACATAGTTTTACTCCGCATGCAGACGCACACAAACATAGTTTTACTCCGCATACAGACACATAAAAACAGAGTTTTACTCCGTATACAGACAAACAAAAACAGAGTTTTACTCCGCATACAGACACACAAAAACAGAGTTTTACTCCGCATACAGACACACAAAAACATAGTTTTACTCTGCATACAGACGCACACAAACATAGTTTTACTCCGCATACAGACACACAAAAACATAGTTTTACTCCGCATACAGACACACAAAAACAGTTTTACTCCGCATACAGACACACAAAAACAGAGTTTTACTCCGCATACAGACACACAAAAACAGAGTTTTACTCTGCATACAGACACACAAAAACATAGTTTTACTCCGAATACAGACACACAAAAACAGAGTTTACTCCGCATACAGACACACAAAAACAGAGTTTATTCCGCATACAGACACACAAAAACAGAGTTTATTCCGCATACAGACACGCAAAAACATAGTTTTACTCCGCATACAGACACACAAAAACAGAGTTTACTCCGCATACAGACACACAAAAACAGAGTTTATTCCGCATACAGACACACAAAAACAGTTTTACTCCACATACAGACACACAAAAACAGAGTTTATTCCGCATACAGACACACAAAAACGTTAACGAGTGGTTTGAGCTCTCGGCAATAAGAAATGCTCCTTATCTTTTTCAAAAAAATCCCGCTTTTCCCAAATTTCCAGAAAGTTCCCATTGAAATGAATGGGACATTTTTCCAAGTTGCACAATCCCCACATTTTTCAACCTATTCAAACCATTCCGACATCAACACGTTCCACTCATCCAACTAACACTTTCCCAAGTTCCAAACCAGATTCCGGTTTTCCTGGAAATTTAAACTCTTCAACATTCAAACCATGTCAGCGTTTAAACTATTTCAACATTCAAACCATTACTACATGCCATTAGCATTTCAGTTCAGCGTCAGCTTTTCAACATTCAAACCATTCCGACATTCAAACTATTCTTACATTCATTCTGTCAGCATTTCACTTCTACTTCAGCATTGGAGCGTTCACACGCAATTCCTTCAGGCATTGCCTTTTCTGTCATGTGTGAAGTGCCTTACACTTGAATTGCTATTGCGACATCTAGTGGACACATTTCGAACTGCAGTTTCTTTCATTAAAAACAATTGCAGCTCATTTTTATACTTAGCAAACTCATCTTGCGTCTCTCACCTGTGCCTGGCGGACCCGGTGGTGACTTCCTTCCAGTCCCAGGTGTGCCCACAGCTCATGTGGGACATCACGGACAGGCTCGTCGGTGGCTGGAAACGGTGTACCGCCCGGTGAAGTACCTTCGGGTTCTGGGGGATGTTCTCGTACGCCGACATGACTGTGAAGATGACGGTGGACAGGCACTGGGCCGCGTGCGACTTCACGTACGCATCCACGTGCCGGCATGGCACTGGTGGGCAGCTTGGCGCAGGTGTTCGTCTTCTCACAGGTGGAGGTGTAAAATGCTATAGAAGGTAAAGCTTGTATTTTTGAGCCCAAAAACAAAGAGGATGAGAAATACAAACTAACCATAATAAACCATAACTTAAAAAAAAACACTTACTGTACGATTTCCACTCTCGCTGGGATGTCGACTGACGGGACGCTCACATAATCCCGTTTAGATGAAGAATTCATCGCAATCCTCAAGAAGGGTTAGAAAAAAAAGTTGCCACAACTATGTCTTTTTTACCATCTCGGGGGATAGGAAAGAGGACCAGCCTGTCGGTCCACGGCCACATTTGTCTACTAGCAGGTGAGAGATGCATGAATTATAATCTAGAATGTACTTTTAGAAAGTTTTAGACGTAGCAAAAGCAGCCGCAGTCTCAGTGTGTCAACAATTGCTAAAATAGTCCGTCTGCGTTAGCGCTCGTAATAACAATATCACTCATATTTGGTTCATTTTCAGGTCACGACATGTAAATGGAGTATTGTTGGCGCTTTCTGGATGTTTTTAGAGAGTATAATGAGCGCAACAGAGGAGCCTCGATGTGTTGACTCAATTGTTAGCTATTTATTTACAATTTTGACTGCATAAAAAAAGCCAAGCATATGTGTTCTTGTCTTGCATAAGGATTGCGAATGACAAACAGCACATCGCTTTCCAATTGTTGCATATTTCCAGTATGACTGATCTAATAATATGGTCAGAATGCAGAAGCGCCACTACAGTCACGTAGAATCTACGGAAATAGCCGAAGATATTCGGAGCGTAAAATTCCAAATGTTCGACTGAATTTGTGGCATTTTGTGATGTTTAGACGGTATTTTCACATACTTTGCGGATTGTAAATACAATTGGATATGGTTTAATGGATACGATGAAACACAAATAAGTATATAAAAAGTCTACTTGTTTTTCCGCTCTACTACTACTTTAAGCCTAAATCCACGCAACATGTTGCACTCAAGTGTAGTTTTAAGTTTAAATCCAAGGAACAAGTTGTATTCCAGAGCAGTTTTAAGTCTACATCCAAGGAATATGTTGCATTCAAGTGCAGTTTTAAGTCTAAACCAAGGAAGACGTTGAATTCAAGTACAGTTTTAAATCTAGAGCCAAGGTACAGATTGTATTCCAGAGCGGTTTTAGGTCTACATCCAAGTAACACGTTGCATTCAAATGCAGTTTTAAGTCTGAATCCAAGGAACATGTTGCATTCAAGTGCAGTTTTAAGTCTAAATACAAAGAACATGTTGCATTCGAGTGCAGTTTCAAGTCTAAATACAAAGAACATGTTGCATTCGAGTGCAGTTTTAAGTCTAAATCCATAAAACATATTGTATTCAAGTGCAGTTTTAAGTCTAAATCCACAGAACATGTTGCATTCAAGTGCAGTTTTAAGTCTAAAAACAAAGAACATGTTGCATTCGAGTGCAGTTTTAAGTCTAAATCCATAAAACATATTGTATTCAAGTGCAGTTTTAAGTCTAAATCCACAGAACACGTTGCATTCAAGTGCAGTTTTAAGTCTAGATCCAAGGAACATGTTGCATTCAAGTGCCGTTTTAAGTCTAAATCCAAAAAACATACTGAATTCAAGTGCAGTTTTAAGTTGAGATACAAGGAACATGTTGCATTCAAGCACAGTTTTAATAGATCCAAGGAACAGATTGTATTCCACAGCAGTTTTAGGTCTACACCAAGTAACACGTTGCATTCAAGTGCAGTTTTAAGTCTGAATCCAAAGAACATGTTGCATTCAAGTGCAGTTTTAAGTCTAGATACAAGGAACATGTTGCATTCAAGTGCAGTTTTAAATCTAAATCCACAGAACATTTTGCATTTAAGTGCAGTTTTAAGTCTGAATCCAAGGAACACATTGCATTCCAGTGCAGTTTTAAGTCAAGATACAAGGAACATGTTGCATTTAAGTTTAGTTTTAAGTCTAGATACAAGGAACATGTTGCATTCAAGTGAAGTTTTAAGTTTAAATCCAAGAAACACGTTGCATTCAAGTGCAGTTTTAAGTCTAAATACAAAGAACATGTTGCAGTCGAGTGCAGTTTTAAGTCTAAATCCACAGACATGTTGCATTCAAGTGCAGTTTTAAGTCTAGATCCAAGGAACATGTTGCATTCAAGTGCCGTTTTAAGTCTAAATCCAAAAAACATACTGTATTCAAGTGCAGTTTTAAGTTGAGATACAAGGAACATGTTGCATTCAAGCACAGTTTTAAATCTAGATCCAAGGAACAGATTGTATTCCAGAGCAGTTTTAGGTCTACACTAAGTAACACGTTGCATTCAAGTGCAGTTTTAAGTCTGAATCCAAGGAACATGTTGCATTCAAGTGCAGTTTTAAGTCTAGATACAAGGAACATGTTGCGTTCAAGTGCAGTTTTAAATCTAAATCCACAGAACATTTTGCATTTAAGTGCAGTTTTAAGTCACAATCCAAGGAACACATTGCATTCCAGTGCAGTTTTAAGTCAAGATACAAGGAACATGTTGCATTTAAGTTTAGTTTTAGGTCTAGATACAAGGAACATGTTGCATTCAAGTGAAGTTTTAAGTTTAAATCCAAGAAACACGTTGCATTCAAGTGCAGTTTTAAGTCTAAATACAAAGAACATGTTGCAGTCGAGTGCAGTTTTAAGTCTAAATCCACAGACATGTTGCATTCAAGTGCAGTTTTAAGTCTAGATCCAAGGAACATGTTGCATTCAAGTGCCGTTTTAAGTCTAAATCCAAAAAACATACTGTATTCAAGTGCAGTTTTAAGTTGAGATACAAGGAACATGTTGCATTCAAGCACAGTTTTAAATCTAGATCCAAGGAACAGATTGTATTCCAGAGCAGTTTTAGGTCTCACCAAGTAACACGTTGCATTCAAGTGCAGTTTTAAGTCCGAATCCAAGGAACATGTTGCATTCAAGTGCAGTTTTGAATCTAAATCCACAGAACATTTTGCATTTAAGTGCAGTTTTAAGTCAAAATCCAAGGAACACATTGCATTCCAGTGCAGTTTTAAGTCAAGATACAAGGAACATGTTGCATTTAAGTTTAGTTTTAAGTCTAGATACAAGGAACATGTTGCATTCAAGTGAAGTTTTAAGTTTAAATCCAAGAAACACGTTGCATTCAAGTGCAGTTTTAAGTCTAAATACAAAGAACATGTTGCAGTCGAGTGCAGTTTTAAGTCTAAATCCACAGACATGTTGCATTCAAGTGCAGTTTTAAGTCTAGATCCAAGGAACATGTTGCATTCAAGTGCCGTTTTAAGTCCAAATCCAAAAAACATACTGTATTCAAGTGCAGTTTTAAGTTGAGATACAAGGTACATGTTGCATTCAAGCACAGTGTTTAAATCTAGATCCAAGGAACAGATTGTATTCCAGAGCAGTTTTAGGTCTACACTAAGTAACACGTTGCATTCAAGTGCAGTTTTAAGTCTGAATCCAAGGAACATGTTGTATTCAAGTGCAGTTTTAAGTCTAGATACAAGGAACATGTTGCATTCAAGTGCAGTTTTAAATCTAAATCCACAGAACATTTTGCATTTAAGTGCAGTTTTAAGTCAAAATCCAAGGAACACATTGCATTCCAGTGCAGTTTTAAGTCAAGATACAAGGAACATGTTGCATCTAAATTTAGTTTTAGGTCTAGATACAAGGAACATGTTGCATTCAAGTGAAGTTTTAAGTTTAAATCCAAGAAACACGTTGCATTCAAGTGCAGTTTTAAGTCTAAATACAAAGAACATGTTGCATTCGAGTGCAGTTTTAAGTCTAAATCCACAGAACGTGTTGCATTCAAGTGCAGTTTTAAGTCTAGATCCAAGGAACATGTTGCATTCAAGTGCCGTTTTAAGTCTAAATCCAAGAAACATACTGTATTCATGTGCAGTTTTAAGTTGAGATACAATGAACATGTTGCATTCAAGCACAGTTTTAAATCTAGATCCAAGGAACAGATTGTATTCCAGAGCAGTTTTAGGTATACACCAAGTAACACGTTGCATTCAAGTGCAGTTTTAAGTCTGAATCCAAGGAACACGTTGCATTCAAGTGCAGTTTTAAGTCTAGATACAAGGAACATGTTGCATTCAAGTGCAGTTTTAAGTCTAAACCAAGGAAGACGTTAAATTTAAGTACAGTTTTAAATCTAGAGCCAAGGAGCAGATTGTATTCCAGAGCGGTTTTAGGTCTACAGCCAAGTAACACGTTGCATTCAAGTGCAGTTTTAAGTCTGAATCCAAGGAACATGTTGCATTCAAGTGCAGGTTTAAGTCTAAATACAAAGAACATGTTGCAGTCGAGTGCAGTTTTAAGTCTAAATCCATAAAACATTGTATTCAAGTGCAGTTTTAAGTCTAGATCCAAGGAACATGTTGCATTCAAGTGCCGTTTTAAGTCTAAATCCAAAAAACATACTGTATTCAAGTGCAGTTTTAAGTTGAGATACAATGAACATGTTGCATTCAAGCACAGTTTTAAATCTAGATCCAAGGAACAGATTGTATTCCAGAGCAGTTTTAGGTCTACACCAAGTAACACGTTGCATTCAAGTGCAGTTTTAAGTCTGAATCCAAGGAACATGTTGCATTCAAGTGCAGTTTTAAGTCAAAATCCAAGGAACACATTGCATTCCAGTGCAGTTTTAAGTCAAGATACAAGGAACATGTTGCATTCAAGTGCAGTTTTAAGTCTAGATACAAGGAACATGTTGCATTCCAGAGCAGTTTTAAGTCTAAATCCAAGAAACACGTTGCATTCAAGTGCAGTTTTAAGTCTATATACAAGGAACATGTTGCATTCAACTGCAGTTTTAAGTCCAAATCCACAGAACATGATGTATTCAAGTGCAGTTTTAATTGAGATGAAAGTCATGGACATGACCCAGCATCTTGACAAGAACAGTAGTACAACCTGGAGAGAATCATCTAGACGGTCACAAGTTCACTTATATCCTCACTTTGCCGTTAAACAAAGTACATTCCGTGTCAAAAACCCCCGACAGCCGGAACATTTAAAAGCTCCTCCCCCACTTACGTCTAAACGAGCGTTGTGTATTTGCAGCAGAAAGACATATCCATCATAAAGGACTTTTAGTCTGCATGCCCAAGGTCTACATGGACACTGTTGGTAAGGTTCTTGCTGTACATGTGAAGTATATCTTGGTGAATGCGGTGACCAGTCATACTTTGATGCAAAGCTTTGAAACCAAGCCAAGTTTGACTTCATGACATATGCTGGTCTTGGCACACATTAGCCACATTTACTGCTGCTTGGGTTGATCTTCTGGGTTCTCTAAACAGGTTTTAGCCGAAGTTCTTGATATTGACAAAATACCATCGCGAGACTATTTCAGAACGTGTCACCTGACGGCGTTCAGCCCTCACCTATGATATTGCCATACCAAAATACACTTGACTTTCTCTCTGAGGCTCTCAAAGTGGGAAATTTTCACTCACGTGTCCTCCATCATGTCCTCCTGAGAGGACGTTGCTTCTCAGGAGAAGGTAGAGTGTACATACACTTGTAAAGGACATCATGTCATGGCTGTCTTGAGTTTCCAATCATTTCTGCATTTTTTGTGATAGAGTGATTGGAGCACATACTTGTTGGTCATAAAAAACATTCATGAAGTTTGCTTCTTTTATGAATTTATTATGGCTCTACTGAAAATGTGACTAAATCTCAATTTTTGTTTCATCTGACCACGGAACTTTCCTCCAGAAGGTCTTCTCTTTGTCCATGTGATGTCAGATGAAACAAAAATTGAGCCACAATACCCAACAATATGTTTGGAGGAGAAAAGGTGAGGCTTTTAATTCCAGGAACACCATACCCACTGTTAAGCATGGTGGTGGTAGTATTATGCTCTGGGCCTGTTTTGCTGCCAATGGAACTGGTGCTTTACAGAGAGTAAATGGGACAATGAAAAAGGAGGATTACGGTACCTCCAAATTCTTCAGGACAAGCTAAAATCATCAGCCCGAAGGTTGGGTCTTGGGCGCAGTTGGGTGTTCCAACAGGACAATGACCCCAAACACACGTCCATTAGTTAGTTTTCACCTGTCACGTCACGCACCTGTTTCACGTTTTGAGTCACGCACCTGTTTTCGGTAATCATGTCTGTAGTATTTAAGTTCAGTGTTTTTCAGTTTGTCTTTCTGGTGACATCTCCATATTTATGCTTCTGCACACTCTCCACACGCTTATGATCCTTGCTGCTCTTTTTTCATGCCGGTTCCATGCCAAGTAAGTTTTTGTTTATTAAGCCACAGTTAGTGTTTTTTGTTGTTCATAGTTTTTGCCTTTGTGCAAGTGTTTGGTTTCATAGTTTGTTCTCCGCCATTGCGCGCGCCTTTTGTTTACTTCCTTGTTTTGTATTTATAGTCTTTAAATAAAAAATGTATCTTCATTCCCGTCTCGCCCGAGCCAACTTTCCGTTGCATCCCGGAAAAGCTAACACCCAAGACCAAGTCATGACAGTCCAAAGTGGTAAAGGAATGGCTAAATCAGGCTAGAATGAAGGTTTTAGAATGGCCTTCCCAAAGTCCTGACTTAAACGTGTGGACAATGCTGAAGAAACAAGTCCATGTCAGAAAACCAACACATTTAGCTGAACTGCACCAATTTTGTCAAGAGGAGTGGTCACAAATTCAAGCAGAAGCTTGTGGATGGCTACCAAAAGCGCCTTATTGCAGTGAAACTTTCCAAGGGACATGTAAGCAAATATTAACATTGCTGTATGTATACTTTTGACCCAGCACATTTATTCTGTTAATATTCATAATTAGTCCACAACCATGTCAACATCTTCCCAAACATGTCCCATTTGTTTGTGCTACATAATAACTTAAAAACTATAATAAAAAGTAAGACCAAAAATGTTGGAAGCACAAACCTTTGGGACGCATTTTTTAGGAGATTTTGACATATTTGTGATTAATAACATGTAAATTACCGTATTTTTCGGACTATAAGTCGCTCCGGAGTATAAGTTGCACCGGCCGAAAATGCATAATAAAGAAGGAAAAAAACATATATAAGTCGCACTGGAGTATAAGTCGCATTTTTCAGCTAAATTTGTTGGTTTTCTGACATGGACTTGTTTCTTCAGCATTGTCCACACGTTTAAGTCAGGACTTTGGGAAGGCCATTCTAAAACCTTCATTCTAGCCTGATTTAGCCATTCCTTTACCACTTTGGACGTGTGTTTGGGGTCATTGTCCTGTTGGAACACCCAACTGCGCCCAAAACCCAATCTTCGGGCTGATGATTTTAGCTTGTCCTGAAGAATTTGGAGGTAATCCTCCTTTTTCATTGTCCCATTTACTCTCTGTATGTCATGATCCGTGGTCTAGATCATGTTTTGTTTAGTTATGTTCTGTTAGTTTTGGACTTCTTTAGTTCCCGTTTAGGCCTCCTTGTTTGCTTTTGTCACCATGGCGACTTATTGTGTTCACCTGTCTCTGATTAGTGCTCGCCCACTCACCTGCTTCCCAAGCACTAATCAGAGGCATTATTTAAGTTGCCTTTGCCAGTCAGTCGGCCTGGCTTCATTGTTTACGTCACGTTCTGACCAAGTAAGTGTTCATGTTCTATGCCATAGCTTCTGCTAACTAGTAGTTTCATGTGTTTTAGGCACGCTTGCCTTTTTTTTGTTGTGTTGTTTGTGTTTTTGGTAGTTGAGTGATTTATGTTAATAAATCCAATCCTACCTTTACGCCTTCGTCCGGAGCCGTCTTTTTGCATCTTGAAAGAACAACCGCGCAGCAAGCTGCGACCCCCCCCCCATCGTGACACTGTAAAGCACCAGTTCCATTGGCAGCAAAACAGGCCCAGAGCATAATACTACCACCACCATGCTTAACAGTGGGTATGGTGTTCCTGGAATTAAAGGCCTCACCCTTTCTCTTCCAAACATATTGTTGGGTATTGTGGCTCAATTTTTATTTCATCTGACATCACATGGACAAAGACAAGACCTTCTGGAGGAAAGTTCCGTGGTCAGATGAAACAAAAATTGAGATTTAGTCACATTTTCAGTAGAGCCATAATAAATTCATAAAAGAAGCAAATGTTTTTTGTGACCAACAAGTATGTGCTCAAATCACTCTATCACAAAAAAATAAGAGTTGTAGAAATGATTGGAAATTCAAGACAGTGTTCTTTACAAGTGTATGTAAACTTTTGACCACGACTGTAGGTCAAAGTGACCTGTGTGAAGTTGGCCATACACCTTGTCCAAATCCCCCCAAACTTGTCCCATTTGTTTGTGCTACAACATTTGTTTTTGTCTATTGCTTTTATGTTAACGTTTTATTATTCATAACCAGAAACCCCACCTTGTCCACATCTCCCCAAACCAGTCCTAATCCTTTGTGCTGCAAGTGTTTTTGGTCCATTATAGTTTAAGTTAATATTTTATGATTTATGTTATTAACATGTAATTATTTTGTTAATATTCATAACTAGTCCACAACCATGTCAACATCTTCCCAAACATGTCCCACTTGTTTGTGCGACATAATAACTTAAAAACTATAATAAAAAGTAAGACCAAAAATGTTGGAAGCACAAACCTTTGGGACGCGTTTTTTTAGGAGATTTTGACATATTTGTGATTAATAACATGTAAATTGCCGTATTTTTCGGACTATAAGTCGCTCCGGAGTATAAGTCGCACCGGCCGAAAATGCATAATAAAGAAGGAAAAAAACGTATATAAGTCGCACTGGAGTATAAGTCGCATTTTTTGGGGAAATGTATTTGATAAAAGCCAACACCAAGAATAGACATTTGAAAGGCAATTTAAAATAAATAAAGAATAGTGAACAACAGGCTGAATAAGTGTACGTTATATGAGGCATAAATAACCAACTGGTATGTTAACGTAACATATTATGGTAAGAGTCATTCAAATAACTATAACATATAGAACATGCTATACGTTTATCTGTCACTCCTAATCGCTAAATCCCATGAAATCTTATACGTCTAGTCTCTTACGTCAGTGTTTTTCAACGTTTTTTGAGCCAAGGCACATTTTTTGCGTTGAAAAAATCCGCAGGCACACCACCAGCAGAAATCATAAACTCAGTTGACAGTAAAAAGTCGTTGTCGCAATTGTTGGATATGACTTTGAACCATAACCAAGCATGCATCACTATAGCTCTTGTCTCAAAGTAGGTGTACTGTCACCACCTGTCACATCACACCCTGACTTATTTGGAGTTTTTTGCTGTTTTCCTGTGGTTAGTGTTTTAGTTCTTGTCTTGCGTTCCTATTTTGGTGGCTTTTTCTCTTTTTTTTTTTAATTTTCTTGTAGCAGTTTCATGTCTTCCTTTGAGCGATATTTCCCACATCTACTTTGTTTTAGCAATAAAGAATATTTCAGTTGTTTTTCTCCTTCTTTGTGGGGACATAGTTGATTGTCATGTCATGTTTGGATGTACATTGTGGACGCCGTCTTTGCTCCACAGTAAGTTTTTGCTGTCGTCCAGCATTCTGTTTTTGTTATCTTTGTAGCCAGTTCAGTTTTAGTTTTGTTCTGCATAGCCTTCCCTAAGCTTCAATGCCTTTTTTTAAGGGCACTCACCTTTTGTTTATTTTTGGTTTAAGCATAAGACACCTTTTTACCTGCATTTACAAAGCAATTAGCTACCGGCTGCCACCTACTGATATGGAAGAGTATTACACGGTTACTCTGCCGAGCTCTAGACAGCACCGACACTCGACAACAACACATCATTTGCAGACTATGATTACTGGTTTGCAAAAAATGTTTTTAACCCAAATATGTGAAATTACCTCATCTCCCACGGCACACCAGAATGTATCTCACGGCACACAGTGGTTGAAAAACACTGTCTTACGTGAATGAGCTAATTGGTATTTTACTGTAATGTGTTAATAATTTCACACATAAGTCGCTCCTGAGCATAAGTCGCACCCCCGGCTAAACTATGAAAAAAACTGCGACTTAAAAAATACGGTACACGTTATTACGTTACAGAAAACTAAAAAAGTTGTACTTTTTTTCACCAAGTACCACCATAACGACCAACATTAAAATACAGTAGCTTAGTAGGCCCACGTATTCATAAAAAAGGCAGAGGTTTTATTTAACAAGTATATTCAATATTTTTTTGGTAAGCAACATTACACACAGTTTGAACAGTAACACTGTGTTTGAGTATAGGACAATAAAACGCTGTCAGGTAAATACAATATTTCATTAAGTGATTCTTTGGCGTACCACTAGATCAGGGGTCGGCAACCCGCGGCTCCGGAGCCGCATGCTCAGCCGCATACTTGCCGACTCCCCCCGCCCGATTTTCCCGGGAGACTTCCGGATTTCAGTGCCTCTTGCAGAAAACTCCCGGGATTAATATTCTCCGATTTTCACCCTTACATTAATAATAAGGGCGTGCCATGATGGTACAGCATTTAGCGCTCTCTACAATCTGTATAAACAGCGTGCCAGCCCAGCCTCTTGTTATAAGCATCTTCTGCTTGCACACGTAAGTGACAGCAAGGCATACTTGGTCAACAGCCACACAGGTTACACTGACGGTGACCATATAAAACAACTTTAACACTCTTACTAATAATGTGCCACACTTTGAACCAAAACCAAACAAGAATGACAAACACATTATGGGAGAACATCTGCACCTTAACACAACATAAACACAACAGAACAAATACCCAGAATCCCATGCAGCCCTGACTCTTCCGGGCTACATTATACACCCCTGCTACCACCAAACCCCGCCCCCACCCCAACCCTGCTCCCTCACACATCAACCCCCCCTCTGTGCGTCGGTTGAGGTGAAGAGTTAGGGCTGCATGGGATTCTGGGTATTTGTTCTGTTGTGTTTATGTTGTGTTACGGTGCGGATGTTCTCCCGAAATGTGTTTGTCATTCTTGTTGATGTGGGTTCACAGTGTGGCGCATTATTAGTAAGAGTATTAAAGTTTTTTATACAGCCACGGTCAGTGTAACCTGTGTGGTTGTTGACCAAGTATGCATTGCTGTCACTTATGTGTGCAAACAGAAGCCCCATACAACGTGTGGCTGGGCCGGCACGCTGATTTTAGTGGGCGCTAAATGCTGTACCATCACGGCAAGTTCGAGAGAACAGTTGCCTTGACAATCATAGTCTGCCGGAAAAATCGGGAGGGTTGACAAGTATGACGCTGTCACGCGCCATTCATATAAAACCCACGGGCCGCACTAACATTCAATTTTCATATTAAGGTGTGGGCCGCGTGTCTGAAACTCTTGGTTTATACATAGCACAAAGCAAAAAAAAAAATCTTTGTATGCAGTGTTATTTCATTTTAAATTTCAAAATAATTTTGTGGCTCCCATTGTTTTCTTTAATTTGTGAAACTGGTCAAAATGGCTCTTTGACTGGTAAAGGTTGCCGACCCTAGCACTAGATGGAGCCCAGAGGACCACCGAGTTAGAGCGTACATTTTCACAGCACAAATGTAGCACAAAAAATTGGTACTGGTTTGAAGGCGGACTGCAGTTTTTTGGGATTTTGCCTTTCGTTCACAATCATTATGAAAAGACATGACGATGGATGGCAATTTTTTTTTAATGCATTCTAAATATTAAAAAAAATACGATCAAAAGTCTGCTTACATTGGAGCCTATGGAGGCCGTTCTATTCTGCCTATAAAGCGCTTAAAAAAACATTTAGATACCTCCATTAGGGTTTTATATACATGATGTAAGTATGTATGTAATGTAGCAACATTTATAATAACATTTAATATTTACGTATAGGGTTAAGGTTTTGATCATTTTAAGTTATGTTTAAAAAAATTCTCAATTTATCACCGCCTATGTGTAGTATCTGTCATTTTAACCCTGACTCATTTGTTCATAGTCCCTAGGAGGAGTTCCTTAAAGTACGACCCCCTTTTTGTGCCAAAAAATGGTCAAAAGCCATCGGAGCAAAGTTTGGCGCCATACCACGCCCACATCTTAGGGCGTAGGAAAAATGTGTTCTTAATTTATCACCGCCTGTATGTGTAGTATCTGTTACTTTAACCCTGACTCATTTGGTCATAGTCCCTAGGAGGAGTTCCTTAAAGTACGACCCCCTTTTTGTGCCAAAAAATGGTCAAAAGCCATCGGAGCAAAGTTTGGCGCCATACCACGCCCACATCTTAGGGCGTAGGAATAATTAGTTCTTAATTTATCACCGCCTATATGTGTAGTATCTGTCAAATTCGTTCTTTAATTTATCACCACCTATATGTGTATTATGTGTCATTTTAACCCTGACTCATTTTGTCATTGTCCCTAGGAGGAGTTCCTTAAAGTACGACCCCCTTTTTGTGCCAAAAAATGGTCAAAAGCCATCGGAGCAAAGTTTGGCGCCATACCACGCCCACATCTTAGGGTGTAGGAATAATTAGTTCTTAATTTATCACCGCCTATATGTGTAGTATCTGTCATTTTAACCCTGACTCATTTGGTCAAAGTCCCTACGAGGAGTTCCTTAAAGTACGACCCCCTTTTTGTGCCGAAAAATGGTCAAAAGCCATCAGAGCAAAGTTTGGCGCCATACCACGCCCACATCTTAGGGCTTAGGAAAAATGTGTTCTTATTTCATCACCGCCTATATGTGTAGTATCTGTCATTTTAACCCTGACTCATTTTGTCATAGTCCCTAGGAGGAGTTCCTTAAAGTACGACCCCCTTTTTGTGCCAAAAAATGGTCAAAAGCCATCGGAGCAAAGTTTGGCGCCATACCACGCCCACATCTTAGGGCGTAGGAATAATTAGTTCTTAATTTATCACCGCCTATATGTGTAGTATCTGTCAAATTCGTTCTTTAATTTATTACCGCCTATATGTGCAGTATCTGTTATTTTAACCCTGACTCATTTAGTCATAGTCCCTACGAGGAGTTCCTTAAAGTACGACCCCCTTGTTGTGCCGAAAAATGGCCAAAAACCATCGGAGCAAAGTTTGGCGCCATACCACGCCCACATCTTAGGGCGTAGGAATAATTAGCTCTTAATTTATCACCGCCTATATGTGTATTATCTGTCAAATTCGTTCTTTAATTTATCACCGCCTATATGTGTAGTATCTGTCATTTTAACCCTGACTCATTTGGTCAAAGTCCCTAGGAGGAGTTCCTTAAAGTACGACCCCCTTTTTGTGCCAAAAAATGGTCAAAAGCCATCGGAGCAAAGTTTGGCGCCATACCACGCCCACATCTTAGGGCGTAGGAATTATTAGTTCTTAATTTATCACCGCCTATATGTGTAGTATCTGTCATTTTAACCCTGACTCATTTGGTCAAAGTCCCTACGAGGAGTTCCTTAAAGTACGACCCCCTTTTTGTGCCGAAAAATGGTCAAAAGCCATCAGAGCAAAGTTTGGCGCCATACCACGCCCACATCTTAGGGCTTAGGAAAAATGTGTTCTTATTTCATCACCGCCTATATGTGTAGTATCTGTCATTTTAACCCTGACTCATTTTGTCATAGTCCCTAGGAGGAGTTCCTTAAAGTACGACCCCCTTTTTGTGCCAAAAAATGGTCAAAAGCCATCGGAGCAAAGTTTGGCGCCATACCACGCCCACATCTTAGGGCGTAGGAATAATTAGTTCTTAATTTATCACCGCCTATATGTGTAGTATCTGTAATTTTAATCCTGACTCATTTGGTCATAGTCCCTAGGAGGAGTTCCTTAAAGTACGACCCCCTTGTTGTGCCGAAAAATGGCCAAAAGCCATCGGAGCAAAGTTTGGCACCATACCACGCCCACATCTTAGGGCTTAGGAAAAATTTGTTCTTAATTTATCACCGCCTATATGTGTAGTATCTGTCAAATTCGTTCTTTAATTTATCACCGCCTATATGTGTAGTATCTGTCATTTTAACCCTGACTCATTTAGTCATAGTCCCTACGAGGAGTTCCTTAAAGTACGACCCCCTTGTTGTGCCGAAAAATGGCCAAAAACCATCGGAGCAAAGTTTGGCGCCATACCACGCCCACATCTTAGGGCGTAGGAATAATTAGTTCTTAATTTATCACCGCCTATATGTGTATTATCTGTCAAATTCGTTCTTTAATTTATCACCGCCTATATGTGTAGTATCTGTCATTTTAACCCTGACTCATTTGGTCAAAGTCCCTACGAGGAGTTCCTTAAAGTACGACCCCCTTTTTGTGCCGAAAAATGGTCAAAAGCCATCGGAGCAAAGTTTGGCGCCATACCACGCCCACATCTTAGGGCGTAGGGAAAATTTGTTCTTATTTCATCACCGCCTATATGTGTAGTATCTGTCATTTTAACCCTGACTCATTTTGTCATAGTCCCTAGGAGGAGTTCCTTAAAGTACGACCCCCTTTTTGTGCCAAAAAATGGTCAAAAGCCATCGGAGCAAAGTTTGGCGCCATACCACGCCCACATCTTAGGGCGTAGGAATAATTAGTTCTTAATTTATCACCGCCTATATGTGTATTATCTGTCAAATTCGTTCTTTAATTTATCACCGCCTATATGTGTAGTATCTGTCATTTTAACCCTGACTCATTTGGTCAAAGTTCCTACGAGGAGTTCCTTAAAGTACGACCCCCTTTTTGTGCCGAAAAATGGTCAAAAGCCATCGGAGCAAAGTTTGGCGCCATACCACGCCCACATCTTAGGGCGTAGGAATAATTAGTTCTTAATTTATCACCGCCTATATGTGTAGTATCTGTAATTTTAATCCTGACTCATTTGGTCATAGTCCCTAGGAGGAGTTCCTTAAAGTACGACCCCCTTGTTGTGCCGAATAATGGCCAAAAGCCATCGGAGCAAAGTTTGGCACCATACCACGCCCACATCTTAGGGCTTAGGAAAAATTTGTTCTTAATTTATCACCGCCTATATGTGTAGTATCTGTCAAATTCGTTCTTTAATTTATTACCGCCTATATGTGCAGTATCTGTTATTTTAACCCTGACTCATTTAGTCATAGTCCCTACGAGGAGTTCCTTAAAGTACGACCCCCTTGTTGTGCCGAAAAATGGCCAAAAACCATCGGAGCAAAGTTTGGCGCCATACCACGCCCACATCTTAGGGCGTAGGAATAATTAGTTCTTAATTTATCACCGCCTATATGTGTATTATCTGTCAAATTCGTTCTTTAATTCATCACCGCCTATATGTGTAGTATCTGTCATTTTAACCCTGACTCATTTGGTCAAAGTCCCTACGAGGAGTTCCTTAAAGTACGACCCCCTTTTTGTGCCGAAAAATGGTCAAAAGCCATCGGAGCAAAGTTTGGCGCCATACCACGCCCACATCTTAGGGCGTAGGAAAAATGTGTTCTTATTTCATCACCGCCTATATGTGTAGTATCTGTCATTTTAACCCTGACTCATTTTGTCATAGTCCCTAGGAGGAGTTCCTTAAAGTACGACCCCCTTTTTGTGCCAAAAAATGGTCAAAAGCCATCGGAGCAAAGTTTGGCGCCATACCACGCCCACATCTTAGGGCGTAGGAATAATTAGTTCTTAATTTATCACCGCCTATATGTGTATTATCTGTCAAATTCGTTCTTTAATTTATCACCGCCTATATGTGTAGTATCCGTCATTTTAACCCTGACTCATTTGGTCAAAGTCCCTACGAGGAGTTCCTTAAAGTACGACCCCCTTTTTGTGCCGAAAAATGGTCAAAAGCCATCGGAGCAAAGTTTGGCGCCATACCACGCCCACATCTTAGGGCGTAGGAAAAATTTGTTCTTATTTCATCACCGCCTATATGTGTAGTATCTGTCATTTTAACCCTGACTCATTTTGTCATAGTCCCTAGGAGGAGTTCCTTAAAGTACGACCCCCTTTTTGTGCCAAAAAATGGTCAAAAGCCATCGGAGCAAAGTTTGGCGCCATACCACGCCCACATCTTAGGGCGTAGGAAAAATTTGTTCTTATTTCATCACCGCCTATATGTGTAGTATCCGTCATTTTAACCCCGACTCATTTGGTCAAAGTCCCTAGAAGGAGTTCGTTAAAGTACGACCCCCTTTTCTTTGTCGAAAAATGGCCAAAAACCATCGGGGCAAAGGTTAGGTTAGGGTTTTGATCATTTTAAGCATATGTTGCGCATTAATTTAAAAATGTTTGTTTCCCCCCGATTACATCACTGATTATTACTCACTGCAGACTTTAGGAGACACAACAAACATAATAAAACATCAATTACTGTACAAGGTCTGCTGTCATTATGATGCCAACTGCTAGGATGTTTATTTGAATTTAATAGTCAAATACAAATAAGACAACAAGAAAAGTGGTACGCCAGCTGCACTGAAGCAGACAAAAAGGCGATTCAGAGGGTCATAAACTCTGCACAAAAAATCATCGGCTCCCTTCCCTGAAGGATTTACACAACTCCCGCTGCCTCAACAGAGCAAAAAACATTACCAAGGACAGCACACACCCTGGCTTCCACCTGTCCCACCTGCTGCCATCAGGCAGGCGCTACAGGTGCATCAGAGCCAGAACAAACAGGCTCAGAGACAGCTTCTTTCCCAGAGCTGTCCCCATCTTGAACTCAAACTTGTAATAAATAATTCACCCCTATACAATATCCTACCCTAATACCCTACTGTGCAATATTACCCTTCGAGTGCAATACGTCCGACACTGATTGTTATTACTTTATTACTCTTGTTTTGTTCTGTATATTGTACAGTATTTTGTATATTGTACAGGATTTTGTATATTGTACAGGATTGCTTATTGTTTTTATTGGATAGTAGTCTGTTTATTTAAATTCTTATTTTTTATCTTCATTACTACTTGTGTGATTTATTTTTATTCCATATTTGTTTCCACTACCGCACCTTAAATTGGAGTCCTTAATCTCGTTATATGCAAATATAATGACAATAAAGTCCATTCTATTCTTCTATTCTATTATGTTTTTGTTTTTTTATCCTAATCATTAATATTTTTCCTACTATTCTCTCAATGTTATGTTTTTATTAACATAATATTCATATTTACATATATTTTATCATATGTTTTATACTACATATATTTTAAATGGTGGTAATTTGAGTTATTCTCCAGTGTGGATGCCTTAAGGTGGCGTTTTTGTTCTCAAATCCTCAGTGCCGTGCTTTGTTTTGTTATTGTCAGTAGTGTTGTATGTGTGTGTGTTTTCTTCTCTTCTTCTATTACTGTTATTTTGTAGTCTTTGCTTTGTTTTGTACAGCATTCTGTGTTGCCTGTGCATGAAAACTGCTAAATAAATAAAGTTTGATTTGATATATTCCCCTTTTGATGAAGAATGACTCATAATCCTCGCTAAGAAAAGGGGGGTGGAACAAAGCGTCTTTTCGTGTCGTTCTCGCCATTTCCGGGTCTAAATTGGCTGTCAAAGTGTACCAACTTGTCAGAATACGTCCTCATCCTTCTACTATCCAGGTTAGAGGCATGATTTGTGATCTACAATAAAGTTTGACGAGGAAGCAGCTGATCAGTCGATGATGTAAACATAGCTCTTGATCACGGCGCCGCTATAAATAGTTTGTCTGCGTTAGCACTTATAATAACAACATCATGAAATGTAAATAGAGTATTGTTGGCGCTTTTTGGATCTTTTTTTGTTGGGTTTTATGGGCGGGATAGAGGACCTCCAATCGGCTCCGCTGTAAGCGGGCTTTTATTTACAAGTTAGAATGCATTAAAAAAATACATCCGTCGTAATGTCTTTCATTATTAGATATGTCCGATAATATCGGGCTGCCGATCTTATCGGCCGATAAATGCTTTATAAATGATCGGTATCAGTTCGGAAATTATCGGTATCGGTTCAGAAATTATCGGTATCGGTTTCAAAAAGTAAAATGTATGACTTTTTAAAAGGCCGCTGTGTACACGGACGTAGGGAGAAGTACAGAGCGCCTTAAAGGCACTTCTTTTGCGTGCCGGCCCAGTCACATAATATCTATGGCTTTCCACACACACAAGTGAATGCAAGCATACTTGGTCAACAGCCATACAGGTCAAACTGAGGGTGAAAGTATAAACAACTTTAACACTGTTACAAATATGCACCACACTGTGAACCCACACCAAACAAGAATGACAAACACATTTCGGGAGAACATCCGCATTGTAACACAACAGAACAAATACCCAGAACCCCTTGCAGCACTAACTCTTCCGGGACGCTACAATATACACCCACCCGCTACCCCGCCCAACCTCAACCTCCTCATGCTCTCTCAGGGAGAGCATGTCCCAAATTCCAAGCTGCTGTTTTGAGGCATGTTAAAAAAAATAATGCACTTTGTGACTTCAATAATAAATATGGCAGTGCCATGTTGGCATTTTTTTTTCCATAACTTGAGTTGATTTATTTTGGAAAACCTTGTTACATTGTTTAATGCATCCAGCGGGGCATCACAACAAAATTAGGCATAATAATGTGTTAATTCCACGACTGTATATATCGGTATCGGTTGATATCGGAATCGGTAATTAAGAGTTGGACAATATCGGAATATCGGCAAAAAAAGCCATTACCGGACATCTCTATTCATTATGATTGTGAATGATAGGCAAAAATTCCAAAAAGAGTTTAAGGAGATTTGGACAAGGTGGGGGGTGGCTGCTTATGAATATTACAACATTAATAACATAAAACCAAATTAGGAAGAAAACATTTGTTGGACAAGTTTGGGGGGATTTTGACAAGGTGGGGATGATAAAATAAAAAGCATAAAAATTTCATAACATAAAAAATACAATCACTAGGCCAAAAATGCTTGTAGCACAAACGCTAGGGACAAGTTTGGAGTGATTTTGGATGATTTCAGTAGGACTGTGAATCTTTGGGCATCACACGATATCATTTGATTCAGTTCAGAATCGCTTCTCGATTCTGAATCTGTACTTTTTAATAACTTTGGATGCCAGTTCTATGGCTAATAACATTCCTCCATAAAATAAATGAACAGCTCTGATCAATTTCTATATTACCGTACATAAAATAAAACTGGTTCTGTTTAATAAAATGCTTCCCAAACATTTAATAGTCAAATACAAATAAGGCAACAAGAAAAGTATCCAACACTTCTCTTTTCTAAAGTAAATATGTACATCCGATATGATCATCTCCATCAACTATATGATTTGTCTGAGTGGCTGGATTGGAGAAGAAAAAAAAACAAACAAAATAATCAGGATTTATCTGAAAATCGATTTTTTTGACACTCTTAGACGTCACCAGTCAGAAAATAGATTTGAGAATAACTTAAAAACTGGAACGGCACTAACAAACTAACAGGGGGGGGGGGGGACTTCACACAGGTGTCAAAAGGCGACGCTCTTATTTTGGTGCGAGTGGGGACTGAGCAGCCATGAACGAACGGAAGCAAGTCTCTAGCGTGTCCACGTATGAAGACGCCAAGTGAAGGCCGGAAGACCTTTTGCGCCAATATGATGGACTTGCTGCCGAGGGCGACAAAGTGCGATGCGTTCCTTACCCAGAGGCAGCCGGACACGAGGGGGCGGGGGGATTTGAAGACTCGAGGGGAGAAGGTATGACGTCACAGGCAGAAGAGGCGGGAGCTGTGGCGCCCGTCCTCGTCGTCGCCCTCTTCCTGGGGGATGCGAGGGAGCATGGCGGAGCGGGTCAGACCCCAGAAGCGAGGCGGAGACAAGTCCTTCTTGGTGGCGGTGAACTTCCAACCCATGTGGGAGCCGCAGTTTCGGCACTGGGCGATGGTCCAGGCGTACCTGGGGGCACAACACATGTGTTGCAGTGACAATCCATTCATGGGGAGGAGGGAGGGGCTCGAGGCTGGAGCCTATCCAAGCCGAGTGAGGACCATTAATCACACACCAGTGGAAGAAGTTTTCATCTTCATGAGAACCCCATGAAAACCTTTTAGTGTGCCAAAGATTTTGTATCTGTATTTCACATTTTAGCAATTACTCTGTTGTATTATCCCCGTTAGAGATGATACACTTTAGAGTAGTCTGTGTACAGCTTGTGTAGTAGTACACATTTACTCATACTTGCCAACCTTGAGAGCTCTGATTTCGGGAGGTGGGGGGCATGGTTAAGAGGGGAGGATTATATTGACAGCTAGAATTCACCAAGTCAAGCATTCCATACATATATATATATATATATATATATATATATATATATATATATATATAAATACATATATATATATACATACATATATATATATATATATATACACATATATATATACATACATATATACATATATATATATATATATATATATATATATATAAATACATATATATATATACATACATATATATATATATATATACACATATATATATACATACATATATACATATATATATATACATATATACATGTGTGTGTGTATATATATATATATATATATATATATATATATATATATATATATATATATATATACACATCCTGAAAATATGCAAACAAAACTGTGTTTAGATAATTGATACTTCAAACTTGCATACATAAATCTTAAGGAATATAACATAACTTGGCTTCTGAGAGCTTCAAAATGTAATGAATAAAATGCTAAAGTTGTTGATAAACAAGCAATTATTTTAATAATTAGATATGGTCATTTTAAATTAATTACTATGATCATTTAAAATTAATTATTTCAAACATGTTTATTTTAATGTATAATTCTAATGCCTGGATGTAATAAGGAGTCAGAAAAAAATACAAATAAAAATACAATTAATTTTGATGTTTTTAGCAAAATATAGTAAAAATGTATATTTATTTACTTTTTAATTAATAAATATATTTAATTGTAGGTAAGATAAACATAATAATACAATTTATCTCTAGTCTGGATGATTTAGTTCTTGTCACTCTGTTGTCCTCTCGTCGTGAAAAAAGGCTGTCCTCACTCAAGTCCCGGGAGGTTTTCGGGAGAGGCGCTGAATTTCGGGAGTCTCCCGGAAATTTCGGGAGGGTTGGCAAGTATGCATTTACTATCCAATAGGGGTGTAACGGTACACACAAATTTGGGTTGGGTACGTACCTCGGTTTAGCGGTCACGGTTCGGTTCATTTTCGGTACAGTAAGAAAACAACAAAATATACATTTTTTGGTTATTTATTTACCAAATGTGTAAACAATGGCTTTATCCTTTTAACATTGGGAACACTATAATAATTCTGCCCACGTTAATCAACATTAAACTGCCTCAAGCTGTTCCTCAGATTAAATAAAATGACAAAACTTTTCTTCTACATATAAAAAGTGCAACATTAAACAGTTTCAAGTCAACTCATCATGCTTAATTTATTACAGCATTTGGGAAGCCTGTAGTTGATTTTTATTATGTAAATGTTATATTTTTACCAACATGTGATAGCAGGGACCCTGCCATTCAAAACTAGGCTGCTGCATTACTAATGATTAATGTAACTATAGCTGAAAAAATAGTACAATAGCAATAGGAGAGACTATTCATCCCTGAACACCATGGAGTTCATGTAGGCTTAATGATGCACTTACATTATTATATCAACTATCAGAGACAGAAACTCTTCATTTAACACATACTTGCCAACCCTCCCGGATTTTCCGGGAGACTCCCGAAATTCAGCGCCTCTCCCAAAAACCTCCCGGGACAGATTTTCTCCCGAAAATGTCCTGAAATTCAGGCGGAGCTGGAGGCCACGCACCCTCCAGCTCCATGCGGACCTGAGTGACGTGTTGACAGCCTGTTCACACGTCCGCTTTCCCACAATATAAACAGCTAATGATCGAGGGCGAGTTCTTGGTTTCTTATGTGGGTTTATTGTTAGGCAGTTTCATTAACGTCCTCCCAGCGCGGTAACAACACACAACAACAGCAGTCAAGTTTTCGTCTACGGTAAAGCAGTTCGTCTGCCGTAAACAGCAATGTTGTGACACTTTTAAACAGGACAATACTGCCATCTACTGTACATGCATATGTGACCCACCCATAATGTGTCACATTTTTGTGTTGATTTATTTATTTTATTTTGTGGTTTGAATTCGTTTTTGGAGCTGTCATTACACATTTATCAGTATTCACATTGGTCAGTAGGGGGCAGTAGGGCGTTTCTTCCCAATTGAATGCTATCATTTGCAGACCGGAAGTGTCTTGTTATTCTGATGAGCGCGACCAGTTTGTGAACAATTGAAACGTCCTGTGTGCTTTTTCCTCCTGTATAACAGGTTAGTTTTGGTGAATCAACTCACTGAATAATATCCATGTGATCTTTATAAGTTTAAGTACACATTCTGATGGTGGAGCCTAACTCTAAAGTGTTTGTGAGTTGTGGTTTGTATTTGTGAATGAATCCAGTGCACAGCTGCAGTAATCAATACAAAAAGGCGACGTGAGTGCGCAATGTTTATATAGGAACTTCTGATCCTAATTCAGACTCCCAAATTAGAGCTCCCGTTTTCTTATTGATTTTATAATGTATATTTGTATAATGTGTGTGTTCTGAAATAGTGACAGAGAATAGAACAAAGATGGACAATTCAACCCTTAACTCAACAATGAGTAGATGAGTGCTATGTGTGTGTATATGTGTAAATAAATGAACACTGAAATTCAAGTATTTCTTTTATTTATTTATATATATACATATATATATATATATATATATATATATATATATGTAATAAAATATATATATATATAGCTAGAATTCACTGAAAGTCAAGTATTTCTTATATATATATATATATATATATATATATATATATATCTTAACCATGCCCCCACCACCAGAGGGCGATAAAGCTACCTGAGGTTCAATTATGTTGAGCCACAGGTGTGCAATGTTTGCTGTGTGTATTAATACTAAACCTTCCATTTTATTTATGTAACATACACAATGTATACTTTTGTGACGTTTATATTTTCAGTCTTACAAACCTAAATAAAGGAAGTCGTACAAAGAAATAAAACTGAGGGAGAATAATAATTCAAAAGAGGGAACATTCTTCACAACATGTAGCACCGAATTTGGCCAGCAGAGGGCGATGATGCTACCTGAGGTTCAATTATGTTGAGCCACATGTGTGCAATGTTTGCTGTGTGTATTATTAACACTAAACCTTCCATTTTATTTATGTAACATACCGTATTTTCCGGACTATAAGTCGCAGTTTTTTTCATAGTTTGGCCGGGGGTGCGACTTATACTCAGGAGCGACTTATGTGTGAAATTATTAACACATTAGCGTAAAATATCAAATAATATTATTTATCTCATTCACGTAAGAGACTAGACGTATAAGATTTCATGGGATTTAGCGATTAGGAGTGACAGATTGTTTGGTAAACGTATAGCATGTTCTATATGTCAGTGTTTTTCAACCTTTTTTGAGCCAAGGCACATTTTTTTCATTAAAAAAATACGGAGGCACACCACCAGCAGAAAAGGTTAAAAAATTAAACTCCACCAGGTTGTCGTGCCTTATTTTGAGTTTGTTGTTGTTTCCTGTGTATTGCTTTAGTTCCTGTCTTGCGCTGTTATTTTGGTGACCCTTCCTGTTTTGTTGGTGTTCTCCTGTAGCAGCTTCACGCCTTCCTTTGAGCGCTATTGCCCGCCCCTGCTTTGTCTTCGCAATCAAGATTATCTAAGTTGTGCGTACCTTCTTTGTGGGGACATTGTTGATTGTCATGTCATGTACGGGATGTGCTTTGTGGACGCCGTATTTGCTCCACACGCTGTAAGTTTTTGCTGTCGTCCAGCATTCTGTTTTTGTTGACTTTGTAGCCAGTTCAGTTTTACTTTTGTTTTACATAGCCATCCCTATGCTTCAGTGCCTTTTCCTAGCGGGACTTGCCTTTTGTTGATTTTTGGTTTAAGCGTTACATACCTTTTTACCTGCACGCTGTCTCCCGCTGTGCTCTGCCTATTGGGATCACGACAAACCATCCTCGACGCGTTCCGACTTCTACAAAGCAATGAACTACCTGCTGCCACCTACTGATATGGAGTATTACATGGTTACCCTGCCAAGCTCTACACAGCACAGGCACTAGACAACGGCACATTATTATGACTATTGATTTGCAAAAAATATTTTTTTGGACCAATTAGGTGACGTTGCATAATTTCCCACGGCACACCAGGCAATATATCACGGCACACTAGTGTGCCGCGGCACAGTGGTTGAAAATCACTGCTATATGTTATAGTTATTTGAATGACTCTTACCATAATATGTTACGTTAACATACCAGTTGGTTATTTATGCCTCATATATGGTACACTTATTCAGCCTGTTGTTCACTATTCTTTATTTTTTTTAAATTGCCTTTCAAATGTCTATTCTTAGTGTTGGCTTTTGTCAAATACATTTCTCCCAAAAATGCGACTTATACTCCAGTGCGGCTTATAGTCTGAAAAATACGGTACACAATGGATACTTTTGTAATGTTTATATTTTCAGTCTTACAAACCTAAATAAAGGAAGACGTATGAAGAAATAAAATTGAGGGAGAATAATAATTCAAAAGAGGGAACATTCTTCACAACAAAACTTAGCTTTTGTTCCTTCGTGCTGTTAACTATCTGTCTAGCTGCACACGCTGGAAACGAGTAGCGAGGGCAAAAATAATGAATGTATTGACAGTGCAGTGTGAAAACTGATGTGTTTATAAGTTAATACATCCTCGAAGAAATATATCCAGCGGAGGCACTTTTTAAAGAAACATCCACATTTGGATGTCCGGCCCTTGAGACCTTGGGCCCTCCTCATTGTGTAGTTGAATAGCTCTGCTGTACTGAGGACATGGACCCATTAGGCTACCGGAATGCGACTACGAATGTAAACTGCTCCTCGCAGACCTTCAGAGGAGTCGTAAAGGCTCAGCAAGGTTACTATAAAAGAGCTACAGCATGTTTTCATATTTACTCATCACCGCAGGGAACAGGAGCTACTGAGGGTGAGTTTATTACCCTGGAAACCAGCTGTGGAGCGTGGACGGCCTGCCGACCAGGTTGAGGTTGTTGGCCTTGTAGACGGTCAGCGTCTCATGGACGTAACCGTGCGGGTTGACGTAGGCGGCCATGGGACCATAGAGGGACAAGCTGGGGAAGGAAACACAATGTTTGTGTGCTTCAAGAACAAACGCAACGTAGCCAACAGAGACTCCAGACT